>NC_045439.1:33436894-33503907 GCF_002776525.5 Piliocolobus tephrosceles
GGCCGGGCGCGGTGGCTCAAGCCTGTAATCCCAGCACTTTGGGAGGCCGAGACGGGCGGATCACGAGGTCAGGAGATCGAGACCATCCTGGCTAACACGGTGAAACCCCGTCTCTACTAAAAATACAAAAAAAACTAGCCGGGCGAGGTGGCGGGCGCCTGTAGTCCCAGCTACTCCGGAGGCTGAGGCAGGAGAATGGCATAAACCCGGGAGGCAGAGCTTGCAGTGAGCTGAGATCCGGCCACTGCACTCCAGTCCGGGCGACAGAGCGAGACTCCGCCTCAAAAAAAAAAAAAAAAAAGAAAAAGAAAAAGATTTGTTTCTCAATGAAAGAATGACAGAATTCTTCAAAACATACTACTGATGAGGCCGCGGACTTTGGGAGGCCAAGGCGGGCAGATCATGAGGTCAGGAGATCGAGACCATCCTAGCCAACATGGTAAAACCCCGTCTCTATTAAAAATACAAAAATTAGCTGGGTGTGGTGGCACGTGCTTGTAATTCTAGCTACTCGGGAGGCTGAGGCAGGAGAATCACTTGAACCCAGGAGGCGGAGGTTGTAGTCAGCCAAGATCACGCCACTGCACTCCAGCCTGGGCAACAGAGCGAGACTGCGTCTCAAATAACATAGTAGCTGGGAGCGGTGGCTCGTGCCCGTAATCTCAGCACTTTGGGAGGCCAAGGCAGGCAGATGACCTGAGGTTGGGAGTTTGAGACCAGCCTGACCAATAAGGAGACACCCCATCTCTACTAAAAATAAAAAATTAGCCGGGCATGGTGGCACATGCCTATAATCCCAGCTTCTCAGGAGGCTGAGGCAGGAGAACCGCTTAAAACCAGGAGGTGGAAGTTGCAGTGAGCTGAGATCGTACCATTGCACTCCAGCCTGGGCAAGAAGAGCAAAACTCCATCTCCAGAAAAAAAAAAAAAAAAAAAAAAACACCACACAATACACATCAAGTACAACTACTGACCACTTTACAGAAAATACAGAGGATAGATAGATTAATGGCAAATTATAGTACTGGAGCTGCATTCAGCAAAACTCAACTTAAAAAATACTATTGCACAAATGACCCAGTTTCTTCAACAAATAAACTGCAAGGAAATTAGAAATAGAATAATTTAAAATATTAAGAGTATGGTCAGTTAGCTCAGTTGGTTAGAGGATGGTGCTAATAATAAAATATTAGGAGACTTAAAACAAATTGCCAACTAGTTGCAATGTGTGGACTTCATATAGATCCTGAATCAAATGAACTATTTAAAAAATTGACACTTGAGGCCAGGTGTGGTGGCTCCTGCCTGTAATCCCAGCATTTTAGAAGGTCAAGGGGGGTGGATCATCTGAGGTCAGGAGTTTGAGACCAGCCTGGCCAACATGGCGAAACTCCGTCTCTACTAAAAATACAAAAATTAGCCAGGCATGGTGGCACACACCTGTAATCCCAGCTACTCAGGAGGCTAAAGCAGAACTGCTCCAACCCAGGAGGCAGAGGATGCAGTGAGCCAAGATCACACCACTGCACTCCAGCCTGGGTGACAGAGTGAGAATAGGTCTCAAAAGAAAAAAAAAAAAAAGTTAACAAGCCATGATTGTCTCTTTTTCTTCTCCCTTACTAACACTAACTTCTAATTGTTCCATCTTGATCATGCAGTCATTTCTTGAGACAAAAGAGACTTTTGAAAGCACAAGAAACCAGTTAAATTGAGCAATTTTAATTTTTTCCTTTCCTGTTACCTTTTTTCCTCCTTCAGATCTCAATTCTCAGCCAATATTTTCCCAAACTGCCTTTTAACCCTATTTCAATAAAAAAGAGCACAAAGAGTGCTAATAAAATAAGTCTCACCAATAAAGACAATAAGAGTAAGTCATGCAAACTGACGTTAAGCACACAGTTTGTTAAAGTGATTTCAGCAAATAGGAAAAAAATGACATACCTTGAAGCTTTCCGGAAGCACCTTGTACTCTCTTCCAGCTCAAAACCAAACCACATTTCTTAAAAAGAAAACAAAACAAAAAGATTGCTACCATTTAACAAAATAATTTTTAATGTAACTAAAAGCAAAATTATATTTCTACTAGGGGTAAAAAGCATAAAATAAAAAACCAGCAACTACATTTGTGAAAATTTTTGCAATTCCCACAAACTTATCACATGAAAGAAATGAACAACAAATCATTTAAAGAAAAATGTAAATTCTTACTGATTTTTCATGTGCAGAACATTGTTACCTTTCATTAAACTAAAAGTTTCACATCACTACTTATCCTAACAAAATAAACACGTAAACCTAAATGCCTAAAAGTAGAATGGTTAAAACAAACTATAATAAATTTAAGTAAATATTATGAACCTAGAAAGAAACGTTTTGAAACAAAAATGTATGTATTTATAAAGGATTTTTTTTCTTTTGAGACAGAGTCTCGCTCTGTTTCCCAGGCTGGAGTGCAGTGGCACGATCTCGGCTCACTGCAACCTCCACCTCCCAGGTTCAAGTGATTCTTCTGCCTCAGCCTCTGAGTAGCTGGGACTACAGGCATGCACCACCACACTTGGCTTTTTTTTTTTTTTTTTTTAAAGTAGAGATGGGGGTTTCACCATATTAGCCAGGCTGGTCTCGAACTCCTGACCTCGTGATCCACCCGCCTAAGCCTCCCAAAGTGCTGGGATTACAGGCGTGAGCCACTGCACCCAGTCATCAAGGATTTTTAACATGGGAAAACGCTTGATACGGTATGCAAAAATAACTTGGGAAAAGAAAATGCAAATACACAAGACTTTAACTATAAACAAAAACAACTTTCTGTAAAACAAAGAGAAATATTCCAAAATGTGAAGGAGGGCAGGTTATCTGAAGGTGGGACACTATTATACTTTAAAAATAAAAGCAGGCCGGGCACGGTGGCTCAAGCCTGTAATCCCAGCACTTTGGGAGGCTGATATGGAAGGATTGCTTGAGCACAGGAGTTCAAGACCAGCCTGGGCAACATAGGGAGACACCGTCTCTACAAAAATAAAAAAATTAGGAAGGCGTGGTGGCACGCACCAGTGGTCCCAGCTACTCAGGAGGATGAGGCAGATAGATGGCTTGAGCCCAGGAAATCGAGGCTGCAGTGAGTTGTAATCATGCCGACCATACTCCAGCCTGAGCAACAGAACCAGACTGTCTCAAAAAAGAAAAATAAAATAAGGTTCCACCCGGTTAAAAAAAGACAGAGGGAGGGTGTAGGTGAGAAATCTTCAGAGAACAAGAGAAAACCAATGGAAACTTGAAACATGGCATTAAAAATAAATATTTCAATGGAAATCTGGAAGGCAAAGTTAAGGACAAATCCCAAGAACCCATACAAAAGAGTAAGAGATGGAAAACAGGAAATCAAAAACACATAGGTCAACCTGGAAGTTCAACATCCAGAGTTCCTGAAGAAAAGACAGTAAAAACAATTCTCAAATAGCCCAAAAATTTCTCCTGAAAAAAGTCTCCAGAACGAAATGGCCCACCAAGGAAGTGACCAACACAATGATATAAGAAAAGTAAGAAAATCAAATAAACATTCACAGAATTTCACACAATTGGGAACTAAAACCTCCAATCAGTCAAATCCACACTGGGAGAGGCATTCCAGGGTAAAACAGGTCACATACAAAGAACATTCAGAATGATACGGGACTTCTGAAAACGATAATTAGATGCTATAACACCATAAGGCAACACCTTCAATGTGAGGAAAATAAGCTTCAACATAGAATTCTATATCCAGGTAAACTACTGACCACATGAATAATCAAAATAAAAAGCACTTCAGATTTAGATTCAGAAAAGTTACCAACCACATACCCATATATACCATGTACATCGTGTATAAAGGATGTATCATCCCAGTATAACAGGAGCTACTATGTATCGGCACAAGCAAGATATAGGATCCAAACCATCCAACTCAGGAGAGCAATGAGGGGAATACTAGAAAAGACAGAAAAACTCCAAGGATAAAAGTAGACTTAGAGGAACCAGAACACATGAGACGAACAAAGGGACCTGACAGGAGGGGCTCTAGAAAAGAAGGGAAAAGAATCCCAACACTTTGGGAAGCCAAGGTGGGTAGATCACTTGAGGTCAAAAGTTCGAGACCAGTCTGGCCAACATGGTGAAACCCCATCTCTACTAAAACTACAAAAGTTAGCCGGATGTGGTGGCAGGTGCCTGTAATCCCAGCTACTCAGGAGGCTGAGGCAGAAGAATCACTGACCCAGGAGGTGGAGGTTGCAGTGAGCAGAGATCGCACCACTGCACTCCAGTCTGGGCAACAGAGCTAGACTCTGTCTCAAAAGTAAAATATTAAAATAAACAAGAAAATGGACTAGGCACAGTGGCTCAAGCATGTAATCCCAGCACTTTGGAAGGCTGAGGCAGGCAGATCACTGGAGGTCAGCAGTTCCAGACCAGCCTGGCAAACATGGTGAAACCCTGTCTCTACCGAAAATACAAAAATTAGCCGGTGTGGTAGCAGGGGTCCATAATCCCAGCTACTCGGGAGGCTGAGGCAGGAGAATTGCTCGAACCCCGGATGGCAAGGTTGCAGTGAGCTGAGATCATGCCACTGCACTCCAGCCTGGATAACAGAGTGAGACTCCATCTCAAAAAAATAAAAGAAAAGAAAGAAAATGCAATCAGAGCACATGACCTAGTTCTGCTAAAACTATTTACATAATAACACTTATTAACATAACAAGTTTGCCATCTTGTAACACCTGTAAGGAAGCTGGGGAAGAGAGATTGAGGCCTTTAACAGTTTAGGCCTCAAGCTACTATGTCAACAGATAATACCAAAATTACGAAGAACAATAAAAAGGGCATATTTAAATAGGAATAAGGTACTTCACAACACAATGTAAAAGTCTAACTAAACCTCCACTGTTAAAAAAGATGTGTAAGAATAGAAACTTGGACATAACACTGCTGCAGTAAGTATAAATAAATTGGTGTGGAATTATCTTGTAAAGCTGCAGATAAGCATGCCCTAAGACTCAGAAACCGCACTTCTATGAGAATATGTGATGAGAATCTTTACACATACACCTAGGGAGAAAACATTAGCGGTAATAACATTGCAAAACAGAGACTTCCAGAAGCAGACAGGAGCAAACACATTTCTACCCTCCAGTACCTTCTGACTTTCCTGAATTCCATCAGAGCAGAGTTAGTGCTAGTTCTCTGCAGACCCCAGATTAGGCCTTGTGGCTGCAGTGAAAAGAACCCCAGGAGAAAACTCAGGAATGAAAACAGAGTAGGGCTTCAGACTGAAATTACCAAAAATTCCATGGAAGTAAAGGAAGAAAATGAAACTGAGAAACCCGAAACATCCTCAGACCAGTTAATTAAAACTGAGAGAGTGCCCAGGAGATCGTTTTCTAAAAGAACAGGAATTTCTTTTTTTTTTTTTTTTTTTTTGAGACGGAGTCTCGCTCTGCCGCCCAGGCTGGAGTGCAATGGCCGGATCTCAGCTCACTGCAAGCTCCGCCTCCTAGGTTTAGGCCATTCTCCTGCCTCAGCCTCCCGAGTAGCTGGGACTACAGGCGCCCGCCAAATCGCCCAGCTAGTTTTTTGTATTTTTTAGTAGAGACGGGGTTTCACCGTGTTAGCCAGGATGGTCTCGATCTCCTGACCTCGTGATCTGCCCGTCTCGGCCTCCCAAAGTGCTGGGATTACAGGCTTGAGCCACCGCGCCCGGCCAAGAACAGGAATTTCTTAAATGTGAAGAGTTGAGGCAAGAATCATGAATGGTATAAAATAGTTGCCCAGCATCTCAGTGGGGCATAAGGAGAGCAGGCAACAATATTTCCAGAGGATGACAAGACTGCAGGAGTCACACTGAACTACTCATGAGCTGAAGCACAGGTTGATAACCCTGGCCCTGTCCTTACAGAGAACCTACACAGGACTCTGGGATATAGATGAAGAATGACATATTTGCAAGTCCTCTCAGTGCAGAATATAGTCATTCTTCTAAACTCCTTTTTTTGTGTGTGAGACAAAGTCTAACTCTGTCACCCAGGCTGGAGTGCAGTGGCGCCATCTCAGCTCACTGCAACCTCCGCCTCCCAGGTTCAAACGATTCTCCTGCCTCAGCCTCCTTAGTAGTTGGGATTACAGGCACCCACAACTACACCCGGCTAATTTTTGTATTTTTAGTAGAGATGGGGTTTCACCATGTTGGTCAGGCTAGTCTCAAACTCCTGACCTCAAGTGATCCACTCGCCCTGGCCCCCTCAAAGTGCTGAGATTACAGGTGTGAGCCACCGCACCCTGGCCTTATTTTATTACACAATCATTCAGCACTATTTCACTTAACAATGTACATTTATCATCAAGATAAAATCTTTTTTTTTGAGATGGAGTCTCGCTCTGTCGCCCAGGCTGGAGTGCAGTGGCGCGATTCGCTCACTGCAAGCTCTGCCGCCTCCCAGGTTCACGCCATTCTCCTGCCTCACCCTCCCAAGAAGCTGGGACTACAGGCACATGCCACCACACCTGGCTAATTTTTTTTTTTTTTTGTATTTTTAGTAGAGACAGGGTTTCACCGTGTTTGCCAGGATGGTCTCGATCTCCTGACCTCATGATCCGCCCGCCTCAGCCTCCCAAAGTGCTGGGATTACAGGCATGAGCCACTGTGCCCAGCCATCATCAAGATAAATCTTAAAAACTAAGGTTAAATAAGTGAATCAACAAGTTTACCAAATTTAAACAACTTATTACTATTCAAGCTCAGAATAAAACTTTATTTATTTATTGATTTATTTTTTGAGACGGAGTCTTGCTCTGTCACCCAGGCTGGAGTGCTGTGGCCAGATCTCAGCTCACTGCAAGCTCCGCCTCCCGGGTTCATGCCATTCTCCTGCCTCAGCCTCCTGGGTAGCTGGGACTACAAGCACCACCACCTTGCCCGGCTAGTTTTTTGTAGTTTTTAGTAGAGACGGGGTTTCACCGTGTTAGCCAGGGTGGTCTCGATCTCCTGACCTCGTGATCCGCCCGTCTCGGCCTCCCAAAGTGCTGGGATCACAGGCTTGAGCCACCGCGCCCGGCCCAGAATAAAACTTTAAAAGGAATCAGTCAATCATCATCGGATGCTAAAATCAGTGTTTAAGGTCGCTGGTGAAAAGGACTCACACAGTCTCAAAATATTAACCCACACCAGGTGTGGTGGTCCATGAATATAATCTCAACACTTTGGGAAGCCAAAGCAGGCGATTTGCTTGAGGCCAGGAGTTCAAGACAAGTCTGGGCAACATGGCAAAACCTTGTTTATACAAAAAATACAAAAATGAGCCAGGTGTCATGGCACATGACTGTAATCTCAGCTTCTCGGGAGGCCGAGGCATGAGAATCGCTTAAATACAGGAGGCAGAGTTGGCAGTGAGCCGAGATCTCACTGCATTCAGCCTGTGTGACAGAGCAAATCTGTCTCAAAAGTAAATAAAAATCTTTCATTGGATCATGGATGAAAAATAAAACAACTATTAATATTATGGCCATTACTGGGAAAATTAAATATGAACTACATGTGCATTAGTTAATAATACTATAGCAATTTTGTATATTTTTTTGTTTTAGAGACTCTCTTGCTCAGACTGGAGTGCAATGACAAGATCATAGCTTACTGCAGCCTTGAAATCCTAGACTCAAGCAATCCTCCCACCTCAGATTCTGAACAGCTAGGACTACAGGCGTGCATCACCACACCTGGCTTTTTATTTTTAATTATTATCATTATTTTTCTGAGATGGAGTCTCGCTCTGTCGCCCAAGGTGGAGCGCAGTGCCGCGACCTCAGCTCACTGCCGCCTCCATCTCATGGGTTCAAGATTCTCCTGCTTCAGCCACCCAAGTAGCTGGGATTACAGGCACATGCCACCACACCTGGCTAATTTTTGTATTTTTTGTAAAGATGGGGTCTCACCATGTTGGTCAGGCTGGGCTTGAACTCCTGACCACAAGTGATCCACCCACCTCAGCCTCCTGAAGTGCTGGGATTACAGGCATGAGCCACTGCATCTGGCGCTATTATATTTTAATTTTTTGTAAAGATGTGTCTCGGTATGTTGCCCAGGCTGGTCTCAAACTCCTAGCTTCAAGAGATCCTCCTGCCTCAGCCTTGCAAAGGACTGGGATTACAACTACAGGCAAAAGCCATTGCACCGGACCAAATTTCATATGTGATAGTGGCATTGTGATTCTGTCGCAGAATGTCCTTGCTCTTAGGAGATAAACAAAGGATTCACAGGTAAAATGTCATGTCACAATTTACTTCCAAATTATCCAAGAAAAAAGTGTGCGTGGTACATATGTGTACATAAAGTATCTAAACATGTTCACTGATGAATCTAGGAAAAGAATACAAATGTGTTCACTGTACTACTTTCACCTTTGCTGCAGGATTGAATTTTTTTATAATAAAAAGCAATCACTGAAAGTCTTCTTTCTGCTTAAGTTTGAAATGTAGAATGATAAAAAAAATTTTAATGAAAAATGAACAGTTTAACTTACAGCTAAGAGTTGTCTTATAAGCATGTCTGAGGCTTTCTCGGAAATGTTGCCAACAAAAACAGTAGTAGTAGGACCACAATTTTCATCATTTTCTTTAGCCTTTAAGCCTGGATGATCCTTTCTTGCACCCAAATGCTTTCCAACCATAGATACAGTGGGTACTAAGACCTAAGGTGAAGAAATGAAATAAAAATTGATTCAGCAATTAAATTTCCTATCCCAATTAACATTAGGCTAAAAACATCAGGATTAAATAAATACATATAACACATTATTTATGCTTGTATACTTCTAAAACTCCTGAAGTGCATAGCACATTTCATTAATGCAAACTTATTTGTGACAAGTAAACCTCTACTACTAGATTACCTTTCTTCTTAAAAAAGAAAAATAACCAAGAAAACTTTGTTATGTTTAAGACATAATGTTTATTTTTATTTTTATTTTCTGAAACGGAATCTCGCTCTATCACCCAAGATGGAGTGCAGTGGCGTAATAGCTCACTGCAACCTCCGCCTCCTGGGTTCAAGGGACTCTCATGCCTTGGCCTCTCAAGTAGCTGGGATTACAGACGTGTGCCACCACGCCTAGATAATTTTTTGTATTTTTAGTAGAGACAGGGTTTCACCATGTTGGCGAGGATGGTCTTGAACTCCTGGTCTCAGGCGATCCTTACCTATGTCGTAAACATTTAAAATTTATGCCTTAGACCAAGTGCGGTGGTTCATGCCTGTAATCCCAGAACTTTGGGAGGTCAAGGCAGACGGATCACCTGAGGTCAGTCTGACCAACAAGGTGAAACCCCGTCTCTACTAAAAATATAAAAAATTAGCCAGGCGTGGTGGTGCACACCTGTAAGTGCAGCTACTCAGGAGGCTGAGGCAGGAGAATCGCTGAACCCAGGAGGCAGAGATTGTAGTGAGCCATGCCACCATTGCACTCCAGCCTAGGCAACAAGAGAGAAACTCCGCCCCACTGGCCCACCGCTCAACAAAAAAAGACATAAAACATTTAAAATTATCAAATAGATCCAGAAATTGGTTTTTTTTTTTTTTTTTTTTTTTGAGACGGAGTCTCGCTCTGTCGCCCAGGCTGGGGTGCAGTGGCCGGATCTCAGCTCACTGCAAGCTCCGCCTCCTGGGTTCACGCCATTCTCCTGCCTCAGCCTCCCAAGTAGCTGGGACTATAGGTGCCCGCCACCTCGCCCGGCTAGTTTTTTGTATTTTTTAGTAGAAACGGGGTTTCACCAGGTTAGCCAGGATGGTCTCGATCTCCTGACCTTGTGATCCGCCCGTCTTGGCCTCCCAAAGTGCTGGGATTACAGGCTTGAGCCACCGCGCCCGGCCCCCAGAAGTTGTTTTCATAATTTTACTCTCAGTACTAATATAAAAGCAAATTTCAATTATCCATGCTAATCCTCTAGCAGAATATTCAAATACTCCACAGCACTCTCCCCCATATTTTGCCTTTTATCAGTTATTTATGCTATCTTATTTTCCCTTCATGATGTTCAACTTTCCCGGGGAAGAAACACATCTTTGTACTTGACACTGAATTCAGCAAGCACCCTCAGGAGGCACTGAATAAACAGTGGTGAAATGGGAGAGCTGCTCTACTCCTAAATTCTAGCTTTCTCTAGCCTGAAATACAAGGAGGAAGAGTACATGCCTGAGGCTTTCAAACATGGCCTAACTCTTGGTGTCCAATGCAAGAAAAGCTGAACTCCCCTTTGGCTGCAGAACCACATCTTCTTAGTGGTCGGCCTCACAGCAGATTCTCATTTGCTCACGTAATTCCTCTCTCCCTTTTACCAAGAATAATACTCCTCACCCCTTTTCAAAACCCAGATATTAAAAGACACTGAAAATAAAGAGACCTACCCTCCCTCGTAGAATTCCAAATAAAAGTTAAGAGAGTTATTATTTATTCATGTGCTACAGTACAGCAGCATTCTTAACAAAGATGCTTGTAGTGATCAGAAGATTTGATGAATGTGGAGAATTAAGGTTCTCCACATTCAATTAAGGTTCAAGAAGAAAATAATGAATGAGAACATTTCAGCAGAAGAAAGGTTTTAGTAAAGTCTTACAAAGCTTGAACATACCACACTAGAGGACAGAGAAAACTAAGATAAAAATCGCCTGGAAAGGGCGAAACATTAGGAAGCTAGGAGGAAACGTGTAAAAGGTACTCCACACAAATTTCATTTCAAAATTTTAATTTTTACAAGGATCATTCCTATGTTCTTTTAAGAGATCACACATGTCACATCCTTCTCCCATCTCCCAGGACCAAGATGAGAAAGCAATGAAGAGCCAAAGCCCTAAATCTGTAATAACAAGCATATGAAGAGTCTAGAGAGTAACAGGAAAATCACAGAATTATCTACTTAGGGAGCACATTGCAGGTGCAACTGCATATATGCACACCTAAGTGAAAATGATACTTATTCAAATAAATGATATGCTATACAGGGGTGCTCTCATTCTGTCCTTGTTATTCTTTTAAATACTCATAATGTATTTAAGTTTATCACACTGTTTAGCTTAAAAGCACTAGCACTACCATAACTCATGACTCTTCCTTTAAGTTATACTTACAGTTGGAGCAGGAGCCATAATGCTCATTGGTACAGGAATCATTGGGGTCCCTAAGAAAATAAAAACCACACTGATTTTATATGACTGCATTCTCTATCAACAACATGCCACACAATTAAGTATCCTTACTCATAATTAACATAAGTGGAAATACAGGACAAATGAAAATGAAATACTGATAAATACTACCTTATTTTCAAAAAGAATGTGCTATCAGGTTGGTCCATACGAACTTACAAAAAAAGACTATTCTGAAAACAAAACGGCCACCTCAATATGCTTTTGACTTAAAGAGCATAAAATTCTGGATAGTTATCAATTCGGGTTCATATGGTTCAGTGATCCTCAAAACCAACCAATACAGACTGACTTACAGGTGAACAATAATATTAAAGAATCCTTTAAAAGTAAAAACAGCCAGGCGCGGTGGCTCACGCCTGTAATTCCAACTCTTAGGAAGGCACAGGCAGGAGGATAGATTAAGTCCAGGAGATCGAGACCTGCCTGGGCAATATAGTGAGACCCCATTTTCCACAAAAAGCAAAAAAAAAAAAGACCAAAAAAAAAAAAGTAAGACACGTGGTACAACATGGTGATACGGTCAGTAATGGTGTACTATATTCTTGAAAATAACCAAGAGAAAATCTACACTTAAAACCTAGAGTGTTTGCACAACAGCAGAAAAAATAAGTATGTAAAGTAATATACCATGTGTTAATTAGCTCAATTCAGTCATTCCACAACATATACGTTATTTCAAGACGTTGCGCACGATAAACATAAAATTTTCTCAAATAAAGTAAAAACAAATCCTTTGAAAGTTATCTTAAGCATCAAATGAAGAATTTATGTGGAAATCTAAGGAGAATCTTGTTATTCCTGGTTCTTTCACAGAAAACAAAAATCATGGGCTGGGCGCAGTGGCTCACGCCTGTAATCCCAGCACTTTGGGAGGCAAAGATGAGTAAATCACCTGAGGTCAGGCGTTTAAGACTAGCCTGACCAACATGGTGAAGCCCCATTTCTACTAAAAATACAAAAATTAGCGAGGCATACTGGTGTGTGCCTGTAATCCCAGCTACCTGGGAGGCTGAGGCAGGAAAATTGCTTGAACCTGGGAGGCAGAGGTTGCAGTGAGCCGAGATCACGCCATTGCACTCCAGCCTGGGGGACAAGTGCAAGACTCTGTCCCCAAAAAAAATAATAATAAATAAAATCATGCTTGTAGTTATAGCTACTCTGGAAATTGAGGCACAAGGATCCCTGAGCCCAGGAGTTCAAGGCTGCAGTGTGCTGTCATCGTGCCTGTGTATAACCACTGCACTCCAGCCTAGGAAACATAGCAGAACTCTAATTCTTTATTGAAAAAAAAAAAAGGCAAAGAGTGGCGGGACACGGTAGCTCACACCCATAATCCAAACACTTTGGGAGGCCAAGATGGGCAGATCACTTGAGCCAACATGGCAAATCCCCATCACTACAGAAAATACAAACATTAGCCAAGCATGGTGGCATACACTCATAACCCCAGTTACTAGGGAGAGTGAGTCAGGAGAATCACTTGAACCCAGGGGGCGGAGGCTGCAGTGAGCTGTAATGGCGCCACTGCACTCCAGCAACAGAGTGAGACTCTCTCAAAAAAAGCCAAAAAAAAAAAATTCAAAAATGTGAAATCTTTTCTATAAACCCAATCTACTGGTAAGGAAATTAAAGCACAGATTCTCCATAACCACCCTTCCAGATCTGCATTATGAGCCTATAAATGTATGAAGAAGGCCGGGCGCAGTGGCTCAAGCCTGTAATCCCAGCACTTTGGGAGGCCGAGACGGGCGGATCACAAGGTCAGGAGATCGAGACCATCCTGGCTAACATGGTGAAACCCCGTCTCTACTAAAAAAATGCAAAAAAACTAGCCGGGCGAGGCGGCGGGCGCCTGTAGTCCCAGCTACTCGGGAGGCTGAGGCAGGAGAATGGCGTAAACCCGGGAGGCGGAGCTTGCAGTGAGCTGAGATCCAGCCACTGCACTCCAGCCCGGGTGACAGAGCGAGACTCCGTCTCAAAAAAAAAAAAAAAAATGTATGAAGAAAATCAGGATATACGGACCAAAGAGAAAACTGATGCCCAAATGAAAGTTGTTCAAAACACTTTCCTTCTTTAACTATTAATCTGTTTGATGGCTAATAACTAACTTTATTCAGTTTTCTGCAACATTCTCTCAATTTTCTCAACAGAATTTCCTTTCAGCAAAATTTCTTTCTTTTAAGGAAAAAATTTTGTTCAAAGGGCCAGCCAGAGCCTTCCAGCAGAATTTCACCTATTTATGGTCCATTATAAAACAACTAAGTTACCACTTAAAATCAGTAATTGTTACATGGAATAAAGTAGTAGTGTAAACTTTCATATTACATCTCTGGCAGCAGATGATAACAAATACATATCCATGATTATCTAGAAGCACAGCTTAAAGCAGCTCTACTACAAGCATGTCTAAAATAACTTATGAAAGTACTGCATTCTGTTCCATAATACACATGCATAAACAGTTGTTCTGATTTTTTTCCCTTTTTGAGACAAAGTGTCACTCTTGTTGCCCAGGATGGAGTGCAGTGGCATGATCTCGGCTCACTGCAACCTCGGCTTCCCAGGTTCAAGCAATTCTCCTGCCTCAGCCTCCTGGGTAGCCGGGATTACAGGCCTGAGCCACCACGCCTGGCTAATTTTTTGTATTTTTAGCATTTCCTCATGTTGGCCAGACTGGTCTCGAACTCCTGACCTCAGGTGATCCACCCACCTTGGCCTCCCAAAGTGCTGAGGTTACAGGCGTGAGCCACTGTGCCAGGCCTGATTTTTTTTTAATTATGATTTTCCCCCAATTCTTGAAATGTTAAATAATATTCCACAGAAATTCCCATATTTATCTTGTGGCTTTTCAGACCCAAGGGTAGAAGGCTCCCAAAGCTGAGCCTATGGTAGTAAATTCAAAATTTTACAATGAGTAGTTGAATCCAAAATAAAGACAAGGTCAGGTGCAGTGGCTCACATCTGTAATTCCAGAACTTTGGAAGGCTGAGGTGGGGGTATACCTTGAGCCCAGAAGTTCAAGACCAGCCTGGATAAGATGGTGAGACCCCCATCTTTATAAAATTTTTAAAAAAATTTTTTTAATTAACAGAATATGGTGACACAAGCCTGTGGTCCCAGCTACTCAGGAGGGCTGAGATGGGAGTCCAGGAGGTCAAGGCTGCAGTGAGCCATGATCACGCCACTGTACTCCAGTCTGGCAACAAAGCGAGGCCTCAAAACACACACATACACACACGTGCACACACACAAAATAAAGACAAATGTGCTGCTTATACAACCCCTGTAACATACATGCTATGAATTAGCAACCCATCATGAGTCAGCCAACTGCAATGATCTTAAGTCAAAAGAAAAATTTCTTATAAAGCAAAGATACTCATTTTTTCAAAGATGAGGTCTCACTCTTCGGACTTGAACTCCTGGGCTCAGGCCATCCTCCCACCTCAGTCTCCTGAGTAGCCAGGACAACAGACACACACAACCACACCCAACATAAGCAATGTTAACTATGTACTTCAGGATAATGGTTCTCAAAGGTGGATTCTCCGTGCTTAAATAAGTGCCAAAAATTACCTGTGAACTTGTTAAAAATTAAGATTCCTGAGCCCCAATTTCTGAGGATCTGATTCAGGGGGTTGGAGCAGGCTCTGAACATTTTTTTTTAAACTCCATAAATCTTTACTTATATTGACTTATAATATACACTTTAAAGTATCTGGAAAAATAGGCCGGGTGCGGTGGCTCAAGCCTGTAATCCCAGCACTTTGGGAGGCCGAGACGGGCGGATCACGAGGTCAGGAGATTGAGACCATCCTGGCTAACACGCTGAAACCCCGTCTCTGCTAAAAAATACAAAAAAACTAGCCAGGCGAGGTGGCGGTGCCTGTAGTCCCAGCTACTCGGGAGGCTGAGGCAGGAGAATGGCGTAAACCCGGGAGGGGGAGCTTGCAGTGAGCTGAGATCCGGCCACTGCACTCCAGCCTGGGCGATAGAGCGAGACTCCGTCTCAAAAAATAAATAAATAAAATAAAGTATCTGGAAAAATAAAGAAAAAACTAATAACCTTATTGCTTCCCTTTTTAGTTAAGGGGATAGCAACAGCAGTTATGGGGTTATATGAGGAAAATTTTTCACTGTATTACTTTCCGTATTTTTTTTGTTTGTTTTTGAACAATGTGTATGTAGTACCCATTTTTTTAAATATAGAATTTTTAGGCCATACATAGTGGCTCACACCTGTAATTCCAGCACTTTGGGAGGCAGAGGCAGGCGGATCATTTGAGGCCAGGAGTTCGAGACCAGCCTGGCCAACATAGCGAAACCCTGTCTCTACTAAAAATACAAAACTAAGCCAGGCATGGTGGCAGGCATGTGTAACCCCAGCTACTCGGGAGGCTGAGGCAGAGAATTGCTTGAGCCTAGGAGGTGGAGGTTGCAGTTAGCTGAGATCGTGCCACTGCAATCCAGCCAGGGTGACAGAGCAAGACTCTATCTCAAAAAAAGAATGTTTAAAAAACTTTCCAGATGAGGAAAAAAAAAAAAAAACTTTGTAGATGAGTTTGATCCTCAGTCAGATATAAAAGCTACTGCTATAGGAAAAAGAGACATTCACATTTCCCAAACAATGCTGAGAGGCATCTTCACTAACAGTCACATATCTAACATTTTCCTGAAGTTAATATCACAAAGACAAAAGTACAAGTTTAACGACAAAACACAGTATCAATAAACTTACCTGGAGGTACAGGTGGAGGAAATCCTGGAAACTGCGGGGGTGGGATCCCTGGTGGGAGTGCTGGGATTCCCATGGGAGGGCGATTCAAATGAGGGGGGAAAGACATTCTTACTGCAGCAGTCTAAAGAAAAAAGGACATGACAAATCATTTTATTTGAAAACTTCACAATTTTATATGCCTTCTTTGCTGACTTTCATTTTTAGAGTATCTGCAAAATTCTGAACTTTTCTTACCCAAAGAAGTTGGCAAAGACCCTCTTTTCTGTCTGTTCATTGAGAATTCTTACAACTTAAATTTTTTCTAAAATAAGTTTCCAAAATTTACATGATCCAAGTTCAGGATAGACTCCTACAATCATGTAGGAATACATATAAAGGAAGAAAAAAATTTTCAGGTTCAGTTAATATCCAAAAATTAAATACCAAACATAAACGAATCTTTTTAGACCAAACTGAGAATCCAGATGGGTATCTAATAGTTTTTTAAGTGTTCTGATACATTCTTTCTTTGTTTTGTTTTTTTTTTGAGACGGACTCTCACTCTGTGGACAGGTTAGAGTACAGTGGCGCAATCTCCGCTCATTGCAACCTCTGCCTCCCAGGTTCAAGCAATTTTCCTGCCTGAGCCTCCCGAGTAGCTGGAACTACAGGACTGTACCACCACGCCCAGCTAATTTTTCTATTTTCAGTAGAGACGGGGTTTCACCGTGTTCGCCAGGATGGTCTCCATCTCTTGACTTCAAGGGATCCGCCCTCCTCGGCCTCCCAAAGTGCCGGGATTACAGGCGTGAGCCACCATGCCTAGCTTTTTTTTTTTTTTTTTTTTTTTGAGACGGAGTCTTGCTCTGTCGCCAGGCTGGAGTGCAATGGCATGATCTGGGCTCACTGCAACCTCCGCCTCCCGGGTTCAAGCAATTCTCCTGCCTCAGCTTCTTGAGTAGCTGGGATTGCAAGTGCGCACCACCACGCCCGGCTAATTTTTGTATTTTTAGTAGAGACAGGGTTTCACCATGTTGGCCAAGATGGTCTCAATCTCCTGACCTCATGATCCGCCTGCTTCAGCCTTCCAAAATGCTGGGATTACAGGCCTGAGCCACCGCACCCGGCCCATTTTTCTTGTATCTATCAGAATCCTAAAAACTAAAGGTACCAAGTTACACAGTATTTGTTGCTTCAATGCTGGCCACTTCCTAAGAGGCAAATGTGCTCATAAACTATACATCTCAGTAGGGGGAAATAAACTCCTGACTTCCAGTCATATAGTAACCACTCAAATATAAAGAGAACATACAATTTTTGACAAGAGGAAAAAAAGGTCAATAGTTTTTTAAAAAAACTTAAAAGTAAACCTTGTAACCATTCTTGAATCAAAACTCAAGAATCAGAAGCTGGCATTTCATTTTTTAAAGTTTAAGAACAGGCTGGTTGCAGTGGCTCAGGCCTGTAATCCCAGCACTTAGTGAGGTCAAAGCGGATGCATCACCTGAGGTCATGAGTTCAAGACTAGCCTCGCCAGCATGGTAAAACCCCATCTCTACTAAAAATACAAAAAAAAAAAAAAAAAAGGCAGGGCATGGTGGTATGCACCTGTAATCCCAGCTACTCAGGAGACTGAGGCAAGACAATCACTTGTAATCCACTGCACTCCAGCCTGGGTGACAGAGCAAGACTCTGTCTCGGGGTGGGAAGAAAAAGAAAAAAGAAGAACATATTTAACTGTTTCACTTAGTTTGTCATGTTAAAGAAAACTGTCATTTTGTTAAATATTGGCATTTAATGTTAATATTTAAATATTAGCATTTTTAGTATTAAAAAAAATTTCCAAATCAGCCAAGCATGGTAGTGCGTACCTATAGTCCCAACTACTTGGGAGGCTGATGCAGGAGGATGGCTTGAGAGACAGAGCAAGACCCTGTCTCAAAAAAAAAAAAATTTTTTTTCACCTCCAACTTTATTTTCAGCAACACACTTTTTTTTTTTTTAAGAAACAGGGTTGGCCAGGCATGGTGGCTCACACCTGTAATCCCAACCACTCTGGGAGGCCGACGCAGACAGATCACCTGAGGTTGGGAGTTTAGAACCAGTCTACCCAACGTGGAGAAACCCCATCTCCACTAAAAATACAAAATTAGCCAGGCATGGTGGCGCATGCCTGTAATCGCAGCTACACGTGAGGCTTAGGCAGGAAAATCGCTTGAACCAGGAAGGTGGACGTTGCAGTGAGCCAAGATCACGACATTGCACCCCAGCCTAGGCAACAAGAGCGAACCTCCATCTCAAAAAAACAAAAAAAAAAATACTTCTCTCTACTATTTTGTCTTTTATGTTTTACAGAAACATAAAAAGAGAAAACACAAAAAGTGTAAGTCTTCCACTTCCTTGTCCCCAATCCCAACAGTTTGGTATCTACTGTTGTGCTCTTCTTAGTATCTCTCTACAAACTAATAATTTTTATTTTTCTACAACCAATCACATTACATGAATTTCTCCCTCATTATAAATGCCATCTCTTCATGTCAGTTCACAAAAGTTTTATTCCAAGCTGGGGATGGTGGCTCACGTCTGCAATCCCAACACTTCAGGAAGCCAAAGCAGGTGGATCACTTGAGGTCAGAAGTTCTACACCAGCCTGGCCAACATGGTGAAACTCCATCTCTACTAAAAATACAAAAATTAGCCAAGTGTGGTGGCACATGCCTGTAATCCCAGCTACTCAGGAGGCTGAGGCAAGAGAATCACTTGAACCCGGGGTGCGGAGTTTGCAGTGAGCTGAGATCATGCCATTACACTCTAGCCTGGGCAACAGAGACTCTGTCTAAAAAAAATAAAAATAAAAATAAAGTCTTATTCCACTCTTTATAATGCAGTAAATTGGCCAGGTGTGGTGGCTCACGCCTACAATCCCAGCACTCTGGAAGGCCGAGGTGGGCGGATCACAAGATCAAGTGATTGAGACCATTCTTGCCAACATGGTGAAACCCCGCCTCTACTAAAAATACAAAAATTAGGAGAGCGGGTGGCTGCAGTAGTGAGAGGCTGGTGCTGCAGCTCTTTCCCTGCAGTCCAGCCGAGTAAGCACGCATCCCTGGCGCTTCCTTCTCTTCAGGCAGAGAGCTTGGGATGTGGTAATGCCAGCCAGACTTTTCAGAGCTATGGTCAGACCTACCGTACATTGTCAAAAGCACATCAGTGCCAAAGAACTGGTCATCTAATGTTGAAACCACTTAAGGAATTTGAAAATACAACATGCAGCACACTGACAATATGTCAAAACTTGGATTTGTTCCTTCCTGATAATACAGCTGGAGGTTTGAATAAGTCTCAGATTCTGTAAATGAACCAAAAAGAAAAAAAAAAAAAAAAATCAAATACAAGCATGGTCTCTCCATTAAATGCTGCTCATTGCCAAGACGAAAAGGTGCACCTTCCAACCATGAAATCCTTTGGTACTCAGAAGAGAGTGCCTCACAAACCAAATCTACTGGGTTCTAAATGGTTTACAAAAATATTAAAGAGGCATTTCTCATCTGTATCAATGGAAACATTTGTTCCAAAACAAGGCTTTCCACAATCAAGAGACCACTAAAAGCATCCAGGGCCAAGCAGCCATCCAGGACCAACCTTCCAGTTCTGCCTGTGAATGAGGTAAAGCTGGGGTGGCTGTGGCTCATGTGCTTAGTGATCACTGCTCACGCTAAACCAGCATGCACTGCACCCCAGCCTTACGGCCAACTTAAGAAACTGGCAGTCATCAAGATCTTTGAAGCCTAATAAATATCCAATGACATTCAAAAGCTTAATTTTTAAGAATTAATATAAAAACAAAATATAGGCAATAAAAGATGAAAAAAATACAAAAATTAGCCAGGCGTAGTGGCGCATGCCTGTAGTCCCAGCTACTTGGGAGGCTAAGGCAGGAGAATCGCTTGAACCCAGGAGGCGGAGGCTACAGTGAGCTGAGATCAAGCCACTGCACTCCAGCCTGGCAACAGAGGAAGACTGTCTCAAAAATAATAAAATAATAACAATGCAGTAAATTATTATAATACGGACATATTTATTCAACCAACATTAACAGCTGGCTTGGCTCCACTTTCAGTTCTCACAAATAATGCTGAACATTCCTGGAGATAACAGACATATAACTGTATGCATCTGTACAGGTAATTCTCTAATACAGGTCAGAACTATATGTATCTGATTAGCTGGGCGTGGTGGCAGGTGCCTGTAGTCCCAGCTACTTGGGAGGCTGAGGCAGGAGAATCGCTTGAACCTGGGAGGCGGAGGCTGCAGAGAGCCGAGATGGCACCATTGCACTCCAACCTGCGAAACAGAGCAGGACTCCATCTCAAAAAAAAAACAACTATTATGTATTCAAACTTTACCTCCAAAAGCATCCCTGAAAACTAGCATACAAATGTATATTCCCACACCAGAATATGGGTATGCCCTTTCCTCATATCCTCATCATTGTTAGATCAGTGTCAAAATTCTCATAATTTTCTAAGTAAAATACACTCTTATTGCAATTTACATTTCCCTCACGACTAATGAAGTTCAGTATCTGTTTACCTGTTTACTAGACATTTCTTTAAAAACAGAAAAGCATGACCTACATCCTCACAGCTCTACTTCCTCAGAATTCCTTTCACTTAAATTGGGATATCATATTCAATAAAACTAAACTTGAACTTCAGAAAACACAATATACTTAAAATTTAGAAAACTTCATAGGTAAAAGAATCCCTAGGATGAATTTTTTTCTTAGATGGAGTCTTGCTCTGTCGCCCAGGCTGGAGTGCAGAGGCACCATCTGGGTTCACTGCAACCTCCGCCTGTCAGGTTCAAGCAATTCTCCTGCCTCAGCCTAGCTGGGATTACAGGTGCACACCACCAGGTGCATGCCACCAAACTCAGTTAATTTTTGTATTTTTAGTAGAGATGGGGTTTCACCATGTTTGGCCAGGCTGGTCTCCAACTCCTGGCCTCAAGTGATCGGCCTCAGCCTTCCAAAGTGCTCGGCTTACAGGCATAAACCACCTCGACCAGCCCCTAGAAGGATTTAATATACTTGGCAAATGAGGTACTAGAAACTTTTTAAACAGTAGGTAGGTTATGAGTACATATTAACAAAGGAAAAACACAAGATTGCAAGACTGCAAATGTGTTGAGTTTTAAAATAAACTTTCTGTAAAACTCTTTGACCAAAACCAAACTGGGGGTTGTACCTCTTTTTAAAACAGGGCTACTGTCCTACTTACAGAAGCTCTTCTATTAACATTATAATAGCCTATCTCAGCGCTTTCTTAGCGTAGTTGGTTTTCATACCTGTTGAATAAACTGATTAATGAATAAATCAGTAAACAAACTCTGAGAACTTCAATAAACAAATTTATTATACTATCTCATGCCGCGTACTATATCCTAGCAATGGCCCAGTGCCTAGCCTCACAACGGTTACAAGACTGGGCCATGAATTCATCTTTAGAACCGCTTTTCCTCCACTAATATTAGATATAAATAATGCTTAATAGGCAAAACTCTCGGCCAGGGGCAGTGGCTCATGCCTGTAATCCCAGCACTTTGGGAGGCTGAGACAGGCAGATCACAAGGTCAGGAGATCGAGACCAACCTGGCCAACACGGCAAAACCCCATCTCTAATACAAAAAATTATCCGGACGTGGTAACGTGCACCTGTAGTCCCATCTACTCAGGAGCCTGAGGCAGGGGAATCACTTGAACCCGGGAGGAAGGGGTTGCAGTGAGCAAAGACTGCGCCACTGCACTCCACCTTGGTGACAGAGCAAGTCTCAGCTAAAAAAAAAAAAAAAAAAATCAGCCGGGTGCAGTGGCTCACCCCTGTAATCCCAGCACTTTGGGAGGCCGAGGCAGACAGATCACTTGAGGTCAGGAGTTTAAGACCAGCCCGGCCAACATGGTGAAACCCCATCTCTACTAAAATACAAAAACTAGTTGGGTGTGGTGGCGGGTACCTGTAATCCCAGCTACTCAAGAGGCAAAGGCACTGCACTCCAGCCTGAGTGACAGAGTAAGATTCCGTCTAAAAAAACAAACAAAAAAAGTAAAACTCTATATTCCTGGTATTTTAAGTTATATTTTATGGTTTTTAAATGCGTAATTCATCCCACAGAGTTAACCAAATATATTTAATTTTTGTTTATGCCAATATACTCATTCCATTCACTTCAAATTTTTCCATAACATATTCCTCTTTATTTGGAGCTGCCAAAACTTGCTTGTTGATAGTTAGACTTCAAAGGTGAAGGCAAAAATACCAGTTAACGGCTAATTTTTATGGATATTCCTTTAAGATAATTGGCCTCTCTGGGGTGCGGTGGCTCACGCCTGTAATCCCAACACTTTGGGAGGCCGAGGCCAGCCTGGCCAACATGGTGAACCCCCGTGTCTCTATTAAAAATACAACTTAGCCAGGCGTGGTGGCGGGCGCCTGTAGTCCCAGCTACTCAGGAGGCTGAGGCAGGAGAATTGCTTAAACCTGGGAGGCGGAGGTTGCGGTGAGCTGAGACCGCACCACTGCACTCCAGCCTGGGCGACAGAGCGAGACTCCATTCCAAAAAAAAAAAAAAAAAAAAGGTCTCTCATGGAAATTCAGAAAACATTTCTCATCTACGATAAACACTAATGTCCACTTTAAGCAGCCTAAAAGGAGATTACCAACTACTTATTTCAACACAGGTTTATATGTTTTGCCATGTGAAACTGACTGAGAACTAACTTTTTTTTTTTCTTTTTTTTTTTTTGAGGCGGAGTCTCGCTCTGTCGCCCGGGCTGGAGTACAGTGGCCGGATCTCAGCTCACTGCAAGCTCTGCCTCCCGGGTTTATGCCATTCTCCTGCCTCAGCCTCCGGAGTAGCTGGGACTACAGGCGCCCGCCACCTTGCCCGGCTAGTTTTTGTATTTTTAGTAGAGACGGGGTTTCACCGTGTTAGCCAGGATGGTCTTGATCTCCTGACCTCGTGATCCGCCCGTCTCGGCCTCCCAAAGTGCTGGGATTACAGGCTTGAGCCACTGCGCCCGGCCGAGAACTAACTTTTATAATCATAAGCAAAGCTTATCTGTTGTTACCTATACATGATAAACAAAATAAATCATAATACATTGAAAGCTGGTATGTACTTCGCAGAAAAATAAATTAGGGAAGAGAGCTACAGAGTAGTTTATTTTAAATACAGTGATTAGGCCTCACCAAGAAGGTGAAGATTAGAACAAAGATTTAAAAGAGGCAGAGGCAGGAAGGTCTACTCGTATCTGGGGGAAACAGACTTCCAAGCAAAGGAAAAGACAAATACAAAAAGGCTGAAGCAGGAATGGTGTGTTTGAGGGAGGAACAGCAAGGCCAACAGTATGACTGGAGCAGAATAAATGAAGAAAATCAGAGATAAATACTGAGTGTTACGTGTAGAGTGTAGGGCACACTGTAAACATTTTAGTTTTAACTCTGAACGAGATGAAAATCATTTGAAGAGTTTTTTTGTTTTTTTTTTTTGAGATGGAGTCTTGCTCTGTCGCCCAGGCTGGAGTGCAGTGGCCGGATCTCAGCTCACTGCAAGCTCCGCCTCCCGGGTTTACGCCATTCTCCTGCCTCAGCCTCCAGTGTAGCTTGGACTACAGGCGCCCCCCACCTCACCAGGCTAGTTTTTCGTATTTTTAGTAGAGACGGGGTTTCACTGTGTTAGCCAGGATGGTCTCGATCTCCTGACCTCGTGATCCGCCCATCTCGGCCTCCCAAAGTCCGCCCATCTCGGCCTCCCAAAGTGCTGGGATTACAGGCTTGAGCCACGGCGCCCGGCCTTGAAGAGTTTTTGACTTGTCACATTTTAACATTATCACTGGCCACTGTGTTAAGCCTGGAAGGGAACAAGATAGAAGAAACAGACTGGCACAATAATCCATATAAGAGATGGTAGCCTGGAGAGATGGTGGCCTGGAACAGGTGGTAGTGGTAAAAGCGTTATCAAGTTGTTGGATCTTGGATATATTTTGAAGGCAGCCAATAGGATTTGCTGAGGGATTATATAATATGTGGGATTTAAGAGAGAGAAATGCAGTTATCTTATGGCACTGAAATCATTTCTACAGTATTTTTTAAAATATTGAAAGTATCTCACTTTTAGAAGGTTCAAAGCACCTTTTCCTGCTAAGTATGAAACTTTATAGCTCATGATAATAACAACAGGAACCTGGGCCAGGTGCAATGGCTCATGCCCGTAATCCTGGCACTTTAGGAAGCCAAGGCAGGTGGATCACTTGAGCTCAGGAGTTCAAGACCAGCCTGGACAACATGGTGAAACCCCATCTCTACCAAAAATACGAACAATTAGCCAGGTGTGGTAGCACGCACTATGGTCCCAGATACTCAGGAGGCTGAGTTGGGAGAATCGCTTGAGCCCGGGAGGTGGACGTTGCAATGAGCTGAGATCACACCACTGCACTCCAGCCTGGGCGACAGAGCAAGGCCTCCCAAAAATTAAATAAAATAACAGAAACCTCTGATGGAAGTGTTTCCTATCTCTAGTGCGGCGGTGGTCACACAGGTATATGCATCTGTTGAAACTCACTGAAATTAAAACAGATGCATTTTATTGTGTGCAAATTTTATCTCAAGAAATTTGGTCCAAAAAGAAACCCTGAAGACTTACCTCTAGTACTCAACATATGCATGCACTCAGCTTTTCTTTTTTTCACTTTTTTCTCTTTAAATCTTTCAGACTATTCTTTTTTCTGCACTCTTAATACTGCAAGTATCCAAAATATAGTAAAATACTGCTAATAAGCATTTGCCTATTGCAGACTTACCCAGATAGAAACAAAATTATTTCTCCCAGGATAGATTATTTTAGACTAGCTCCATCAACACACTATGTGCCAAATTTCTGAAATGCTAAGAATGAACTGAGATTCCTCTCAGCGAATATTCACATACAACTCACTCATTCATTCAATATCTACTTCCAATTATGTATCAGGTCTGCAGGAATTATTCCTAGAAAAAAAAAAGTGTTTTATGCCCAAAGAAGAATGGGAAATGCTTAACAGAAAAACTACTTTTACAGCAAAGCTTTTCAGAAGTATGAAAATACTCAATTGTTTTGAAATCTCCAAAAACGTTGATCTTCTTCTGACACTGTCACTTTGTTGTTTCACAATTTCAATGATTAAAGAGCAACACTCCTGTGCATGCCTATAGTCACAGCTACGCAGGAGGATCGCCTGAGCCCTGGAGTTCTGGGCTACAGCACACTACCAATGAGGTGTTCATGCTAAGTTCATTCAGCAATAACATGGTGACCTCCTGGGATGAGAGGGAATCACCAGGTTGCCAACAGAGAAGGGCAAAACTCCCAAACTGATCAGTAGTGGGATTACACCTGTGAATAGCCACTGCACTCCAGCCTAAGCAATACATGAAGAATCCATCTTTTTAAAAAGAAAAACAAGGCTGGGCACAATGGCTCATACCTGTAATCCCAGCACTTTGGGAGGACGAGGCAGGTGGATCCTTTGAGCCTGAGTTCCAGACCAGCATGGGCAACATGGTGAAACCCCATCTCTGCCAAAAATACAAAACACTAGCCAGGCATGGTGGCGTGCACCTGTGGTCCCAGCTACTCGGGAGGCTGGGGTGGAAGGATTGTTTAAGCCTGAAATGCAGAAGTTGCAGTGAGCCGAGATCGTAGCACTGCACTCCAACCTGGGTGAAAGAGACCCCATCTCAAAAACCAAACCAAACAAAAAAGTAGCACTATCTACTACTATCTATAGAGAAACGGGAGTGCTTGCCTGAAACTGGGGTGGAACAGGGTGACTTGAAAACAGAAGAAGGAATCCTTTCGGGGTAATGGATGCATAACTTTGCATATTTACCAAAAATCATTGAATTGTGCATTTACAAGTGAATTTTCTATGTCAATATAGTTCACATAGTTGCCATTTTTTAAAAAGTATACTGGCCGAGTGCGGTGGCTCACACTTGTAATCCCAACAATTTGGGAGGCCAAGGCACACAGATCACATGAGGTCGTGAGTTCCAAGACCAGACTGGACAACATGCTCAAACCCCGTCGCTACTAAATATACAAAAATTAGCCAGGCATGGTGGCGGGTGCCTATAATTCCAGCTTGTATGGAAGATGAGGCAAAAGAATTGCTTGAACCCGGGAGGTAGAGGTTACAGTGAGGTAAGATCGCGCCACTACACTCCAGTCTGGGCGACAGAGCGAGACTCCACCTCCAAAAAAAAAAAAAAAAGTGGCCGGGCGCGGTGGCTCACGCCTGTAATCCCAGCACTTTGGGAGGCCGAGACGGGCATATCACGAGGTCAGGAGATCGAGACCATCCTGGCTAACACGGTGAAACCCCGTCTCTACTAAAAATACAAAAATTAGCTGGGCGCGGTGGCGAGCGCCTGTAGTCCCAGCTACATGTGAGGCTGAGGCAGGAGAATGGCGTGAACCTGGGAGGTGGAGCTTGCAGTGAGTGGAGATCGCGCCACTGCGCTCCAGCCTGGGCAACAGAGAGAGACTTCGTCTCAAGAGAAAAAAAAAGGACACCAACTCAGAAAAATCGGCAAAATCTAAGAGCTGTAGATTAGGTATTTTATCAATGTTAGTTTTCTAATTTTGATTGTTGTACTGTTGTTACATAAGACTAGCCCTAATTTTTAGGAAACACACTTAAGTATTTATGGGTCAGGGGGCATCACATCTGCAACTTACTAGCAAAACATTTCAGAAGAAACCTATGAAAAGAGAAGGATAAAGCAAATTGGCAAAATGTTAACATTTGAGGAATCTGGTGAAAGATATCTGAGATTTCTTTTGCAATATTCTTGCAACTTTTTTTGTAAATTTGAAATTATGTCTATATAAAAAGTTAAAAGCCAATACCAATAATTCTGGGTAGTGGAATTTTGTTCTTCCTTTAGTTTCAACAACTTTCAAATTTCAAAAAAGGTAGAAAAGCTATTTAAGAAGAATCAAAAATCCCCTTTTGTGAATGGCAGTGGTAGTGTTTGAAAAGTCAATCAAGACATCTCTAAAGCAAGATGTTGAGTCATAAATGATTCCTTTGCTTCCAAAGCTATAAAATAATTTAATTTTTCACTAAATCATGCGTAAATAAGAAAACTAAACTGCTAATTTGTCTGTGGATAAAAACATAACTTGAAAATTCCAAATTCCTGTTAGGTCTAAGTAGTTACCCAATGTTATCATGGACTAGTTTTACTTTAAAAATACATTCAGAAGGCCGGGCACGGTGGCTCGCGCCTGTAATCCCAGCACTTTGGAAGGCCGAGGCGGGAGGATCACGAGGTCAGGAAATTGAGACCATCCTGGCCAACATAGTGAAACCTTGTCTCTATTAAAAATACAAAAATTAGCCAGGCGTGGTGGCACGCACCTGTAGTCCCAGCTACTCAGGAGGCTGAGGCAGGAGAACCGCTTGAATCCGAGAGGCAGAGGTTGCAGTGAGCTGAGATCACGCCACTGCACTCTAGCCTGGGCAACATAGCAAGACTCCGTCTCAAAAAAACAAACAAAAATTCAAGAATCAGGGTTGGACTCTTACATTTTATTGAAAATTCTTAAATAACAAATTATGTCAATATAGATTTAAATGCTTACTATGTGTTATCTGGATATCCCACGAAGGATTTTACATACGTTTTTCTCAATCTCCAACCCCAACAACGTATAGATACTACTATAAATTCATTTTACAGAGGAACAAAAACCAAAGCTTAAAAAGAAAAAACAAAAAGAAAAACCAAGGCTTTAAGTTAAATGAATTAGAATAGTGTAAGATTCATGTGAATCATGAATAACTTACGACCAATTTAATTCAAGTTCTCTGAATGTTTTTGGAAATGGCCTTTAAAAAAATTAAAACCTTCAAAAACAATACAAAAATTGTTTATACATTACTGCCCACGGCCTAATACACAATACTTCACACTAATACAGCAGTAGGGTGCAACAGAGGTCCAATCTCTTCCCTTCTCTTGGCTCCACTCTGCCCAGTATCAAAATGGCATTTCCATGGCAATACAAATCCATATTACATAACTTCCGAAAAATCTTCATAGTCCTACGTCTATTCCGGAAAACCGTATTTAAAAGCATGATTGACGACCAAAGAAAAATGAGAAAGTAACATTTTAACGTGGAGCTTAGTAATCGCCTAGAATGAATGGCGATTACAGTTTACTGCACCCTCCAATGCTCAAAGGAGGCTGGATGGCAAAATTCATGACTATCTTAAGCAAGCCAGGAGAGTGCTAAAAAGGTAGGTATCAGCTCAGTTCCAAGGGGGTGGGGCCCAGTTCGCTTGGTGGCGGGCTCTAGATGGCCAAAGAGGAAGGGAAAGATATCCGTTGGTGGCCAGCACCTCGCTAAAAAGGGTGGGTGGAGGCTAACATCAAGGCAACGGCTGGGACCAGTGCCCCAGGCCCGAAAACCTACTGTGGGGCTCCGGTAAGTAAGGGGGCTCAGGGAAGGGCTCCCCAGGGGCAGACCGATCGTTTTGGGTCTAACGTGGAACCCAGGGGGGCAGAGACGATTCACTCCGCGGCGGAACGTGGAAGGGAAAGGGAAAGCGGGCGACAATGCAAGACGGAAAGCTCAAGTCATAGGTCTGGCCTCCACGGGCTCCGGCTGGGCCCACAGGTCTTCCAGGCCTTAGAGAAGAGGAGAAACCAAGCCTCGTGCCGACCCCTCCCCCACCCCCGCCTCCGCGCCCCCCCCTTATCTCTACCCCACCCTGGCGCTTTCGCAGCCACCCCGGCTTTTCCTCCTCCACCAGCTGAGGCACCCGGTCTCCTGGTTTCCACACGCGTTCAGGGACACAAACTCACCCGCCGCTAAGGAAACGGTACTGCCTTCGCGGCCTTCTAGGATCCAGGTTACGAGTGCGCTCCACTGGTTCGAGATTTCTGCCCGCCGCTCGCCAGGGAGATTGAGGTCCGAAGCGCCTACTTGCACAGGCCGCAAATACAGCCGCGCTGCGCGGGGAGCTGCTGGAGGTCTTCCTCTTGCCCGGCGTGCACTGCGCCGGGGGCGTGGAGCGCGGAACCATAGAGAAAAACATATATAGATCGTCTCCCCTGTTGACTCTCACTCACCAAGCCGAGACGAATAACCATAGAGAAGCAGCGTCTAACAGCTACTAGAAAGGCCCGAACTGTAAATTATGACCCACCCTGCCATGTTTGATTGGAGCCGACTGAATCTTACGACTACGGGACGCCATCTTGAGGTCAAGATTCCGGCTGGGCACGGCGCGAGGAGTGTTAGAGGATTTCGCACTTTTCTTAGTTTTTCGGGGTGTAGATAGAACCTTGCTTTGTGATTCCTTGAGGTTCGAGAAACTGATAACTGGGCCCTGTCCGCAACCTCAGTGTTAAACCCCAAGTGTTGTTATAACAACTACTCGAGATCAAGAAATAATTAGCAGAGGCTGTGGAGGTTTTTTGAAAAACAAAAGCTTATGGGCCAGAGGTGGCTAGAAGATGTTTGGAAAAAAGTGAAAAGTCCTGTAATACTAGTTAACACAGCTTTCGTTCTGTAATCTAAACGTGCTGAAAGAACTTAGCTTAAGTTAATGAAAATGTATAAAATTAATCATAAATGAGTACGTTATTCAATTGTGGACCTTATAGGCAATATCTAGTTATACGCCTTTCTCAACTGCTTGCTTCTAGGAAGGCATAAAACGTATTCAGTATAAAGTTATTGCCTCCCTGAGTTCCTGGTGCTGTGCTAAGTGCTGGAAGTATGAAGGCAAATGGAAGTGGCATTTGTTCCTGTCCTGCAGGAACTGTGAACCAGGTGAAATAGATGACAAACTCTGACCACCCTAATATAAAATTGAAACATACCTACACACTTCCTGCCTGCCTCTCCTACTTAATTTTACTCTAAAGTACTCACAACCATCTATCATAACATACATTTTTCTAACTGATTTTATAGTCCGTCACTACCCCCACTAGAATGTGAATGTAAGCAATGCACGGATTGCCAGTTTTGTGCAATAACAGGTCCTGGTACGTAGCAAGCGCTCAATAAATATTTGTTGAGTGAAGGAAATGATTACCGGCCAGGCGTGGTGGCTAAACGCCTGTAATCTCAGCGCTTTGGGAGGCTGAGGCAGGTGGATCACCTGAGGTTAGGAGTTCGAGGCCAGCCTGGCCAACATGGCAAAACCCTGTCTCTACTGAAAATACAAAAATAAGCAGGTGGTGGCAGGCCCCTGTAATCCCAGCTACTTGGGAGGCTGAGGCAGGAGAATCGCTTGAACCCGGGAGGCGGAAGTTGCAGTGAGCCGAGATGGCATCACTGCACCCCAGGCTGGGCAACAGAGCGAGACTCTGTCTCAAAAAAAAAAAAAAAAAAAACAGAAAGAAAGAAAAGAAAAAAAATGATTAATGGCCTGGCGCAGTGGCTCACGCCTGTAATCCCAGCACTTTGGGAGGCTGAGACGGACAGATCATGAGGTCAGGAGTTCGAGACCAGCCTGACCAACGTGGTGAAACCTGTCTCTACTAAAAATAGAAAAATTAGCTGGGCGTGGTGGCATGCTCCTCTAATCCCAGATACTCAGGAGGCTGAGGCAGGAGAATGCTTGAACCTGGGAGGCGGAGGTTGCAGTGAGCTGAGATCGTGCCACTGCACTCCAGCCTGGGCAAGAGAGCAAGACTCTGTCTCAAAAAAAGAAAAGAAAAGAAATTGCCGGGCGCGGTGGCTCAAGCCTGTAATCCCAGCACTTTGGGAGGCCAAGACGGGCGGATCACGAGGTCAGGAGTTCGAGACCATCCTGGCTAACACGGTGAAACCCCGTCTCTACTAAAAATACAAAAAACTAGCCGGGCGAGGTGGCGGGCGCCTGTAGTCCCAGCTACTTTGGAGGCTGAGGCAGGAGAATGGCGTAAACCCGGGAGGCGGAGCTTGCGGTGAGCTGAGATCGGCCACTGCACTCCAGCCCAGGCGACAGAGCAAGACTCCCTCTCAAAAAAAAAAAAAAAAAGAAAGAAAGAAAAGAAATTATTAACATATGATAAGTACCAATAGAACACAAAATTTAGTGGGAATACAAATGAGAAAGTAGCACTCATTACTATCATCTGCAAAATTTACATCCGTCTATATTTCTGCTTGCTAGGTTTCCTTACCATTAACTAAGGTTAATAATACCTTTGGCCGGGCGTGGTGATGAATGCCTATAGTCCCAGTTACTTGGGAGATGAAATTAACTTATGTATGTTTGTACTTTGTTCAGTAAAGTACTATTCAAATTTATAGTTTTTATAGTGCTACTCTATAATGCTATTTATAGTTTGTAAATAAAAGAAGTTTGTGTCATTTCTTTTCTTTTTCTTTATTTTTCTTTTTCTTTCTTTCTTTTTTTTTTTTTTTTTTTGACGGTGTCTCTGTTTCCCATGCTGGAGTGCAGTGACGTAATCCTGGCTCACTGCAATTTCTGCCTCCCGAGTTCAAGTGATTCTTGTGCCTCAGCCTCCCCAGTAGCTGGGATTACAGGCGTGTGTCACCACACCTGGCTAACTTTTGTATTTTTAGTAGAGATGGGGTTTCACTACGTTGGCCAGGTTGATCTCCAACTCCTGACCTCAGGTGATCTGCCTACCTGGACCTCCCAAAGTGCTGGGATCAAAGGTGTGAGCCACCATGCCCACCCAAGTTTCTGCCTATTTACAACAAAAGGCATAAACAGAAATCTTCTCAGATTACTCTGTGTCCCTTTTTATTATTAGAAACATTGTACATGAATTTGTGTTTACTGTGTAATAAAGGGAGCTCTCAGGCAACAATTTGCTAACTTTCCTACCTTAGACAATTTGTTGCTTATGTTCATGCAGCATCCATTCCCCTTGCCTTTAGTCATGACCCTCCACGTTTTTTAAAAGAAACCATTGGCCGGGCGCGGTAGCTCAAGCCTGTAATCCCAGCACTTTGGGAGGCCGAGACGGGCGGATCACGAGGTCAGGAGTTCGAGACCATCCTGGCTAACATGGTGAAACCCCGTCTCTACTAAAAATACAAAAAACTAGCCGGGCGACGTGGCGGGCACCTGTAGTCCCAGCTACTCCGGAGGCTGAGGCAGGAGAATGGCGTGAACCCGGGAGGCAGAGGGTGCAGTGAGTGGAGATTGTGCCACTGCACTCCAGCCTGGGCAACAGAGCAAGACTCTGTCTGAAAAAAAAGAGGCCAGGCGCGGTGGCTCACACCCAGCACCCAGCACTTCAAGAGGCTGAAGCAGGTCGATCAACTGAGGAGGTCGATCACCTGAGGTCAGAAGTTTGAGACCAGCCTGGCCAACGTGGCGAAACCCTGTCTCTACTAAAAATAACAAAAATTAGCTGGGCTTGGTGGCAGGCGCCTATAATCCCAGCAGCTCAGGAGGCTGAGGCAGGAAAATCGTTTGAACCCAGTAGGCAGAGGTTGCAGTGAGCGGAGATCGCGCCATTGCACTCCAGCCTGAACAACGAGCAAAACTCGGTCTAAAAAAAAAAAGAAAAGAAAAGAAACCATCCTTCCATTACTCCAGATCCATGTAGTTTGGATAGGAAGTCTCAACGCTAACCAGACCCCCTTAGGACACTGGAGTAAACTTATAACCTAATCAAAACCTGATAATGTAGTCCCCCTTCCCTTTTTTTTTTTTTCGTTTTTTGTGGGTTTTTTTTTTTGGTACTAGCCATTATTTAAAGCATTTTGCAAATATCAACTCCTTTAATCCTCATAACAACCCCCTGAAGTAAGAACTGTTGTGATACAAATGAAGAAACCAAGGCTTGCAAAAGTTAACCTATCAAAGGCTACAAAAATAGTAAGCGAGCCAGTCTGGTTCCTGAGTTCATGCTCATGAACATTATACTGCTTCATCCTTTCAGGAATAATCCTAAAAAGAAGGGGAGGGGTCTCTGTATTTTTTATTTAAATTGAATTTTTTTTTTTTTTCAATTTAAGCTTAGGAGGATTTAAGCTTGGAATAGATAGGGATGAGAATGAAGTCACAGAAGAAAGCAGAAGTAAGACAGAGTGAGAGATTTTTGACAATATCAGTTGAGAAAATGGTTCATTCGTTCATTTTGTTTGTTTTTTGGTTTGTTGTTGCTGTTATTATTTGAGATAGGGTCTCCCTTTGTTGTCCTGCCTGGAGTGCAGTGGCATAATCATGGCTCCCTGCAACCTCGACTTCCCAGGCTCCAGCAATTCTCCCACCTCAGCCACCCAAAAGCCAGGATTACAGGCATGAGCCACTGTGCACGACTGGTTCAACTACTCCTAAAGCCAGCTGTTCTAGGCTTCTCAGTATATAACCCAACATATTACTTTTCCTAAATCTGTCTGAGTTTTCTATTCCTTACACTTAGAGAAAGAACTCTAAATGATACACTTATATACCACTTGTAGAGAACAAGCCAAGCCATTTATTTGCAATGCCAATTATCCCCCTTCTATTTTTTTCTTACAAATCCTTGCTGAGGAAACTGTAGATAATTAATTTGGGTATTACATTATGTGTGCATTTGGACCCTATCCTTTTTTTTTTTTTTTTTTTTTGAGACAGTTTTGTTCTCATTGCCTAGGCTGGAATGCAATGGCATGATCTCAGCTCACTGCAACCTCTGCCTCCTGGGTTCAAGCAGTTCTCCTGCCTCAGCTTCCCAAGTAGCTGGGATTACAGGCATGTGCCACTATGCCCAGCTAATTTTGTATTTTTAGTAGAGGTGGGGTTTCTCCATGTTAGCCAGGCTGGTCTCCAACTCCCAACCTCAGGTGGTCCACCCGCCTCAGCCTCCCAAAATGCTGGGATTACAAGCACAAGTCACTGCACCCGGCCTGGACCCTATTCTCATTGGCCACATCTGACCCAACTAAACAGCAGCATACCAGGAAAATTGTTGTTTAGCTGGAGCTGAGCCGATCTTCTCAAAGATTGAAACTGGAGCCCAGCACAGTAGCACGCACCTGTAGTCTCAATCATGAGGAGGGAGGATTGCTTGTGTGTGTGTGTGTGTGTGTGTGTGTGTGTGCCCATCATTTATATATATATGTGTGTATATATATAATGCCATTATGTAGTATATAAATAATGGCATAAAACACATAAATATAATACATATAATGCCATTATATATATGTGAACATATATAATATATATGTGTATAGACAGAAGAAGATGGAGAGAGAGGGGAAGCACATTAACACAGAATCTAGAGATCAAGGCTGGACTCCCCAGCAAGGTGGAGCAACTGAAGTTTACCAAGTTAAATCAGGACTCTGAAAGGATGTTAAAGTGCTCCCTTGTTAATAGTCCTAGGCTCTTGACAGAAGCAAACATAGTCCCTATGGAGAAAGGAACCCCTAATTTAGGCTTCAGGATTCTGATATCAAATGTGAGATTAAAATTTTAAAATGCAGGCCAGGCATGATGGCTCATGCCTGTAATCCCAGCACTCTGGGAGGCTGAGGCAGGTGGATCACCTGAGGTCAGGAGTTTGAAACCAGCCTGACCAACATGGAGAAACCCTGTCTCTACTAAAAATACAAAAATTAGCCAGGCGTGGTGGCACTCACCTGTAGTCCCACCTATTTGGGAGGCTGAGGCAGAATTGCCTGAACCCAGGAGGCAGAGGTTGCAGTGAGCCAAGATCACACCACTGCACTCCACCCTGGGTGACAGAGTGAGACTTAGTCAAAAAAAACAAACAAAAAAATTGACTGGGTGATGTGGCTCACACCTGTAATCCCAGCACTTTGGGAGGCTGAGGCGGGCAGATCACCAGACGTCAGAGTTTGAGACCAGCCTGACCAACATGGAGAAACCCTGATTCTACTAAAAATACAAAAAATTAGCTGAGCATGGTGGTGCATACCGTAATCCCAGTACTCAGGAGGCTGAGACAGGAGAATTGCTTGAACCTGGAAGGTGGAGGTTGCAGTGAGCCAAGATCACAGCATTGCACTCCGCCTGGGTAACAAGAGCGAAACTCCATCCAAAAAAAAAAAGCCAAGGGCCAGACATAGCAATGGCAGCTCACACCTCTAATCCCAGCACTTTGGGAGGCCGAGGAGGTGGATTGCTTTGAGCTCAGGAGTTCAAGACCAGCCTGGCCCACATGGTGAAACCCCATCTCCATTAAAAATACAAAAATAGCTGTGCGTGGTGGCACACACCTGTAATCCTAGCTACTCGGGAGGCTGAGGCAGGAGAATCACATGAACTTGGGAGGTGGAGGTTGCAGTGAGCTGAGATCGCTCCACTACACTCCAGCCTGGGCAACAGAGTGAGACTGTCTAAAAAAAATTAAAGTGCCAAGAATATTAGGAACAAACCACCATAAATGCAGCATCACACACACATACACACATATGCACACACAAAACCAACAGACTTAAATTCCCAATTCAGATATTGAAATATTAGATATGGAATATAAAATGACTACATATGAAATCTTTAAAGGAATTTTTCTTAGACTGAGGACAGTGGCTAATGCCTGTAATCCCAATTCATTGCCAGGCCAAGACAGGATGATCACCTGAGTCCCAGAGTCTGAGACCAGCCTGGGCAACATAGGGAGACCCTGTCTCTAAAATAATTTTTCTTGTAATTAGCCAGGCATGGTGGGGCACAGGTCAAGGCTGCATGAACCATGATCACACCATTGTACTTCAGCCTGAGTGACCGAGTGAGACCCTGTCCCACTCTGTAAGATAAACAAGTAAATAAATAAAATAAATTAGTCATCAATAGATGTTGAATTTTATGGAATTCTTTTATAGCAATTATTGAAATGATCATATTGATAATCAATGATAAAACCTTAAAACTTTATTTGAGAACATCTTATGAATTCATGATAGAGAAATATTTCTTTTTATTTTTCTTTTTTTTGAGATGGAGTTTTACTTTGTCACCCAGGCTGGAGTGCAGTGGCGTGATCTTGGCTCACTACAACCTCCACCTCCCAGGTTCAAGGAATTCTCCTGCCTCAGCCTCCCAAGTAGCTGGGATTACAGGTGCCCACCACCACGCTCAACTAATTTTTGTATTTTTAGTAGAGATGGGGTTTCACCTTAGTGGTCACGCTGGTCTCGAACTCCTGACCTCAAGTGATCCACCCACCTTGGCCTCCCAAAGTGCTGGGATTACAGGCATGAGCCACTGTGCCTCGACAGGAAGGATTTCTTAAGGAAGATACTATAAGCGTAACCTAAACAGAAAAGATTGATAAATCCGACTATATTAAGAACTTTTATTTATCTTTTTTTTTTTTGAGACAGAGTCTCGCTCTGTCACCCAGGCTGGAGTACAGTGGCCCAGTCTCGGTTCACTGCAAGCTCTGCCTCCCGGGTTCACACCATTCTCCTGCCTCAGCCTCTCAACTAGCTGGGACTACAGGCGTCTGCTACCACGCCCAGCTAATATTTTGTATTTTTAGTAGAAACGGGGTTTCACCGTGTTAGCCAGGATGGTCTCGATCTCCTGACCTCGTGATCTGCCCACTTCGGCCTCCCAAAGTGCTGGGATTACAGGCATGAGCCACTGCGCCCGGCCAAGAACTTTTGATATATTGAAAGTCACCATTAAAAAAAAAAAAAAATGTGGGCCAGGCATGGTGGCTCATACCTGTAATCCCAGCATTTTGGGAGGCCGAGGAGGGCAGATTATGAGGTCAGGAGATTGAGACCATCCTGGCTAACACGGTGAAACCCCGTCTCTACTAAACAAAATACAAAACATTAGCTGGGCATGGTGGCAGGCGCCTCTAGTCCCAGCTACTGGGGAGGCTGAGGGAGGAGAATGGCTTGAACTCAGGAAGCGGAGGTTGCAGTGAGCCAAGATCATACCACTGCACTCCAGCCTGGGTGACAGAGTGAGACTCTGTCTCAAAAAATAACAACAACAACAACAATAATAATAATAATAATAATAATAATAATAATAATAATAATTTAAATAGATAATAAAAAGATAATCCAATGGAAAACTGGAGAAAGGCAGTTCTAGCTTTTTTTTTTTCTTCTTCTTCTTTTTTGAGACAGAGTCTTGCTCTGTTGTCCAGGCTGGAGTGCAGTGGCATGATCTTGGCTCACTGCAACCTCCACTTTCTGGGTGCAAGATTCTCATGCCTCATCCTCTCGAGCGTCTGGGATTACAGGCATGCACCACCACACTCAGCTAATTTTTGTAACTTTAGTAGAGATGAGGTTTCACTGTGTTGACCAGGCTGGTCTGAAACTCCTGTCCTTGAGTGATCTGCCCGCCTCAGCCTCCCAAAGTGCTGGGATTACAGACGTGAGCCACCATGCCCAGCCAGTTCTAGCATTTTGAAAAAGAATCACAATTGATGAATCAAACATGAAAATCTTAGTAATCAAAGAAATGTGAATACCATAGGGAGATATCAGAGTTTCTGTTTTGTTTTGTTTTGAGATAGGGGTCTTGCTTTGTTGCCCAGGCTGGTCTTGAATTCCTGGACTCAAATAATCCTCCTGGCTGGGCGTGGTGGCTCATGGCTGTAATCCCAGCACTTTGGGAGGCTGAGGCGGGTGGATCATGAGGTCAGGAGATCGAGACCATCCTGGCTAACATGGTGAAACCCCGTGTCTACTAAAAATACAAAAAATTAGCCAGGCGTGGTGGTGGGCGCCTGTAGTCCCAGCTACAGTCCCAGCTACTACCCAGCCTGTAGTCCCTGCCTCAGGAGGCTGAGGCAGGAGAATGGTGTGAACCCAGGAGGTGAAGCTTGCAGTGAGCCGAGATCTCGCCACTGCACTCCAGCCTGGGTGACAGAGCGAGACTCAGTCTCAAAAAAAAGTCCTCCCACCATGGCCTCCTGAAGTGGTAGGATTATAGCCATGAGCCACCATGCCCAGCCAAGATATAACTTTAAAGCCATTGCTTGGTAGAAACTAAAAAGTCTGGCTGGGCACTGTAGTTCACGCCTGTAATCTCAGCACTTTGGGAGACTGAGGAGGGCAGATCACTTGAGGTCAGGAGTTCGAGACCAGCCTGGCCAATATGGGGAAATCCCATCTCTACTAAATATACAAAAATTATAGCCAGGCATGATGGTGCATGCCTGCAATCCCAGCTACTCTGGAGGCTGAGGCAGGAGAATCACTTGAACCCGGGAGGCAGTGGTTGCGGTGAGCCGAGATCATGCGATTGCACTCCAGCCTGGGCAACAAAAGGGAAACTCTTTGTCTCAGAAAAAAACAAAAAACAAAAACAAAAAAAACTAAGAAGTCTGATGATATGAGGATGTAGAATAACAGGAACACTTAGACATTGCTGGTGGAAGTATACACTGGTACAACTATTTTGATAACTTAAAAAAAATAAGGATGGCTGGGCACAGTGGCTCACGCCTGTAATCCCAGCACTTTGGGAGGCCAAGGTGGGCAGATCACTTGAGGTCAGGAGTTCAAGACCACCCTGGCCAGCACGGTTCAATCCCGCCACTACTAAAAATACAAAAATTAGCAGAGCATGGTGGTGTGCACCTGTAGTCCTAGCTATTTGGGAGGCTGAGGCAGGAGAATCGCTTGAACCTGGGAGGTGCAGGTTGCAGTGAACTGAGATCATGCCACTGCACTCAAGCCTGGGGTATAGAACAAGACTCTGTCTCAGAAAAAAAAAAAAAAAAAAAGCATGTGCTTTGCCTATGACCCAAGAGTTCCACTCTTGTTTATGTAGAGAAACCTTTGTGTATATACCCCAGGACACATGTCCAAGGATATTCATAGCAACATGGTTCATAAAGGAAACAAAAATACCAAAAATTACTCAAACATCTGACAAGAGAATAGAGAACAGGTCGAGGTATTTCCCAAAAGTTACATAACATAATAAGCATTTTATATGCATTTAAGGTTGCCTAGAAAATAAAAAGTTTTTTTTTTTTTTTTTTTTTTTTTTTTTTTTGAGACAGAGTCTCACTCTGTGGCACCAGCTGGAGTGCAGTGGCATGATCTCGGCTCACTGCAACCTCCACCTCCTTGGTTCAAGCAATTACCCTGCCTCAGCCTCCCAAGTAGCTAGGATTACAGGCACATACCACCACGCCCACCTAATTTATTTCTATTTTTAATAGAGACAGGTTTTCACCATGTTGGTCGGACTGGTCTCGAACTCCAGACTTTAGGCAATCTGCCTGCTTCGACCTCCCAAAGTGCTGGGATTATAGGCGTGAGCCACCACACCTGGCCAACAAAATTTTTAAAAAGCATTATATAGAAATAGAATGAATAAACTCCAGTGTCATATATATAACATTCAGTGAAAAAAGCAAATCAGGCTGGGCGCAGTGGCTCACTCCTATAATCCCTGCACTTTGGGAGGCCAAGGCGGGTGGATCACCTGAGGTCAGGCGTTCAAGACCAGCCTGGCGAACATGAAGAAACCCCATCTCTACTAAAATACAAAAAATTAGCTGAGTGTGGTGGCTGATGCCTGTAATCCCAGCTACTCAGGAAGCTGAGGCAGGAGAATCACCTGAACCCGGGAGGCAGAGGTTGCAGTGAGCTGAGATCACACTACTGCACTCCGGCCTGGGCAACAAGAGCAAAACTCTGTGTCCAAAAAAAAAAAAAAAATTAATAAAAGAAAAGAGCAAATCAGAAATTTGTATATTGAATGTGTCTGCAGCACTTGGGGTTCCTGTGTCTTTCTTCAAAGTTGGAGCCGGGCCTACATGCCAGCAACCATGTGTAAGGGACCTACAGTTGGTAGTGATCTTCGCATCACCTACTGTTGTGTTGGTGTTTTCCACCATCGAAAAGTAGAGATAATTGCCATCGATCAGGAAAACCAAACCACTGCAATCTATGTCACTTTTATGGACACTGAATGATTCATTGGCGACGCCACAAAGAGTCAAGTTGCAGTGGCCGGGCACGGTGGTTCATAACTGTAATCCCAGCACTTTAGGAGGCCAAGACGGGCAGATCACGAGGTCAGGAGTTCAAGACCAGCCTGGCCAACATAGTGAAACCCCATCTCTACTAAAAATACAAAAAATTAGCTAGGTGTAGTGGGCGCCTGTAAGCCCAGCTACTCGGGAGGCTGAGGCAGGAGAATCGCTTGAACCCAGGAGGCGGAGGTTGAAGTGAGTGGAGATGGCACCACTGCACTCCAGCCTGGGCGACAGTGCAAGACTCCATTTCAAAAAAAAAAAAAAAAAAAAGAATCAAGTTGAAGTGAACCCCATCAGCACAGTGTTTTATGCCAAATTTCTGACTGGACACAGATTTGATGACGCTATTGTCCAGTCTGATATGAAGCATTGGCCCTACATGGTGGTGAATGGTACTGGCCGGCCCAAGACCCAAGTGGAATACAAGGGAGAGACAAAAAACTTCTCTCCAGAGGAAGTGTCCTCTATGGTTCTGACAAAGATGAAGGAAATTGCAGAAGCCTACCTTGGGAAGACTGTTACCAATGCTGTGGTCACAGTGTCAACTTACTTTAATGACTCTGAGAGCATCAAGCTACCAAAGATTTTGGAACTATTGCTGGTCTCAATATACTTAGAATTATCAGTGAGCCAGCTGCTGCTGCTATTGCTTATGGCTTAGACAAAAAGGTTGGAGCTGAAAAAAATATGCTCATCTTTGACCTGGGAGGTAGTATCTCTTTTTGTTTTTGTGTTTTGAGATAAGGGTCTCACTCTTTGGCCCAGGCTAGAGTGCAGTGGTGCTATCTCGGCTCACTGCAACCTCCACCTCCCAGGCTCAGGTGATTCTTCTATCTCAGCTGGGACTACAGGCGCATGCCACCATGCCTGGCTAATTTTTGTATTTTTAGTACAGACAGGGTTTTGCCATGTTGCCCAGGCTGGTCTAGAACTCCTAGACTCCAGCAATCCACCTGCCTCAGCCTCCAAAGTGCTGGGATTACAAGCATGAGCCACCACTCCCAGCCAAGGTGTCACTTTTGATGTGTCAATCTTCACTATTGAAAATTGAATCTTTGGCCGGACACAGTGGCTCATGCCTATAATCCCAGCACTTTGGGAGGCCAAGGTGGGTGGATCACTTGAGGCCAGAAGTTCAAGACCAGCCTGGCCGACATGGTGAAACCCCATCTCTACTAAAAATACAAAAATTAGCCTGGTATGGTGGTGAGCACCTGTAATGCCAGTTATTCGGGAGGCTGAGGCAGGAGAATCGTTTGAACCCTGGAGGCAGAGATTGCAGTGAGCCGAGATTGATCATGTCACTGCACTTCAGGCTGGGCGACAGAGCAAGACTCTGTCTCAAAAAAGGAAGAAAATTGAAACTTTGAAGTCAATTCTACAGCCAGAAACACCAACACCAACTTAGTTGGCGAAAACCTTGACAAGAATGGCCAACCACTTTATTACTGAGTTCAATCTCAAGCATATGAAGGACATCAGTGAGAACAAGAAAGCTGTCCAACACCTCTGTACTGCTTGTGAACGTGCTAAGTATCCTCTCTTCCAGCACCCAGGCCAGTAGTGAGATCGATTTTCTCTATGAAGAAATTGACTTCTGGCCGGGCGCCGTGGCTCAAGCCTGTAATCCCAGCACTTTGGGAGGCCAAGACAGGTGGATCACGAGGTCAGGAGATCTAGACCATCCCGGCTAACCCGGTGAAACCCCGTCTCTACTAAAAAAATACAAAAAACTAGCCGGGCGAGGTGGCGGGTGCCTGTAGTCCCAGCTACTTGGGAGGCTGAGGCAGGAGAATGGCCTAAACTCGGGAGGCAGAGCTTGCAGTGAGCTGAGATTCGGCCACTGCACTCCAGCCTGAGCGACAGAGCGAGATTCTGTCTCAAAAAAACAAAAAAAGAAATTGACTTCCATACCTCCATTACCCATGCCTAAGTTGAAGAATTGAATGCTTACCTGTTCTGTGACTCCCTGACCCCAATAGAGAAAGCCCTTCAAGACACAAAATTAGACAAGCCACAGATTCATAATATTGTCCTGGTTCGTGGTTCTGTTCATATCCCCAAGATTCAGAAGCTTCTCCGAGGTTTCCTCAATGGAAAAGGATTGAATAAGAGCATCAACCCTGAAGAAGCTGTTGCTTATGGTGCAGCTGTCCAGGAAGCCCTCCTGTTTGGAGACAAATCTGAAAATGTTCAAGGTTTGCTGCTCTTGGATGTCACTCCTCTTTCACTTGGTATTGAAACTACTGGCAGATTCATGACTGTCTTCATTAAGAGCAATACTACCATTCCTACCAAGCAGACACAGACCTTCACTCCCCACTCTGACTACCAGCCTGGTGTGTTTATTCAAGTTTATGAAGGGAAGCGTGCCATGACCAACGATAACAACCTGCTTGCCAAGTTTGAACTCACAGGCATACCTTCTACACTCCTGCTGTTCCTAAGATTGCAGTCACTTTGACATTGATGCCAATGGTATCCTCAGTGTTCCTGCTATGATCAAGAGTAACAGGAGAGTACTATCACTAATGACAAGGGGCATTTGTGCAAGGAAAACATTGAGCATATGCTCTGTGAAGCTGGGAATTACAAAGCTGAAGATGAGAAGGAGAGCATCAAGGTATCATCCAATAATTCACTTGAATCCTATGCATTCGACATGGAAACAACTGTTGAAGACTAGAAACTTCAAGACAAGATTAACAATGAGGACAAACAGAAGATTTTTGACAAGCATAATGGAATTTTTTATTTTTATTTTTTGAGACAGAGTCTTGCTCTGTTGCCCAGGATGGAGTGCAGTGGGTGCGATCTCGGCTTCCTGCAACCTCTGCCTCCTGGCTTCAAGCAATTCTCTGGCCTCAACCTCCCAAGTAGCTGGGACTACAGGAGTGTACCACTAAGTCTGGCTAGTTTTTTTTTTTTTTTTTTTTTTTTTTTAAGAGATGGGATTTCACCATGTTGGCCAGGCTGCTCTCAAACTCCTGGCCTCAAGTAATCCACCCACCTAGGCCCCCTAAAGTGCTGGGATTATAGGCGTGAACCACTGAGCCCAGCCAACAAGTGCAATGAAATTAACTAGCTGCTGGGTGTGGTGGCTTATGCCTGTAATCTCAGCACTTTGGGAGGCTGAGGCAAGTGGATTACCTGAGGTCAGGAGTTCCAGACCAGCCTGGTCAACGTGGTGAAGCCCTGCCTCTACTAAAAATACAAAAATTAGCTGGGCGTTGAGGTGGACGCTTGTAATCCCAGCTTCTATGGAGGCTGAGGTAGGGGAATTACTTGAACCCAGGAGGCAGAGGTTACAGTGAGCTGAGAATGCACCACTGCACTCCAACTTGGGCAACAGAGCAAGACTCTGTCTCAAAACAAAACATTGAAGGACCCAAATTTGCAACAAATTCTGTAGCAGTTTTTTTTTTTTTTTTTTTTTTTTTAGATAGAGTCTCGCTTTGTTGCCCAGGCTGGAATGAAATGACCTGATCTTAGCTCACTGCAATCTATGCCTCCCGAGTTCAAGTGATTCTCCTGCCTCAGCCTCCTGAGTAGCTGGGATTACAGACATTCTGATTAATTTTTGTATTTTTAGTGTGGACAGGGTTTCACCATGTTTGTCAGAATGGTCTTGAACTCCTGACCTCATGATCACCCACCCCAGCCTCCCAAAGTGCTGGGATTACAGGTGTGAGCCACCGCATCCAGCCTTCTTCAGCACTTTTTTTTTTTTTTTTGAGACAGAGTTTCACTCTTTCACCTAGTCTGGAGTGCAGTGGCTTGATCTCAGCTCACTGCAAACTCTGCCTTCCGGTTTCAAGCGATTCTCCTTCCTCAACCTCCCAAGTAGCTGGGATTACAGGCGCCTGCCACCATGCCTGGCTAATTTTTGTATTTTTAGTAGAGACGGGGTTTCACCATGTTGGCCAGGCTGGTCTGAAACTTCTGACCTTGTGATCCTCCTGCCTCAGCCTCCCAAACTGCTGGGATTACAGGCGAGAGTCACCATGCCCAGCCTCTTCTTCAGCAGTTTTAAAGTTCAGCTGCTATAGTACATTATTGGGCATTCTCAATACTTGAACATGGAACATGAGCACAGGGGAAGGAAATAACATCACACCTGTAAGCACTGCATTGTAAGTGGAAAATACAATGTCTTAAATAAAACTGTATTTAATATTGGCAAAAGAGGCCAGGCACAGTGGCTCACGCCTGTAATTCCAGCACTTTGGGAGGCCAAGGCAGGTGTATTACTTGAGGTCAGGAGTTTGAGACCAGCCTGGTCAACATCGTGAAATTCTGTCTCTTCAAAAACACAAAAATCAGTCGGGCATGGTAGCATGTGCCTGTAATTCCAGCTGCTTGGGAGGCTGAGACAGGAGAATCGCTTGAACCCGAGAGGTGAAGGTTGCAGTGAGCGAGATCGCGCCCCTGCACTCCAGCCTGGGCAACAGAGTGAGACTCCATCAAGATGAAATGAAATGAAATGAAATAACATTACATGAAATGAAATGCAAAAAAAGACATCTGTATATAACATGCCATTAGTACAAAGCTCAAACCTTGGCATAACTAATAATCTATTGTGTAGAAAAACATATACATGGGATAAGACTATGTATTTTTTAAAAACCAAAGAAATAGCTAATAGAAAATTCAACGTAGGCCGGGCACGGTGGCTCACGCCTGTAATCCCAGCACTTCGGGAGTCCGAGATGGGTGGATCATGAGGTCAGGAGTTCGAGACTAGCCTGACTAACATGGTGAAACCCTGTCTCTACTGAAAATACAAAAAATAGCTGGACATGGTGGCAGGTGCCTGTAATCCCAGCTCCTCAGGAGGCTGAGGCAGAAGAATTGCTTGAACCCGGGAGGCGGAGGTTGCAGTGAGCCAACATTGCGCCACTGCACTCCAACTTGAGCGAGAGAGCCAGATTCCATCTCAAAAAAAAAAAAAAAAAATCCAAGATAGTGTTTCCTTCTTGGAGGGAGAAAAAGTACTGTAATGAGACTGAAAAAGCACACATGGGTAGCCAATATGATTTCTGTAATGTTCTAGTTAATAAGTTTAGTGATGGATTGAATGATTTTATTGTTATCTTCATAATTTACATTAAATATTTTAGTGTACCAAATATTACAAAATTTTTCTTTTATTTATTTATTTCTGCTTTTTTTTGTTATTTTTGTTTGTTTGTTTTTGTTTTTTATGAGACAGGGTCTTGCTCTGTCACCCAGGCTGGAGTGCAATGGCACAATCTTGGCTCACTGCAACCTCCGCCTCCTGGGTTCAAGCAGTTCTCCTGACTCAGCCTCCCGAGTAGCTGGGATTACAGGCTCCTGTAACCATGCCTGGCTAATTTTTGTATTTTAGGTAGAGACAGGGTTTCACTTTGTTGGCTAGGCTGGTCGCTGGTCTCGAACTCCTGACCCCAAGCGATCCACCCACCATCTCAGCCTCCCAAAATGCTGGATGACAGGCATAAGCCACCGTGCCTGGCCTTTTTTTTTCTTTTCTTTTCTTTTTTTAAATTGTAAATCTTTAATTTCAGTTTTCACGTATTTTATTGCTCCCAAAAGGAAAGGAGTGCGTAGCTCTGTCTCCTGTACATCATCCATGGCCCCTGGGTTGGGGCAGGGTATTTTTATTTTTATTTGTTTTGAAACAGGGTCTCGCTTTGTCATCCATGCTGGAATGCAGTGTTGTAATCACAGCTCACTGCAACCTTGACCTCCTGAGCTCCAGAGATCCTCCTTCCTCAGGTTCCAAAACAGCTGGGACTACAGGCATGTGTCACCACACCCAGCTAGTTTTTTGCAGTTTTTATAGAGACAGTGTTTCCTTATGCTGTCCAGGCTGGTCTCAAACTCTTGGGCTCAAGCGATCCACCCACCTCAGTCTCTCAAAGTCCTAGGATTACTGAGGATTACTGGCGTGAGCCACTGCACCTAGCCTTTGCTTTTTATTTTTATTTTTATTTTTTTTTGAGAGGGAGTCTTGCTGTATCCCCCAGGCTAGAACGCAGTGAGTCACTCGGCTCACTGCACCCTCTGCCTCCCAGGTTCAAGTTATTCTCCTAACTCAGCCTCCCAAATTCCTGGGATTACAGGCACATGTCACCATGCCCAGCTAATTTTTGTATTATCTATTTATTTTTTAGTAGAGATCTGGTTTTCACTATGTTGGCCAGGCTGGTCTTGAACCCCTGACCTCAAGTGATCTGCCTGCTCCAACCTCCCAAAGTGCTGGGATTATAGGCGTGAGCCACCATGCCCGGCCTGCTTTTTTAAAATTTTGTCAGTATATAGAACTCTACTTCATTTTAAAAACTTATATTTTTAAAACTCCTGCATTGAATTCCTAATATGGTTGTGTCATAGTGTATCATCTAGGAGGCTTTCAGAAGCAAGTACCAGACAATCCAACTCAAACTGGCTTAAACAATAAAGAAATGGGCTGGGCATGGTGGATCACACCTGTAATCCCAGCACTTTGGGAGGCCAAGGTAGGCAGATAACCTGAGGTCAGGAGTTCAAGACCAGCCTGGCCAACATGGGGAAATCCCATCTCTACTAAAAATACAAAAATTAGCGTGGCGTGGTGGCTGGTGCCTGTAATCCTAGTTACTTGGGAGGCTGAGACAGGAGAATGGCTTGAACCTAGGTGGCGGAGGTTGCAGTGAGTGGAGACCGTGTCATTGCACTACAGCCTGGACAAGAAGAGCGAAACTCCATCTCAAGAAAATAAACAAGCAAACAAACAAAACCAATAAGGAAATGTATTGGCTTGTCCAGCAGAAAGACTAGATAGGCTGCTCTTCAGGGTTGGGTCATCCATAGGCTGAATCATTTCAAGAATGAGGTTCTTCCTGTCTCTCTGTTTTCCCATCTCCGCTCTACCATCTACAGTGTGGGCCTCGTTCTGAGTCTGGCTTCCCTAATGCTCAGAAGATGGCTATGTTGAGTACACAAACTTTTGAATTCGGAAACCAGATTGAGTTGATTTCAGAAGCTCTCCCAGAAGATCAAGGAAGAACTTTCCACAATCCCCAGGAACCTGAGTCACACGCTAACGTGAGTTTCATGCTCTTTTGAAAAACATCATTGGTAAGATAGATGTAAGTACACTTACACAACTAGACCTATCCTTTGAGCCGCTGGTGAGGTCAGCTTTCTCTGGGATTTTGGGCCTCAGAGGAAAGGTGGATATTTGCATAAAATTATAATTTTGTTAGAAAAGAGGAAGAAGAGGCCGGGCGCGGTGGCTCAAGCCTGTAATCCCAGCACTTTGGGAGGCCGAGACGGGTGGATCAGGAGGTCAGGAGATCGAGACCATCCTGGCTAACACAGTGAAACCCCGTCTCTACTAAAAAATACAAAAAACTATCCGGGCGATGTGGCGGGCGCCTGTAGTCCCAGCTACTCCGGAGGCTGAGGCAGGAGAATGGCGTGAACCAGGGAGGCGGAGCTTGCGGTGAGCTGAGATCCGGCCACTGCACTCCAGCCTGGGTGATAGCGAGACTCCGTCTCAAAAAAAAAAAAAGAAAAGAAAAGAGGAAGAAGGAAATGGATACTAGGAAGGCAACTATCATCCACTGTACAATTTAATCACTCCCTTAATTATGGACATTTGTTTCCAATTTGTACACATGTAAACAATCCTGCAATTACCATCTTTGTACATGCTTTCTTCTAAATTTGTGCCTGTAATTCTCTACCGCTGGTGAGAAACCCAAGGTGGAAGGCTACGCTAATTTTGAAATTTAAATATATATTACCAAATAGCTCTGCCAAAGAGGTATATCAATTATATTTCTTTTTTTTTCTTTTATTTTTCTGAGACAGGGTCTTGATCTGTCACTTAGGCTGGAGTGCAATGGCATAATCACAGCTCACTGCAGCCTCAACCTCCCTGGCTCAAGTGATCCTCCCAAGTAGCTGGGACCTTAACATTTTTTTTGTAGAGACAAGGCCTCACTATGTCGACCTGGCTGGTCTCAAACTCCAGTGCTGAAGGGATCTTTCCTGCTTGGCCTCTCAAAGTTCTGGGATTACAAGTGTAAGCCACCACATTTGGCCCCCAGTCACATTTATTTTTATTTATTTATTTGAGATAGCATCTTGCACTGCCACTCAGGACATTTTCTCTCTCCTAAATAGAAACCTCACAAATATGAAGCAGTCAATCAATCCTTATTACCTACTCCCACAGTCCTGAGCAACCACAAACCCACTTTCCATCTCAATGAATCTGCCTATTCTGGGTATCATAGAATATGTGGCCTTTTGTATCTGGCTTCTTTTACTTAGCATAATACTGTTAAGGTTCATCCACGGTGCAGCATCTATCACTACCTCATTCCTTTTTTTTTGAGATGGAGTTTCGCTATCATTGTCCAGGTTGGAGTGCAATGGCACAAACTAGGTTCACCTCAACCTCTGCCTCGCGGGTTCAAGCAATTCTCCTGCTTCAGCCTCCCAGGTAGCTGGGATTACAAGCATGAGCCACTACGCCTGGCTAATTTTGTATTTTTAGTAGAGACAGTGTTTCTCCATGTTGGTCAGGCTGGTCTCGAAATCCCTACCTCAGGTGATTCACCTACCTCTGGCCACCGTGCCTGGCTGACTTCATCTTAAAACAAACAAACAAACAAATGGCCAGGTGCAGTGGCTCACACCTGTAATCCCAGCACTTTGGGAAGCTGAGGCGGATGGATCACGAGGTCAGGAGTTCGAGACCATTCTGGCCAACATGGTGAAACCCCATCTCTACTAAAAACGCAAAAATTAGCCGGGTGTGGTGACAGGTGCCTGTAATCCCAGCTACCCGGGAGGCTGAGACAGGAGAATCTCTTGAACCCAGGAGGCGGAGGTTGCAGTGAGCTGAGATTGCACCACTGCACTCCAGCCTGGGTGACAAGAGTGAAACTCCATCTCAAAAAAAAAAAAAAAAAAAAGGAGAAGAGAAAGAAAGAAAAGCAGAAAAGAAAAAATAAATGGTGGGGGGTGGGGAATCTTGCTAGATTACCCAAGCTGGTCTTAACTTCTGGGCTCCAGTGATCCCCCCTCAGCCTCCTAAATACATGGAATTACAGGCACAAGCCACCATGCCTAGCTCCAAAGCTTTTGGCTTTTGATGTTGGATGTTGATAAAATCCAATTTATCTTTGAGACGAAGTCTGACTCTTGTCCCTAGTGCGATCTTGGCTCATTGCAACCTCCACCTCCCGGGTTCAAGTGATTCTCCTGCCTCAGTCTTCCAAGTAGCTGGGATTACAGGCACCTGCCACCATGCCCAGCTAATTTTTGTATTTTTAGTAGAGATGGGGTTTCACCATGTTGGCCAGGCTGGCCTCGAACTCCTGAACTCACGTGATTTGCCCACCTCGGCCTCCCAAAGTGCTGGAATTATAGACATGAGCCACCACGCCCAGCCCAATTTATCTATTTTTTAAATTGCTTGTACTTTTGGTATCATATTTAAGAAACTGTTGTCTAATCCAAAGTCACAAGGATTTGAATGTTTTATAACAGTATTATACTTTTAGCTCTTACATTAGGTAATAGGGTGCATTTGAATTAATTTTTGTGTATGTTGTAAACAGGGGTCCAAATTCATTCTGTGCATGTAAATATCAAATTATCCCAGCATCATTTGTTGAAAAGACTGTTCTTTCCTCATTGAAAGGCTGTGGCACCTTTATAAAAAATCAATTGGCCAAGTGCAGTGGCTCACGCCTGTAATCCCAGCACTTTGGGAGGCCAAGGTGGGCAGATCACCTGAGGTCAGGAGTTTGAGACCAGTCTGGCCAACATGGCGAAACCCTGTCTCTACTGAAAATATAAAACTTAGCTGGCTGTGGTGGCACACGTCTGTAATCCTAGCTACTCAGGAGGCTGAGGCAGGAAAATTGCTTGAACCCGGGAGGTAGAGGTTGCAGTGAGCCGAGACGGCGCTGCTGCACTCCAGCCTGGGTGACTGAGTGGGACACCATCTCAAAAAAAAAAAAAAAATCACCAACCCTATAATCCCAGCACTTTGGGAGGCCAAGACCGGAGGATTTTTTGAGCCCAGGAGTTTGAGACCAATCTGGGCAAGATGGCAAGACTACATCAAGAGGGCAACACTTCATCTTTACAAAAAAAAATTAGCTGGGAATGATGGCAAGTGCCTGTGATCCCAGCTAATTGGGTGCTTCCTTCCCTCAGGAGGCTGAGGTGGAGGGTCCTTTAAGCCCAGGCATTTGAGGCCACAGTGAGCTGTGATCAAATCACTGCACTGCAGCCTGGGCAACAGAGAAAGATCTTAGGTTTTTGTTGTTGTTTTTGTTTGTTTTTTTAGAAAGAGTCTTGCTCTGTCGCCCAGGACGGAGTGCAGTGGCACGATCTTGGCTCACTGCAACCTCTGCCTTCTGGGTTCGAGTGATTCTCCTGCCTCAACCTGCCGAGTAGCTGGGATTACAGGCGTGCACCATCGTGCCTGGCTAATTTTTGTATTGTTAGTGGGGACGGGGGGTTTACCATGTTGGCCAGGCTGGTCTTGAACCCCTGACCTAGAGTGATGCATCTGCTGCAGCCTCCCAAAGTGCTGGGATTACAGGTGTGAGCCATCATACCGGGCATAATTTTTTTTTTTTTTTTTTTGAGTGTTTTCCTCTGTTGCCCAGGCTGGAGTGCAGTGACTCAATCTTGGCTCATTGCAACCACTGCCTTCTGGGCTAAAGCGATCCTCGTACCTCAGCCTACTGAGTAGCTGGGGTTACAGGAATGCACCACCATGCCCAGTTAATTTTTGTATTTTTAGTAGAGGCAGGATGTTACCATGTTGGCCAGGCTGGTCTTGAACTCTTGGCTTCAAGTGATCTGTCCACTTTGGGCTCCCAAAGTACTGGGATTACAGACGTGAGCCACTGTGCCTGGCCTGTACCCAGTTAATTTTAAAATTTTTTGTAGAGATGGGGTCTCACACTGTTGCCCAGGCTGACCGTGAACTCCTGGGCTCATGCAATCCTCCTGCCTAGATCTCCTACATTGCTGTGCTTAGAAGTGTGAGCCGTTAGGCCTGGCTTTTTTTTTTTTTTGAGATGGAGTTTCGCTCCTGTTGCCCAGACTGGAATGCAGTGGCATGATCTCAGCTCACTTCAACCTCTGCCTCCTGGGTTCTAGCGATTCTCCTGTCTCAGCTTCCTGAGTAGCTAGGATTATAGGAGCCCGCCACCATGCCTGGCTATTTTTTTGTATTTTTAGCAGAGATGGGGTTTCACCATGTTGGCCAGGATGGTCTCGAACTCCTGACCTCAGGTGATCCACCCGCCTCGGCCTCCCAAAGTGCTAGGATTACAGGCCAAGACTGTGCCACTGCACTCCAGCCTGGGCAACAGAAAAAGACTCCATCTTAAAAAAAAAAAAAAAAAAAAAATTAGGTGCCTTTCTCCAAGCTGAGAAACGGAGAAGGAAGCAAAGTGTTGAGCGTATCATTTGAGTTCCAGATTGAGCTTTCACTAAAACTCATCTCCCAGATTGTTCAGTTATGTAAGCCAATACATTTCTTTTATTGATTAAGGCAGTTTGATTTGTAATTTGTCTTAATTAATAGAAGAAAGATGTTGCTCATAGTTCAGCAGGACTTAAATGTAATTTGATGAAATATCTTATCATACTTATTTATTTATTTATTGAAATGGGGTCTTGCTCTGTTGCCCAGGCTGGAGTGCAGTGGCACGATCTCGGCTTACTGCAACCTCTGCCTTCTGGGTTCAAGCGATTCTCCTACCTCAGCATCCCAAGTAGCTGGGACTATAGGCGTACGCCACCACTCCAGGCTAATTTTTTGTATTTTTAGTAGAGACGGGGATTCACCATATTGGCCAGGGTGGTCTTGAACTCCTGACCTCAAGTGATCTTCCTGCCTCACCCTCCCAAAGTGCAAGGATCACAGGTGTGAGCCACCTTGTGGCCTATATTATCATATTGAAAGAGAAACAAGTCAACTAGAAGTAGAGTCGGTCAGCCATTTAAGTCTAGAAAAAGGAAAGTTATTCTAGCAACATATAGGATTGCTCCAGGCTTCAAGTGATCCTACCACCCCAGCTCCCAAATTGCTGGGATTACAGGTGTGAGCCACCATGACTGTAAACTGTGTGAACAAATGTGAACCTGAAAGAGCCAATCATTAAAGATGGATCCTGAGTGGCTAATTGTGCCTAAATTTAAAATAGAGCCAAACAGCCATTTGTTGACGACTAGACGTCACACACACACACTGAGTTCTCTCTCCCTCTCTCTCTCTTTTTTTTTTTTGTTTGAGACCGAGTTTTGCTCTTGTTGCCTAGGCTGGAGTGCAATGGCGTGATCTGCACAGCAACCTTTGCCTCCCAGGTTCAAGTGATTTTCCTGCCTCAGCCTCCCCAGTAGCTGGGATTACAGACATGTGCCACTACACCCGGCTAATTTTGTATTTTTAGTAGAGACGGGGTTTTTCATGTTGGTCAGGCTGGTCTTAAACTCCCCACCTCAGGTGATCTGCCCACCATGGCCTCCCAAAGTGTTGGGATTACAGGCCTGAGTCACCGCACCCGGCCCACACTCTGAGTCATCTAAAAACCAGTGTTTGTTTGTTTGTTTGTTTATATTTTTGAGATGGAGTCTCCCTCTGTCACCCAGGCTGGAGTGCAGTGGCGTGATCTCTGCTCACTGCAACCTCTACCTCCCAGGTTCAAGTGATTCTCCTATCTCAGCCACTGGAGTAGCTGGGATTACAGGTACCCGCCACCAAGTCTGGCTAATTTTTGTATTTTCAGTAAAGACCGGGTTTCACCCTGTTGGCCAGGCTGGTCTTGAACTCCCGAGCTTCAATAATCTGCCCGTCTCGGCCTCCCTAAGTGCTGGGATTACAGGTGTGAGCCACCGCACCCAGCCCAAAACCAGCATTTTTTAAAACTTTGGTACTTTCAGAACTCACCTCAACTGGCCACTGGGTGTGATGGGGCATGTGTGTAATCCCAGCATGTTGGGAGGCCTACGTGGGCAGATCACTTAAGATCAGGAGTTCAAGACTGGCCTGGCCAACAGGGTGAAACCCTGTCTCTACTGAAAGTACAAAAATTAGCTGGGCATGGTGGCATATGTCCATAATTTCAGCTACTTGGGAGGCTGAGGGAGAAAAATCACTTAATCTGGGAGGTGGAGGTTGCTGTGAGGGGAGATGGCACCACTGAACTCCAGCCTGTGCTACAGAGCGAGAGATATCTTGTCAAAAACAAAAACAAAAAACAAAAAACAAAAACAAAACAAACAAAAACCCCCACTCACCTGAACCAACCAATCAGAGCTCAATCTGGGCTGAAGAGACCAAGCAGAACTGAGCTATATTGACCAATCAGAACTAAGCTAGTTTGACGCCTTCATTTGCATAAATGGACCTGATTGGAACTTGGGCAGGAACTTGTGCTATAAAACCCGAACTGTCCAGCGGAGCAATGGCTCATATCTGTAATCTCAGCACTTTGGGAGGCTGAGGCGGGCAGATCATCTGAGGTCAGGAGTTTGAGACCAGCCTGACCAACATCGTGAAACCCATCTCTACTAAAAATACTAAAATTAGCCGGGTGTGGTGATGTGCACGTGTAGTCCCAGCTACTGGGGAGGCTGAGGCAAGAAAACTGCTTGAACTGGGAGGTGGAGGGTGCAGTGAGCCAAGATCCCACCACTGCACTCCAGCCTTGCTGACAGAGCAACACTCCATCTCAAAAAATAAAATAAAAATAAAATAAAATAATAAAACATGGAACTGTCTCTTTAGTTTCTGGAGCTCAACTTCGTTTTACATGGAAGGCTGCGTTTCTAAAAGTAGCTAGGATTACAGGCGTGTGCCGCCACACTCAGCTAACTTTTGTATTTTTTAGTAGAGACAGGATTTCACCATGTTGGCCAGGCTGATCTCGAACTCCTGACCTCAGGTGATCCGCCTGCCTTGGCCTCCCAAAGTGGTGGGATTACAGGCGTGAGCCACTGTGCCCAGCTTTTTGTGTTTGTTTTTTTAGTAGAGATGGGGTTTTACCTTGTTGGCCAGGCTGGTCTTGAACTCCTGACCTCAAGTGATCTGCCTGCCTTGGCCTCTTAAAGTGCTGGGATTACAGGTGTGAGCCACCACACCTAGACTGTTTTTCTTTTTCTTTTAAGGGACAGGGTCTTACTATATTGCCCAGTCTGGTCTCGAACTCCTGGCTTCAAGAAATCCTCCTACCTTGGCCTCCTAAAGTACTGGGATTACAGACATGAGCCACTGCACCCGGCTCTTTGGTTTTTTTTTTTTTCTTGCTTTCTTTTTTTTTTTTGAGATGGAGTCTTGCTCTGTCGCCCAGGCTGAAGTACAGTGATGCAATTTCAGCTCACTGCAACCTCTGCCTCCTGGGTTCAAGTGATTCTCCTGCCTTAGCCTCCCCAGTAGCTTGGACTACAGGTGTGTGCCACCACGCCTGGCTAATTTTTGTATTTCTTTTTTTGTTGTTGTTGAGATGCAGTCTCACTCTGTTGATTACAGGCATGAACCACCATGCCTGGCTTACTTTTATTCTTTTACCAGATCACTGGAATTAGCAGATCTGTTTCCCAAGTCAGTTTTCTTTACTCATTCTCATTCTTTGCACGCTAAGTTATTTTTTACCATAAGCCACATTTTCCTTGGAAAATATTTGTGGGAATTCTTCAAGGCCCAGGATAAAGGTTTATTCCTCCAGAGAGGATTTGCTTTTGCTTCTGCAAAGAAGGACACTTGAAACAATTCACCATTTGAGGTTTGTATTTTTGACCACCAGGAGATATCTATTTGGGCTACATATCCCTGGGAGGGCTGGCTTATGGGTCTAGTGCCACCCCCACACACCTCCACAAACTCTCTCTTCCAAGACGTCTTTCTTTTCACTCTGTTAGGGAAAGATATAATTACTTCCCAATTACCCTCACTGAAACTGTAGACTGAGTTCCCAGATTTAGATTTCCCACTTTCCCCAGGTCCTGGGCTTTATCTTCTGTCCCACTTGCCTCAGGATGTCTAGAAAAATCAAGCTTTGGTCAGGGGCGGTGGCTCATGCTGGTAATCCCACCACTTTGGGAGGCCAAGGCAGGTGGAGCAATTGAGGGCAGGAGTTGGAGACCAGTTGGGCCAACATAGTGAAACCCTGTTTCTACTAAAAATACAAAAATTAGCCAGGCTTTGTGGCTAATTACACACACCTGTAATCCCAGCTACTCTGGAGGCTAAGGCATGAGAATCACTTGAATCCGGGAGGCAGAGGTTGCAGTCAGCCGAGATCACACACTCCAGCCTGGGCAGCAGAACAAGACTCTGTCTCTGAAAAAAAAAAAAAAAAAAAAATCTGAAAAGGAATTTGGAGGAAAAAGGCTTTTTCTCCAAAAGGAGGCTGAGGCAGGAGAATCACTTGAACCTGGAAGACGGAGGTTGCAGTGAGCCAAGATCGCACCAATGCATTCCAGCCTGGGTGACAGAGCAAGACTCCATCTCAACAACAAAAAATTAGCCAGGCATGGTGGCATACGCCTACAATCCCAGCTACTCGGGAAGCTGAGGCAGGAGAATCACTTGAACCTGAGAGTAGGAGGTTGCAGTAAATTGAGATCGCACCACTGCACTCCAGCCTGGCCGACAGAGGGAGACTCCATCTCAAAAATAAAGATAAAAATAACAATCAGGCTGGGCTTAGTGGCTCACACCTGTATCCCCAACACTTCGGGAGTCTGAGGCGGGTGGATCACGAGGTCAAGAGAACCAGACCATCCTGGCTAACATGGTGAAACCCCGTCTCTACTAAAAATACAAAACTTAGCTGGGCGTGGTAGTACGCACCTGTAGTCCCAGCTACTCGGGACACGGGCAGAAGAATCGCTTGAACCGGGGAGGTGGAGGTTGCAGGGAGCTGAGATCATGCCACTGCACTCCAGCCTGGCAACCGAGAGAGACTCCGTCTCAAAAAAAAAAAAAAAAAAAAATCAATCAATCTATCAATAAAAATCAGCTGGCTGGGTGTGGTGGCTCACACCTGTAATCCCAGCACTTTCAGAGCTCGAGGTAAGCGGATCACTTGAGGTCAGGAGCTCGAGACCAGCCTGGCCAACATGGCAAAATCTCGTCTCCACTCAAAATACAAAAATTAGCTGGGCGTGGTGGCACACACCTGTAGTCCCAGCTACTAGGGTGGCTCAGGCAGGATAATAGCTTGAACCTAGGAGGCAGAGGTTGAAGTTAGCCGAGACTTCACCCTGCACTCCAGCCTGGGAGACAGAGCAGGATTCTGTCTCAAAAAAAAAAAAAAAAAGAAAAGAAAAAAAAAATCAGCCAGTCATGGTGGTCTGTCACTGCAGTACCAGCTACTCAGGAGGCTGAGACAGGAGAATCACTCGAACTGGGGAAGCAGAGGTTGCAGTCAGCCGAGATGGAGGCACTGCATTCCAGCCCAGGTGACAGAGGGAGACTCTGTCTCTAAACAAATAAGTTAATTAATGGAAAAAAAAGAAAATAATTTCATTTACGGTAGCAGCAAATATATATATATACTTATGAATAAGTTTTTTTTTTTTTTTTTTGAGACAGAGTCTTGCTTTGTCAACTGGAGTACAATGGTATGATCTCTGCTCACTGCAACTTCCGCTTCCTGGTTCAAGTGATTCTCCTGCCTCAGCCTCCTGAGTAGCTGGGATTACAGACACGCACCACCACGCTTGGCTAATTTTTTGTATTTTTATTGGAGATGGGGGTTTCACCATTTTGGCCAAGCTGGTCTCGAACTCCTGACCTTGTGATCTGCCCACCTTGGCCTCCCAAAGTGCTGTGATTACAGGCGTGACCACCATGCCTAGCCTAGGAATAAATTTATACAAGGAAATGTAAGACTTATGCACTGAAAACTACAAAACATTATTGAAAAAAAAATAAAGATCTACATAAATAGGAAGACATTGTCTCAATGTCTTCCAGGCTGGAGTGCAGGGGAAAGATCTTGGCTCACTGCAACCTCTGCCTCCTGGGTTCAAGTGATTTTCATGCTTCAGCCTCCTAAGCAGTTGGGATTACAGGTGTGTGCCCCCACACCTAGCAAATTTTTTCTATTTTTAGTAGAGATGGGGTTTCACTGTGTTAGCCAGGCTGGTCTCAAACTCCTGGCCTCCAGTGATCCACCCAGCTGGGCCTTCCAAAGTGCTAGTATTACCGGTGTGAGCCACCTTTCCAGGCCAGCAGTTAGAATGTGGCTAAGAATTTCACTGAATGTGAAGATCAATCTGAGAAGTACTGCCATCATAACAATATTAAGTCTTTCAATCAATGAACAAATGTCTCAAAAAAAAAAAAAAAAAACGAAAGAAAGAAAAATTAACTAGGTGCACCGGCATGCGCCTGTAGTCCCAGCTACTCAGGAAGCAGAGATGGGAGGATCATTTGAGCTTACAAATCAAGACTACAGTAAGCCAAGATTGGGCCACCGCACTTCAGCCTGGGCATCAGATTGAGACCTTATCTCTAAAAATAAATAAATACATAAATAAGTTTTTAAAATGTAAACAGTAAAACTTCTAAAAGAAAACATGAGGCAATGTTCTGGGCCTACCGTAGAAAAAGTGTTCTTAAACATGACATCAAAAGCACAATTAATAAGAGGTAAAAGGTTAAGGTGAAATTAGACCTCATCAAATTAATTTTTCAGTGGCTCACGCCTGTAATCCCAACATTTTGGGAGGCTGAGGCGGGCAGATCACCTGAGGTTGGGAGTTCGAGATCAGCCTGACCAAGATGGAGAAATCCCGTCTCTGCCAAAAATTCAAAAAACATCAGCCGGGCATGGTGTCACATGGCTGTAATCCCAGCTACTCAGGAGGCTGAGGCAGAAGAATCGCTTGAACCTGGGAGGCGGAGGTTATGGTGAGCTGAGATTGCACCGTTGCTCTCCAGCCTGGGCAGCAAGAGCGAAACACTGTCTCACAAAAAAGAGAAGGGAAGGGAAGGGAAGGGGAGGGGAGAGGAAGGGCGGGGAGGGGGAGAAGGAAGGCTTTACTAGGTAGAAAAGGTAAAATAGATTTCTTCTCAGTGAATAATTATTTTCTCTTTCTCTGGAAACTTTCACAGCAGTCCTAAAGGTAAGCCCTGATCAATTACTTTTTTTTTGTTTTTTTTCCAAGACGGAGTCTCACTCTATCACCCAGGCTAGAGTGCAGTGGCATGATCTTAGCTCACTGCAACCTCTGCCTCCCAGGTTCAAGCAATTCTCATGCCTCAGCCTCCCGAGTAGCTGGGATTACAGGCACCTACCACCACGCCCTGCTAATTTTTGTGCTTTTAGTAGGGACCGGGTTTCACCATGTTGGTCATGGCTGGTTTCAAGTCCTGACCTCAGGTGATCCACCCACCTTAACATCTGAAAATGATTACAGGCGTGAGCCACTGCACCTGGCCCTAATCAAGCGCATTTATATTATCGCAGCCTGATCTCTAGCTGTTCCAGTCATATTCTCTACCCAAGGAATTTGGAATTCACATCCAAAACCAGTAAGCAGAGTGGACATTTGCTACTGTGAGTGTCTAATCTTCTTTCTATATTTTGAGAAATGTCCACTGTGTAAGTGTCAATGGGACATTTGTCCAATCAATGGGCTGACCAAGGACCATGAGTCCAGAGTAACGCCAAAACAGGATGAGTTTGGAATTTAGAATGGGACCTCCATTTCCAAGAACATGCGTGACTTAATATTCTAAAAAGTCTTATGTAGCAGAATATTAAGATGTTGGATAAACCCCAACAAATATACATTTAAATGTGTCACTAAACAAACAAGAAAATGAGAGGAATTCCCAAGTGTTAAAACAAAAAGTTAAAAGGGAGTAAGGAGTTAATCTCAGAATGCTAAATTCCTGGGGAACCCCTGGAGGCTTATCCTAGAGTCTGGATGATGAATAACTATGTATGAGAGTTGGAGACTAAGCTTTGGGTAATAAAAGGCAGCCCTTAATAAAGAGACCTTGGGCCGGGCGCGGTGGCTCAAGCCTGTAATCCCAGCACTTTGGGAGGCCGAGACGGGCGGATCACGAGGTCAGGAGATCGAGACCATCCTGGCTAACACTGTGAAACCCCGTCTCTACTAAAAAAATACAAAAAACGAGCCGGGCGAGGTGGCGGGCGCCTGTAGTCCCAGCTGCTCCGGAGGCTGAGGCAGGAGAATGGCGTAAACCCGGGAGGCGGAGGTTGCAGTGAGCTGAGAATCGGCCACTGCACTCCAGCCCGGGCAACAGAGCGAGACTCCATCTCACAAAAAATAAAAAATAAAAAAAAAAAATAAAGAGACCTTGTATTCTCAACAGGCTGAGTCAAAGGTAGGCTAGAAAAAACTGTTTCTGGCCGGGCGCTGTGGCTCACGCCTATAATCCCGGCACTTTGGGAGGCTGAGGTGAGCCTATCACCTGAGGTCAGGAGTTCAAGACCAGCCTGGCCAACATGGTGAGACCCCTGCCTCTACAAAAATACAAAAACTAGTGGGCGATGATCGAGGATGCCTGTAAATCCCAGCTACTCAGTAGGCTGAGGTGGGAGAATCACTTGGACCCGGGAGGCAGAGGTTGTGGTGAGCTGAGATCATGCCACTGCACTCCAGCCTGGGTGACAGAGTGAGACTCTGTCTCAAAAAAAAAAAAAAAAAAAAAAGAAAGAAAGAAAGAAAAAAAAATTGTCCTACCAGCAAAGAGGATAAAATTGAACCTGTCTTTGTGCATGTGACTCCAGGTGGACTATGCTGTAAAATGATAATAATAAGAGTCTCCTTCAGTACTGAGCTTGTTCTAAAGAAAAAAAAAGGCTGGGTGCAGTGGCTCATGTCTGTAATCCCAGCACTTTGGGAGGCCGAGGCGGGTAGATGACCTGAAGTGGGGAGTTCGAGACCAGCCTGACCAACATGGAGAAACCCCATGTCTACTAAAATACAAAATTAGCCGGGCATGGTGGCGCATGCCTGTAATCCCAGCTACATGGGAGGCTGAGGCAGGAGAATCACTTGAACCCGGGAGGTGGAGGTTGCAGTGAGCCAAGATTGTACCACTCACTGCACTCTAGCCTAGGTGACAAGAGTGAGACTCCATCTCAAAAAAAAAAGCATTATTTAAGCAGAAAGAAAGTGATATCAGAGGGCAATTAGATTTACACAAAAGAATGAAGAATGTCAGAAAATACCTGCTATAGTTTGAATGTTTGTGTCCCCTCGAAAATTCATGTTGAAACTTAATAGACTGCAGTAATGCAATCATGGCTCACAGCAGCCTTGACCTCCTGGACCCAGGCGATCCACCTGCCTCAGCCTCTCAAGTAGCTGAGACTACAGGCGTGTGCCACTATACCCAGCTAACTTTTAAAATTTTTTGTGGAGATGGGGGTCTTGCTAGGTTACCCAAACTCCTGGGCTCAAGCAATCCAAAATAAGCAAAGAGAAGAAAATAAAGATGGCCGGGCACGGTGGCTCATGCCTGTAATCCCAGCACTTTGGGAGGCCAAGGCAGGCGAATCACTTCAGGTCAGGAAATCCAGACCAGCTTGGTCAATATGGCAAAAATCCATCTCTACTAAAAATACAAAAATTAACTGGGTGTAGTGCGCATGCCTGTAATCCCAGCTACTCAGGAGGCTGAGGCAGGAGAATTGCTTGAACCCTGGATTCTTGAACCTATCTCAGCCTCCCGACTAGCTGGGATTACAGGCACCTGCCACCATATCCAGTTAATTTTTGTATTTTTAGTAGAGACAGGGTTTTACCATGTTGGCCAGGTTGGTCTCGAACTCCTGACCACCAGATGCTCCACCTGCCTTGGCCTCCCAAAGTGCTGGGATTACAGGAATGAGCCACCTCACCCAGCCTACTATTTTCACTTCTATTGGCATATATTAATTTGTGTAGAACATTAATAATGTTTAACAGATCACCATAAAAATCAAACAATGAGGCCAGGCATGGGGGCTCATGTCTGTAATCCCAGCACTTTGGGAGGCCTAGGCGGGCGGATCACCTGACGTCGGGAGTTCACGACCAGCTTGACCAACATGGAGAAACCCCATCTCTACTAAAAATACAAAATTAGCCAGGTGTGGTGGCACATGCCTGTAATCCCAGCTACTCGGGAGGCTGAGGCAGGAGAATCACTTGAACCCGGGAGGCAGAGGTTATGGTGAGCCGAGATGGTGCCATTGCACTCCAGCCTAGACAACAAGAGTGAAACTCCGTCTCAAAAAAAAAAAAAAAAAAAAAAAAAAATTAAACAATGAGAAAACACAGGACCACCACTCTCCAACTCACTTATATATTCATGATGCCTATGATAGTATCTCTTACAGTAATGGCTTCATAACATCCAAATGAGAATTATCTGGGGCTACTTAAAAATGTGGATTCCTAAACCCCACTCAGATCTACTGAATTATAATCTCTAGGGGTGGAGTGAGGAAAATCTCCCTGTTTAACAAGTACCACAGTGACTATTATGCACACCAAAATTTGTAAATACAACTGGAGCCTCTAAGTAGTTGAAAAACACATTGGTATTCAACCCTGATTCCACTTTAAAATCATCTGAAGGTTTTTGGGTTTTTAAAACAATATTGATGTCCAGTCTCTGCTCCTAGAGAATCTGACTTATTAGGCCTGGCGTCAGTATTCTGTTTTGCTTTTGTTTTTCTCCCAAAAGTTCCCCAATGATTCTAATGTGCAGCCAACAGTGGAAAAGCCTAGAACCAGAGACATGAGAGATGAGCTGAAGAGCCTCAAAGAGTCTTTCCCTTGGCATGAAAAAACTGACCTCAAAATGAATCCCTTAAAGGGATATCAGGGACAAATTCTCCAGGATCTCTGCTAAAATGCATCCAACAAGGATTAATTTATTATATTACTATATTTACCTCTTACCTGGAAAAAACCGAAAACAACCCCTAGGGAAAGGCTGTAGGATAAATATGTTTGGATAGATTTCGGGGAGAGGCTGATTTACATATAGTAATTATGGCATTTTGGAACAGGAAGGAGCTGCAGAGATTATTTTATCTACGTGAGGGATGGCCAAACTACACGCCACCTGCTTTTGTATGGCCCACAAGGTAATAATGATTTTAGGCCAGGCACGGTGGCTCACGCCTGTAATCCCAGCACTTTGGGAGGCCGAGGCCAGGAGTTCAAGACTAGCCTGGCTAACACAGTGAAACCTCGTCTCTATTAAAAATATAAAAATGTGTCGGGTGTGGTGGCGCATGCCCGTAGTCCCAGTGACTCAGGAGGCTGAGGCATGAGAATCATTTGAATTCGGGAGATGGAGGTTGCAGTGAACCAAGATTGTACCACTGCACTCCAGCCAGGGCCACAAAGCAGACTCTATTTCAAAAAGAAAAGGCCGGGCGCAGTGGCTCACGCCTGTAATCCCAGCACTTTGGGAGGCCGAGGTGGGTGGATCACGAGGTCAGGAGTTCGAGACCAGCCTGGCCAAGATGGTGAAACCCCATCTCTACTAAAACACAAAAATTAGCTGGGCGTGGTGGCACATGCATATAATCCTGGCTACTCAGGAGGCTGAGGCAGGAGAATTGCTTGAACCCGGGAGGCGGAGCTTGCAGTGAGCCAGGATCAGGCCACTACACTCCAGCCTGGTGACAGAGAGAGACTCTGTCTCAAAAAAAAAAAAAAAAAAGAAAGAAAGAAAAAAAAGGTTTTTCCATTATTTATTGATTTTAAGAGACAGGTCTCACTATGTTGCCCAGGCCGTAGTGCAGTGGCTATTCACAGGTGCGATCCCACTACTGAGCAACACTGGAGTTTTCACCTGCTCTGTTTCTGACGGGCTGGTTCACCCCTGCTTAGGCAACCTGGTGGTTCCCTGCTCTGGGAGGTTGCCATATTGATGCCGAACTTAGGGCAGACACACAATTGGCATCATGTGCTGCAGCCCAGAACTCCTGGACTCAAGCAATCCTCCTGCCTCAGCCTCCCAAGTAGCTGGGACTACAGGTACATGCCACTGCGCCCAGTGGTTTTTACATTTTTAAATGGTTGGGGCCAGGCGTGGTGGCTCATGCTTGTAATCCCAGCACTTAGGGAGGCTGGGGTGGGCAGATCACATGAGGCCAAGAGTTTGAGACTAGCCTGGAACATGGCAAAACCCCATCTCTACTAAAAATACAAAAATTAGCCAGGTGCAGTAGCACATGCCTGTTATCCCGGCTACTCAGGAGGCTGAGTCAGGAGAATCGCTTGAACCCAGGAGGCGAAGGTTGCAGTGAACTGAGGCTGTGCTCCAGCCTGGGCAACAGAGTGAAATTCTGTCTCCAAAAAAAAAGTTGGGCGATGGCTCACTCCTGTAATCCCAGCACTTTGAGAGGCCGGGGCAGGTGGATCCCTTGAGGTCAGGAGTTCAAGACCAGCCTGGGAAACATGGTGAAACCCCATCTCTACTAAAAATACAAAAAATTAGCCATGTGTGGTTACAAAAAATTAGCTGAGGCTCTGTCTGTCTTGAAAAAAAAAAAAAAGGTTTGTCAACCCCTAAATCTATACCAGAGTAGTGAAAGCTTCCAGAGGAACATGATTCTAAGCTATGACTTAAAGGATAAATTAGGTTATCCACAGCAGGTACAATAGAGGAGAATGTTCCAAACAGGTGGGAATAACATAACGGAAAGCCTGAGGTAAAAGAGCAAGGACATTCTGGGAATGGAAAATAGTTCCCTATGGGGTGTAGAGTATGTGGCAGAGGTTGGTTGGGAAATTGGGCAGGAGTGGGTGTCAGGATATAAGTCTGAGAGGCAAGTAGTGAACAGATTATGATGGACCTTCTTCTTTATTTATTTTTTATTTTTTGAGACAGGGTCTTGCTCTGTCACCTAGGCTGGAGTGGCAAGATCACAGCCTGTATGTCCTGGGCCGAAGGAATCCTGTTACCTCCCGAGTAGTTAGGTCCACAGGTTTGTACCACTACAGCCAGGTAGTTTGTTTCTTTTTTGAGAAGGGGTCTCACTCTGTTGCCCAGGCTGGAGTGCAGTGGCGCTATCTCGCTTCACTGCAAGCTCCGCCTCCCAGGTTGACGCCATTCTCCTACTTCAGCCTCCGGAGTAGCCGGGACTACAGGCGCCTGCCACCATGCCCGGCTAATTTTTTGTGTTTTTTAGTAGAGACAGGGTTTCATCGTGTTAGCCAGGATGGTCTCAATCTCCTGACCTCATGATCCTCCTGCCTCAGCCTCCCAAAGTGCTGGGATTGCAGGCATGAGCCACTGGGCCTAGCCCAGTCAGGCAGTTTTTACATTGTTCGGGAAAGAAAGGGTTTCCCGGCCAGGCATGGTGGTTCGTGCCTGTAATCCCAGCACTTTGGGAGGCCAAGGCAGGTAGATCACCAGGTCAGGAGTTCAAGACCAGCCTGGCCAATATGGTGAAACCCTGTCTCTACCAAAAATACAAAAAGTACCTGGGCACTGTGGTGGGCGTCTGTAGTCCCAGCTACTCAGGAGGCTGAGGCAGGAGAACTGCTTGAACCAGGGAGGCAGAGGTTGCAGTGGGCTGAGATCACACCATTGCACTCCAGCCTGGGCGACAGAGCAAGACTCTGTCAAGAAAGAGAGAGAGAGAGAGAGGGAGGGAGGGAGGAAGGAAGGAAGGAAGCAAGGAAGGGGTCTCCCTATGTTGCCCAGGCTGGTCTTGAACTCCAGGGTTCCAGTGATCCTCCCGCCTTGGCATCCCAAAGACTGAGATTACAAGTTTGAGTCCCTGCACCTGGTCTGTGACGGACCTTATAAATTAGATTGTCAAGTTTGCATTTTATACTGAGGACAATAGGCAGGCAAGTAAGGGTTTGTAGAGGAGAGAGAAAATAAGGAATAATGCCCAGGATAATGCCTCAGGAATTGGATAGGATAAAGACCTTATTGGGATGGGAAACACAGGGGAAGTTAATGAAAATGGTGGCGTAAGGAACACCCGGTCTGTCCCTCTACAAGGACCATGAATAAATTGGCAGAAACTCACAGAATGATCATTCTCAGAACTCTAGCTACTCATCGAAAGCGTGCCACAACCGAGGAAATGCTTACTTAAAAAAAAACAAAAAAACTGAATCTTCATAGAAGAGCTTTGTGACATTGTAACTTATGCTGGACATTCCCCTGTTCCTCAGCACAAAAGAGACCTTGAAGATGGACTGTGTTCATAGTAAGAGTGCCCAGTACCAGAGGGAGCAGAACAGACATTATACTCAAGAATTTCAGTGTTTGTTTTGATCTGTCTGGTGGGATCACTTGAGCCTAGGAGTTCTAGACCAGCCTTGGCAACACAGACCCTGTCTCAAAACAAAACAAAACAAAACAAAAAAGGAGGCCAGGTGTGGTGGCTTGCGCCTGTAATCCCAGCACTTTGGGACGCCAGGCGGTGGATCACTTGAGGTCAGGAGTTCCAGATCAGCCTGGCTAACATGGTGAAACCCTGTCCCCACTAAAAATACAAAAAATTACGCAGGTGTGGTGGCATGCGCCTGAAGTCCCAGCTACTCCAGAGGCTGAGGCAAGAGAACCACGTGAACCTGGAAGGTGGAGGTCACAGCGAACTGAGATCCTGTCAGTGCACTGCAGCCTGGGCACCGAGTGAGACTCTGTCTAAAAAAAAAGAAAAAAAAAAAAAAAGGCTGGTCACAGTGGCTCACTGCTGTAATCCCAGCACTTTAGGAGGCCAAGGCAGGTGAATCACTAGGTCAGGAGTTCGAGAGCAGCCTGGCCAACACGCTGAAATCCCGTCTCTACAAAAAATACAAAAATTAGCTGAGTATGGTGGCACACGCCTGTAATCCCAGCTACTCGGGAGGCTGAGGCAGGAGAATCGCTTGAACCCGGGAGGCAGAGGTTGTAGTGAGCTGAGATCGTGCCACTACACTCCAGCCTGGGCAACAGAGCAAGACTCCGTCTCAAAAAAATAAATAAATAATAAATAAAGGCCGGGCATGATGGCTTACAACTATAATCCCAGCACTTTGGGAGACCAAGGTGGGAGGATCGTGAGGTCAAGAGATCGAGACCATCCTGGCCAACATGGTGAAACCCTATCTCTACTAAAAATACAAAAATTAGCTGGATGTGGTGGCATGTGCCTCTAGTCCCAGCTACTCAGGAGGCTGAGGCAGGAGAATTGCTTGAACCCTAGAGGCAGAGGTTGCAGTGAGCCAAGATCACACCACTGCACTCCAGCCTGGCAACAGAGTGAGACTCTGTCTCAAAAAAAAAAAAAAAAAACAGTTTACATCCAGAAAACAGGGTTGTGTTTGCTGTTTTTCCCATCATTTTATTTTCTTTATCTTTGGGAAGGGGGAAAAGAGTTATGGGGGAGGGTTCTCACTATGTTGCCCATGCTCTTCTGGAACTCCTGGGCTCAAAGGATCCTGAGGTCTCAGTCTCTTGAGCAGCTGGGATTACAGATATGCACTATCACCGTACCTGGCTAAAGGAAACTTTTTTTTTTTAGACAGAGTTTCCCTCTGTCACCCAGGCTGGAGTGCAATGGCGCAATCTTGGCTTACTGCAACTTCCACCTCCCGGACTTAAGTGTTCTTGTATCTCACCCTCCCAAGTAGCTGGCATTACAAGCAAGTGCCACCATGCCTGGCTAATTTTTGTATTTTTAATAGAGACTGGATTTTGCCATGTTGGCCATGCTGGTCTCGAACTCCTGACCTCAAATTATTTGACCACCTTGGCCTCCCATATTGCTGGAATTACTGGTGTGAGCCACCATGCCTGGCCAAGGAAACTATTATGGCTCCAAGTTATTATGGGGTAGTCCTAGCTGAAGTCCAATGGCACCATCTCAGCTCACTGCAACCTCTGCCTCCTGGGTTCAAGCAACTTTCCTGCCTCACCCTCCTGAGTAGCTGGGATTACAGGCGTATGCCAACACACCAAGCTAATTTTTTGTATTTTTAGTAGAGATGTGGTTTCACCATATTGGCCAGGCTGGTTTTTTTTTTTTCTCTTTTTTTTTTTTTTTTTTTTTTT
>NC_045439.1:33504007-33519894 GCF_002776525.5 Piliocolobus tephrosceles
GTCTCGCTCTGTCGCCCGGGCTGGAGTGCAGTGGCCAGATCTCAGCTCACTGCAAGCTCCGCCTCCCGGGTTTACGCCATTCTCCTGCCTCAGCCTCCCAAGTAGCTGGGACTACAGGCGCCAGGCACCTCGCCCGGCTAAATTTTTGTATTTTTTAGTAGAGACGGGGTTTCACCGTGTGAGCCAGGATGGTCTCGAACTCCTGACCTCGTGATCTGCCCGTCTCGGCCTCCCAAAGTGCTGGGATTACAGGCTTGAGCCACCGCGCCCGGCCCCAGGCTGGTTTTAAACTCCTGACCTCGTGATCTGCCCGCCTCGGCCTCCCAAAGTTCTGGAATTACAGGCATAAGCCACTGTGCCCGGCCCAGAAATTTAAAATTCTTTTTTTCTTTTTTTTTTTTTTGAGATGGAGTCTCACTCTGTCACCCAGGCTGTAGGGCAGTGGCATGATCTTGGCTCACTGCAACCTCTGCCTCCCGGGTTCAAGCAATTCCCTGCCTCAGCCTCCTGATTAGCTGGGATTACAAGCACCCACCACCAGGCCCGGCTAATTTTTGTATTTTTAGTACAGCCCGGGTTTCACCATCTTGGTCAGGCTGGTCTTGAACTCCTGAACTCGTGATCCACCCACCTTAGCCTCCCAAAGTGCTTGGATTACAGGCATGAGCCACTGCGCCCGGCCCTAGAAGTAGTTTTTAGAAAACAATTTCTCAGCCATGTTTCATAATCCAACCATTGGCTCTCTGCCTAGTATTGAAAATATAATTTTCAGCAATTTAATCCTCATATATGGGTCATTATTATGTAGATTTGATTTTACTTGTGGTTTACTTATGTCCCTGGAATCATAAGGTAAAAAAGTATTGGATTTCAAGTCAGTAGATATAGTCTTGTCCCAGATTTGTCAATAATTTGTTGTGTAACCCTGGCAAGTCACTTAATCTTAGTTTTCTCTCCTGGGTTAACAATTATCAAGATAGAATCATAGTACATTGGAATTGGCAGGGACTTCATTAATTACAATTTCTATTTTGTGGAAAGGTTGAGTGACTTACCCAACTACTTGTATAGTCAGGAGGTTTTCTCTTTTCCCTTCCTTCCTTCCTTCCTTCCTTCCTTCCTTCCTTCCTTCCTTCCTTCCTTCCTTCCTTTCCTTCCTTCCTTCCCTCCCTCCCTCCCTCCTTTCTTCCTTCCTTCCTTGTTTCTTTCTTCCTTAATTTTGATTGAGTCTATCACTCTGTCAGGAGGTTTTCTCCCTCCCTCCCTCCCTTCCTTCCTTCCTTCCTTGTTTCTTTCTTCCTTAATTTTGATTGAGTCTATCACTCTGTCGCCCAGGCTGGAGAGCAATGGCGCGATCTCGGCTCACTGCAACCTCCACTCCCGGGGTTCAAGCGATTCTCCTGTCTCAGTCTCTCTAGTAGCTGGGATTACAGGTGCACATCGCCATGACCGGCTAATTTTTTTTTTTTTTTTTTTTGTATTTTAGTAGAGATGGGTTTTTACCGTGTTGCCCAGGTTGGTCTCGAACTCCTGAGCTCAGTTAATCCACCCACCTCAGCCTTCCAAAGTGCTAGGATTACAGGTGTGAACCGCCACCACGCCCAGCCTCTTCAGCCTCTTTTTTTTTTTTTTTTGAGATGGAGTTTTGCTCCATTGCCGAGGCTGGAGTGCAATGGCACAGTCTAGGCTCAGTATAACGTCTGCCTCTGGAGTTCAAGTGATTTTCCTGCCTCAGCCTCCAGAGTAGCTGGGATTACAGGCATGCACCACCATTCCCAGCTAATTTTTTGTATTTTTAGTATAGTCATGGTTTCACTATGTTGGCCAGGACCTCAAGTGCTCTGCTCACGTTGGCCTCCCAAAGTGCTAAGATTACAGACATGAACCACCACGCCAGGCCTTCAGGAGCTTTTCTAGAGCAAGCAGTCAATCTTTGGCAACACAGACCCAGGCTTTCTTTCAATGTTGTTTCAAGAAACAAACAAAAAGTGAAAGCACTAAACAAATATAAGGCCATGAAAAAAGAAAAAAAAAAAGCCTGATAAATGTTAACCATTAGCCTGCACTGTAGACTGAAAGCTTATCTGAAAATTTATCCCATCTAATGCAAAAATAATTTTTTTTTTCTTTTTTGAGATGGAGTCTCGCACTGTTGCCCAGGCTGGAGTGCAATGGTGCAATCTCGGCTGACTGCAACCTCTGCCTCCCAGGTTCACGTGATTCTCCTGCCTCAGCCTCCCAAATAGCTGGTGCCCGCCACCACACTCAGCTAATGTTTTGTATTTTTAGTAGAGATGAGGTTTCACTATGTTGGCCATGCTGGTCTCGAACTCCTGACCTTGTGATCCGCCCACCTTGGCCTCCCGAAGTGCTGGGATTACAGGCGTGAGCCACTGTGCCTGGCCCTCAAAGATAATTTCAAATTGAGAAATTCTGAAACTATAATAGCTTTTTTTTTTTGAGACAGCGTTTCCCTCTTGTTGCCCAGGTTGGAGTGCAATGGCGCCATCTCGGCTCACCGTAACCTCCGCCTCCCGGGTTCAAGCAATTCTCCTACCTCAGCCTCCCGAGTAGCTGGGTTTACAAGTACCCACCACCATGCCCAGCTAATTTTTGTATTTTTAGTGTAGATGGGGTTTTGCCATGTTGGTCAGGCTGGTCTCAAACTCCCGACCTTAGGTTATCAGCCCACTTCGACCTCCCAAAGTGCTGGGATTACAGGCGTGAGCCACCGCGCCCGGCCTGAGACGTTCTGAAACTATAGAAGGAAAGATCAGAAAACTACTAGGTAGGAAAAAAAATTCATGGTTGGTTTGGAGAATACTCTTGAAGGTTGTTAAGTAAAAATGATAGGAGGCCTTTGTTTTGGACTAAACTCCTGCACCAGGCCCCAAGAGACCTGGCTAAAATAAAAATGGAATCACCCATGCTAAAGTTTCACCTCACCAAATCCAAACTAAGCTGTTACCAAACTCAAACTAAGTTGTTATCTGACCTTCAGAGAAATCAGGAAAGAGGGATAAGGACAGCCAATTTCCCAAACAGGCTTGTGTTAAGGTTGCATGATAATGAAGCTGCCTCTGTTGTAATCCTTACACAAAAGAAGTACCCTGAAGTAAGCTGATGTCAACTAATCAGTTATTTTTCTATTGTTCTGTCTCTCTGTCCCCACCTTCCAAGGAAAGTAGCTTAGAAATGACCAGTATGTCAAGGTCTCATGAGAAGACTGAAAGAAGAGAGAAGAAAGAGGAAAGAAAAGGATGACAAGAAAGAGAAAGAAAGAAAGAAACTAATATGCTCTTTGTTCTTTGCTTTTGCTTCTTTAAGCTTTTCTCTGTCTACAAAGCCAACCTCTCCTGCTCATCAGAACATTCACTCCACTTTCTGGAATGAAGTGTTGTCTAATCCTAGAGTCGCAATAAAGGCAATTGAGATCTTAAAACTAAATTCGTTGTAATTTTGTCCTTTGCCAAAGGGGGAAAAAACCAACAAAAACTTCCCAAGAGTACCTATATCCTCTTATCACTTCTTTCTGGTCTTTTCCTTAGTTTTTGAGAAGTGAAATTGGGAAAGTGGAGACTGCCTGTGCTCACACGTTTCTGAGGGAATGGTGTTCAATAGGGTTACTTGAATTCAAATTAATTGACTCGCCATTTCCCACTTATACTAGACATTATTACATCAGTTCTCTAACGCAGCACCATGCCTTTCCCAGTTGCAACCCAAAAGAACGTGCTGAAACCTGCGGATACCACACTCAATGCAAAAACTCCAAGTCCCGAAATCCTCCGTAGCCGGTCCCTACCGCCTCCTCGCAAGAGCAGCCTCTTTAGTACTGGGAGTTGTAGTCATTCAGAGTCTTCCCTTCCGGGATGAGGGGCGAAAGTGCGCCGCGAGGAGCTACATCTCCCAGGAGGCAGTGCGCACTCCGCCCTTGCTGGCGCCGGGCTCCTCCCTCTCTCGCTCCTCCCTTTCTGGGCGCACCGCTCACGCCTTCCTGTTAGTCCAAGCTGGGAGAAGTTCACTCCGATCAGCTGATCCCAACTGACAACAGGAGAGGAGGAAGCCCGGGAGGCAACGAAGGAGGAGGGTGGCGGAGATGGAGATGAGGATGGATCTGCCGGTGTCCTGAGGAACAGCCTCTGTCCCCACCAGCGCCCTGCGGCCCCCCGACGCCGCCTTGCTGCGGCCGAGCTGCTCCGTGGTGGGATCCCCGGGCCGCGACTGGCAGGGCAGGGCGGGGAGGGCACGGCCCAGCGCGGGGCGAGTGATCGTCCTGGGGCTCCGGCTGCCCTCGGGAGGAAGGAGGGGCGGGTGCGGCGGGGGGGGGGGGGGGGGGGTATAAACAATGGATTCGGCTCCGGGTTTTGCCGGCGTGGGGGGGATTTTGGGGGACCTTCTTTGTTCTTAGGCTCCGCTCCTGCCCCTCGGGTTGTGGCGGTGGTGTCCGGGTGGAAGGAAGGGTGAGGAGTCCCCGGCCGGGGAGAGGTGTCGAGGTGGGGGCCAGAGTGGACAAAATGTTTGCTTGACATGGCCAGGGGTAAGGTGTACTTTTTAAGGATGATTTTATATTTTTCTCAATTGTGACAAGTTTGATTTTTGTTTCTGTTTTGGGGGTTGGCTGGGCATGTCTGAGGTTAGAGTGTAAATAAGATCCCCTAGTCACTCCCTTCACCTTCCTTGTTTATCTAAAAATAAGATTGATAGATTGATTACTGTAGGGGAGGAGTGACTATCAGAAAGGCAGGGCTTTACACCTTGTTGGGGCCTTGGAATGGGGGTCAAGGCTAGTGGGAATTAGGAATATAATTGTCAAAGTGACAAAAGCCCCTTTCTTGCCCCAGTTATCTTTTTTCCTATTTTGAAGTTATTTTTAAGTTAGTTTTTAAGTGACAAAGAGAAAAATTACTTGTTTTTATTCACTGCAGGCCTGGCTTTGCCATAGGTCATAGTAGAGGCCTGTTGCTCCTTTTTTTTTTTTTTGGTAGTTAGTGAAAGAAGGGACAGAAGAATTACAAAGTAAAAAAAATTGTTTTTAAACATGAAATTGTTACTATTGTTTCTAAGTTTAGAGTCCTTAGTATATGTCTAACTGGAGTTGAAACAATCCAGTTACAAGGCTAACCGGCTGGGCCCAGGTATTTGATAGATCTAAAGTTTATTATTACATTTTCGTTAGCTTTGTACAAACCTCTCCACTCCTCCCAATTGTGGGATGCATGTGGGGGTGCAGAGGGCTGTCCTTCCAAGTACTACTCACTTAGTGATTTAGATTCTGAATTTAATAACTGAATGAACAGAAAATTCCAGTCTGGGAAATAGAGCAGCAAAGTCTCTTAAATGCCTTGGGCCTAGAGGTGGTGTTTGTTGTCAAGAGGAGGAACTTTAGCTATAATTTTGAAAATATTTATTATTATTATTTTTTTTTTTTGAGGAGTCTCACTCTGTCTTCCAGGCTGGAGTGCAGTGGCAAGATCTCGGCTCACTGTAACCTCTACCTCCCGGGTTCAAGCAGTTCTTCTGCCTCAGCCTCCCTAGTAGCTGGGATTATAGGCGCCCGCCACCACGCCCAGCGAATGTTTGTGTTTTTAGTAGAGATGGGATTTCACCATGTTGGGCAGACTCAAACTCCTGACCTCAAGTGATCTGCCCACCTCGGCTTCCCAAAGTGATGGAATTACAGGTATGAGCCACTGCGCCTGCTATATAACAAGCCAGTGTAAGTGTTAAGATAAAAAATGAGATTTCTGGCCAGGTGTGGTGGCTCACGCCTGTAATCCCAGCACTTTGGGAGGCCAAGGCAGGCGGATCACCTGAAGTCAAGAGTTCAGGACCAGCCTGGCCAACATGGTGAAACCCCGTCTCTACTAAAAATACAAAAATTAGCTGGGCGCTGTGGTAGGCGCCTGTAATCCTAGCTCCTTGGGAGGCGGAGGTTGCGGTGAGCCGAGACTGTCCCATTGCACTCCAGCCTGGGCAACAAGAGCAAAACTCTGTCTCAGAAAAAAAGAAAAAAAAAAAGTAATGAGATTTGTCTCAGCAGTTTTGGGCTAGTATTTAATTTAGTCACATTCTTTTTTTTTTTTTTTTTTTTAAGGTGCACTTCCGTTTTTTGGATGATTGAAATCCTTTTCCTTCCCCTATTCTAGGTATCCCCTGAAATACTGACTTCAGGTCGAATTATATTGAAAAGCTCCTGACGACTTTCTTTCGTTACCAAAACTTTGTAGCTGATGTCCAACCGGTGAACCCACCACCGTGAACCCATCAGACCTCTCTCAGCCATAAAAGACCCTTCCAAGTCAATTTTGACCACATCTTTGCTTACACTTTATGGAGGATGAAACCATTAAACCAAATCAACGTTGCTGCTAATACAAGAGTCTTGGAGGCAGCAAATTAAAAATTTGAACATTTGTTTGTCCAGAGCTATAACAGGAGGACATGAAAGGTGTTCTTTTTTAAAGTGTTCAGAACCCTGGGGAGGTTTCGTGCAGTCTTCAGACTCAAATCTTTGTCTTCACTCCCGGGGCAAGCTCAGTGACTGTTATATGGTGGGTGTGTTTCCTTACCAGTGTGAGTATGAGTGCCCAGACATCCCCAGCAGAGAAGGGCCTGAATCCGGGGCTGATGTGCCAGGAAAGTTACGCCTGCAGCGGGACTGATGAAGCTATCTTTGAGTGTGATGAGTGCTGCAGTCTGCAGTGTCTCCGCTGCGAGGAGGAGCTCCATCGGCAGGAGCGCCTGAGAAACCATGAGCGGATAAGACTCAAACCTGGCCATGTCCCTTACTGTGACCTCTGCAAGGGTCTCAGTGGGCATTTACCAGGTGTTAGGCAGAGGGCAATCGTGAGGTGCCAGACCTGCAAAATCAACTTGTGCCTGGAGTGCCAGAAGAGGACTCATTCTGGGGGTAACAAAAGGAGACACCCTGTTACTGTGTACAATGTCAGTAATCTCCAGGGGTCACTGGAGGCAGAAGAGATGGATGAGGAGACCAAGAGGAAGAAGATGACTGAGAAGGTTGTGAGTTTCCTCCTAGTGGACGAAAATGAAGAAGTTCAGGTAAGCACATGGGTATAGTGGGATTCATGTGTAGTGGAGCAGATCTGTTGTTGGAAGGCAGCTCTCAAAAACCAATGTCCGAGAGGAGATCACATTTTAATCATTAAACGGCAAGACCTCTGGAGGCTTTAGCTGCATGGAGTCAGATTTAGTTACCAGCTGCATGACCTCTGGTCGAATTACTTTCCTTCTCTGAGCCTTGGCTTTTTCATCTATAAAATGGGGGACAGCCTACTTCATTGAGTTGTGAGGTTGAAATGAGACAGTGTTTGTAGAGCCTGTCGCATAATAAATGGTCAGTGTATATGGTAGCTGTTGTTAGTATTAATTGTAGCATTATTAGAACTGATTTAAAATACTTCAGAATGAGAGCACCCTGGCAAGCCATGAGTAAATGTTAGTGATGCAGGACTGTATCTATCCAGGGAAATACACACTAACATTGGGTTCCATGGGAGTGCTAGGTAATAAGGCATAAACCTGCTATCTCGATTTAGACAGGCAGGTCTTTAAAAAGTGGCTTTTAATAAGGACAATATTCTTTCCAGATGGTCTCTTCATATACATACATATATACACATATATACACATGTGTGTATATATATGTGTGTGTGTGTGTGTGTATATTTTTTTTGAGGTGGACTCTTGCTTTGTCACCCAGGCTGGAGTGCAGTGGTGCCATCTCGGCTCACTGCAACCTCTGCCTCCTGGATTCAAGCTATTTTCCTGCCTCAGCCTCCCGAGTAGCTAGGATTGCAGATGCATGCCATCATGCCTGGCTAATTTTGAATTTTTAGTAGAGATGGGGTTTCACCATGTTGGCCAGGTTGGTCTCGAACTCCTGACCTCAAGTGATCCACCCACCTTGGCCTCCCAAAGTGTTGGGATTACAGGCATGATCGGCTGGTCTCTTCATATTTTCTCGTATAGGTTTCTGATCAGTAAAAGCCAGTGAGGGCATCTGGGAGTACAGAATGACTAGGGGATATTTGGCTTGAGTCTGAGTTGGGGAGATGGTAGTGTTGTGACAGCTAGGCGAGATTGGGGAAGGGGTAGTATAATGTTTATACTTTTGAATGAAGGTAGTGTAGTGTCTATACTTTTCTTTTGAGTGGGCTTTCAAGTGAAGTTTGCTTGAATTCACATCCTTGTTTACCAATCACTGTATAGCCAAGGGTAAGTGATAAAAATCCTTTCCATTCCTAATCTTTTTGAGTCCTATCAACAATCCTGTAAAGTAGAAGTGAAACTGAGGCACAGCTTAAATGATTTTTGTCACAGTCTGGCACATGGTATCCAGTACCAGTTCGTTGTAGTCAGTATCACTGTTGAGTATCTGTGGTTCATTGACTCAGTACTTTTGATGGTGATGACTCCTTCAGTTTCCAGTTTGGAGGGGAGTACCTATGTAAGTTACCATTTGAGAGGCTCCCTAATTACCTACCTAATATTTTTCTTCTGTACTTTTTTCCTCCTTGGATAAGCTGATGGAAATGAATTACATCATGATTCCTATGTACTTCCATTGTCAGCTAAATACTTTGCTAACACAGACTTTTCTTTATTGGTTTGAGAGGAACAAATAGTTATGGAAGAGTGACCCAGATCCCATTCCACGTCCCTTGTTAGCAATAATGTCTTCATTATGGATTATGCTCTAATTGGGCGACATTGTGGACTAAATCTTTTATAAATGGAACACTTGGATTTTGGATGATTCTTGGTGGTTTTCCATCAGTTCTCTGTAATGTCAGCTTTTGGAAAGTCATAGTTTGGTTGTTGCCACTTTTGTCAGATGAGGGGAAGCTTTGGGATGGACTAGTAACCCTCATGGATTGCATTGGCACCTTTAAAAAGAATGTTTTTTTGGGGAGGAGGATGTGTATTTTTTTCTTTTTTGTAGCATTGATACATGTTCCTTAGTTGAGAATTAAGAGCATATAAAGAAGTGTAATGAAAAAGATAAATCTAACTACCCAGAGATGATATTGGTCCTTCCTCTTTATTTCTTGTATGTAATATGTATATAATTGGATTATTTGTAAAGATTCTACCCACATTTCCTCCCTTCATAAACATTAACCACTTCCCAGGATATAACAGTTTGTTAATTGCAAGCAGCATTCTTGGGACTGATGGTATAGATATAGAATTCTTTGATTTTAGGTGATTTGTTCTCATAGGGTCATAAATGGAGAAATACTTAAAATAGCTAGTTCAGTTTTCTAATAGTGAATGTTCAAAACAATTAGATGATTGACATAAATCTAGGTTATAAATTAGGTTAGATTGTGAACTTCTGGAGAGCAGGACCATGTTTCATGGCCTATACCATGTACAATGGTAAACACATTGTCAGTGCATAAATACTTACTAATTGGTGTTGTCACATCTAAACTTCAGTTGTTTTTTTTTTTTGGAGACAGAGTCTCACTCTGTCCCCCAGGCTGGAGTGCCGTGGCATGATCTTGCCTCACTGCAACCTCCGTCTCCCAGGTTCAAGCGATTCTCCTGCGTCAGCCTCCTGAGTAGCTGGAACTACAGGCATGCACCACTTGCCTGGCTAAATTTTGTGTTTGTTTTAGTAGAGACGGGGTTTCTCTAAGTTGGCCAGGCTAGTCTCGAACTCCTGACCTCAAATTATCCACCCGCGTCAGCCTCCCAAGGTGCTGGGATTACAGGCGTGAGCTACCATGCCCAGCCAACTTCAGTTTTTAAAAAATGGATATCAAGGCCAGGCATGGTGGCTCATGCCTGTAATCCCAGCACTTTGGGAGGCCCAGGCAGGTGGATCACCTGAGGTCAGGAGTTTGAGAGTAGCTGGGCCAACATGGTCAAACATCGTTTCTACTGAAAATAAAAAAAAAATTAGCTAGGCATGGTGGCTCATGCCTGTAATCCCAGTACTTTGGGAGACCAAGGCGGGTGGATCACAAGATCAGGAGTTTGAGACCAGCCTGACCAACATGGTGAAACCCCATCTCTACTGAAAATACAGACTGAGCGGGGTGGCTCACACCTGTAATTCCAGCACTTTGGGAGGCCAAAGCAGGTGGATCATGAGGTCAGGAGTTTGAGACCAGCCTGACTTGGCCTCCCAAAGTGCATGGATTACAGGTGTGAGCTTCTGTGCCCAGCCTCCTTTCCTTTCTTTTTTCCCCTTTTTTTTTTTTTGAGATGGAGTTTCACTCTGTTGCCCAGTCTGGAGTGCAATGGCACGATCTCAGCTCACTGCAACCTCTGCATCCCGGGTTCAAGTGATTCTCCTGCCTCAGCCTCCCAAGTAGCTGGGATTACAGGTGCCTACCACCACGCCCTGCTAATTTTTGTGTTTTTAGCAGGGACTGGGTTTTGCATGTTGGCTAGGATGGTCTCCAACTCCTGACCTCCTACCCTGGCCTCCCAAAGTGCTGGGATTACAGGCATGAGCCACCATGCCTGGCTCCTGCTTTTTTTTCTTAAAGCAGTCACCATTAACGATGAACTGTGGCCAGGCGTGGTGGCTCACCCCTGTAATCCCAACACTTTGTGAGGCCGAGGCTGGCGGATCACAAGGTCAGGAGCTCGAGACCAGTCTAGCCAACATAGTGAAACCCCGTCAATACTAAAAATACAGAAAATTAGCTTGGTGTGGTGGTGTGTTCCTGTAATCCCAGCTACTTGGGAGGCTGAGATTGCACCATTGCACTCCAGCCCCAGTGACAGTGCGAGAGTCTGTCTGAAAAAACAAACAAACAAAACAAAAAACAGTGAACTGCATGCCCGCTAGAATTTTTTCATGTTTATTTATCCTTTCCTTTCCTTTTCTTTGTTTTTTTTTTTTTTTTTTTGAGATGGAGTCTCACTCTGTTGCCTAGGGTGCTGGAGTGTGGTGGCACAATCTTGGCTCACTACAACCTCCGCCTTCTGGGTTCGAGCAATTCTGCCTCAGCTTCCCAAGTAGCTGGGATTACAGGTGTGTGCCACCATGTCCAGCAAATTTTTGTATTTTTTGTAGAGATGGGGTTTCACCATGTTGGCCAGGATAGTCTTGATCTCTTGACCTCATGACCCGCCCGCCCTGGCCTCCCAGAGTGCTAGGATTACGGGTGTGAGCCACTGCGCCTGACATAAATTTTCTTTCTTTTTTTTTTTTTTTGAGACAGAGTCTTGCTCTGTTGCCCAGGCTGCAGTGCTGTGGTACGGTCTTGGCTCACTGCAACCTCCATCTCCTGGGTTCAAGCGATTCTCCTGCGTCAGCCTCCCAAGTAGCTGTGATTGCAGGCACCACCACCACGCCTGGCTAATTTTTGTATTTTTAGTAGAGGCGGGGTTTCACCATGTTGGTCAGGCTGGTCTTGAACTCCTGACCTTGTGGTCCACCTGCTTCGGCCTCCCAAAGTGCTGAGATTACAGGCGTGAGCCACCGTGCCCAGCTCTGGCCTAAACTTTCTAATTAAACTTGATTGTGGCCAAAAGCAGCAGCTCACCAATTCTTTATGGCTGCTATGAGAATCTGATGAACCATAGCTCTGCATAAATGTATTATTATTTGTCATTATCAAAGTGTTATTGATGATCTTCCTCATAGCAGTAAAGATATCAGTTAGGTTCTGATTTTGTTTTTCTTCTCATGTTTCTAGGCATTTGTGGGTTTTGAGCATTTTGAGCCTTTTCAATTTAGTACATAGGGATTTTTTTTTTTTTTTAGATGGGGTCTTGCTGTGTTGCCCGGGCTGGCCTTGAATTCCTGGGCTCAAGCAATCCTTCCACTTCAGCCGCCCAAGTAGCTGGGACTACAGGTGGGCACCACTGTGTCCGGCCCATAGATAGAGGTTATTTTAGCACCTTGTAGACTGTAACCCTTGTGTGTGGTCTCCTCAAATTCTATGGCCTAGAGTCTCCTAAGATTTTTGTGTATGATTTGAGTACTATTCAGTTTCTTTTTTTTTTTTTTTTTTTTTTTTTTTTTTTTTTGAGACGGAGTCTTGCTCTGTCGCCCAGGCTGGAGTGCAGTGGCCGGATCTCAGCTCACTGCAAGCTCCGTCTCCCGGGTTCACGCCATTCTCCTGCCTCAGCCTCCCGAGTAGCTAGGACTACAGGCGCCCACCATCTCGCCCGGCTAGTTTTTTTTGTATTTTGGTAGAGACGGGGTTTCACCGTGTTAGCCAGGATGGTCTCGATCTCCTGACCTTGTGATCCGCCCGTCTCGGCCTCCCAAAGTGCTGGGATTACAGGCTTGAGCCACCGCGCCCGGCCTCAGTTTCTTTTAGAAAATGTAAAAGCACAAAAAGCTTCCTTTGAGAGTGAACATTTTATCATTACCTTGTCATGTGAGTGTGTACTATAGTGGTGAATTTGAGGAGAGACTGACTTTTGGTCTCAGAAGTAGAAAGTCACCTGTGGCTCCTAAATGGACACATTTGACCTGCTGGCCAAAGACATCCATTAATTCATCACAATTTTTGTGCATGTATTATGTGCCAGGAACTTTTTTTTTTTTTTTTTTGAGATGGAGTCTCTGTTACCTAGGCTGAAGTGCAGTGGCACGATCTTGGCTCACTGCAACCTCCGCCTCCGGGGTTCAAGCAGTTCTTCTGCCTCAGCCTCCTGAGTAGCTGGGATTACAGGTGTGCGCCACCATGCCCGGCTAATTTTTTTGTTTTTTTTTTTTTTTTTTTTTTTTTTGGAGACGGAGTCTCACTCTTGCGCGGGCTGGAGTGCAGTGGTGCTATCTCGGCTCATTGCAAGCTCCGCCTCCTGGGTTCATGCCTTTCTCCTGCCTCAGCCTCCCGAGTAGCTGGGACTACAGACGCCCGCCACCTCGCCTGGCTAGTTTTTTGTATTTTTTTAGTGGAGACGGGGTTTCATCGTGTTAGCCAGGATGGTCTCTATCTCCTGACCTCGTGATCTGTCCGTCTCGGCCTCCCAAAGTGCTGGGATTACAGGCTTGAGCCACCGCGCCCGGCCATTTTTTTGTATTTTTAATAGAGATGGGGTTTCACCATGTTGGTCAGACTGGTCTTGAACTCGTGACCTCATGATCTGCCTGCCTTGGCCTCCCAAAGTGATGGGATTACAGTCATGAGCCACTGCACCCAGCTGTGCCAGGCATTTCTTATGTTCTGGGAATACATGGTTAATAAGACATGGTCCATTACTTCATAAAGCTTACTATTCAAGTGGGGAAAGCAGATTTCAGACATGTAAACACCTGAGAGAGTGATTTGGAAACCTCTTTGGCAGGATGGTCGGAGAAGGTCTTATTGTAGAGGTGACTTTTTTTTTTTTTTGAGACGGAGTCTTGCTCTGTCACCTAGGCTGGAGTGCAGTGGCGCGATCTCACCTCACTGCAACCTCTGCCTCCCGGGTTCAAGGGATTTTTCTTCCTCAGCCTCTCGAGTAGGTGGGATTACAGGCACCCGCCACCACACCTGACTAATCTTTGTATTTTTAGTAGAGATGGGGTTTTGCCATGTTAGCCAGGCTAGTCTTGGACTCCAGACCTCAGGTGATCCGCCCACTTCAGCCTCCCAAAGTGCTGAGATTATAGGCATGAGTCGCTGCCCCTGGCTTGCAGAGGTGATTTTTAAGCAGAGATCTGATGGGTAATGCTCATGTGGTATGTAGACCTCCAGATAGAGGGAATGGGAACAAAATGAAGGTCGGATGGCATGTTTGAGGCTAGAAAGAATGCCAGTGTGGCTGGAGTGAGCTGGCAGAGAATGGTAAGGAAAGAGGTGCAGAGGGAAGCAGGTTCCAGAGCATAGGAGGCCGTGCAGGCTGTAGAAGTAGGCGGATTTTATTTTAAGGGTGACAGGAAACACCAGACTGCTTTATGCTAAGAAGTCACAGGACCCGATAGAAGCTGTAGTGACCTGATAAGAGACTGATGTATAGACTAGATGGCAGTGGCTGTAGAGGAACAGGAAGGAAGGCAGGGAGACCACTTAGGAGGCTGTCGCAGAGGGTGAGGAAAGAAGTGGTATAGATTTGATGTTACTGAGATGGGGAAATGGAGAGACTGATGAATTTTGGACAAAGTTCGTAGGTAAAATAGTCAGGAGTGCTGATATGTTGGATGGAGGAGTGAGGGAGTAAGGGACCTCAGTGGTGACTTGTAGGCATTTGGTTTGTACAAATAACACTTGCTTATTTAAGACACCAGGTTTTATTGTGTGAAATTGATAAAACTAAGTCTTTAAGAACCTGATTGATACAAAAAAGAGAGATAAATTAGTCTCATTTGTATTATCTAACACAGTGGTTGTCAATCAGGAGCGATTTTGTTCCCTCAAGGGACATTTGGCAATGATTGGAGACATCTTTGGTTGTCACAACAGAGCTTTGGGGGGAATGTGCTACTGAATAGTGCATAGAGGCCAGGGTGCTACTTAAAACCACAGGCAGGACATAGGGCAGCCCCCGACAGAAGGAGTTTATCTGGTGGTATAAAAGGTCAGTAGTGCTGAGATTGAGAAAGTGATGGTCTGACAGATGAAGGTTTAGTCTAACAGGACATCTGGACACTAGTGAAGTGGAAAATATATAAGGGACAAAAAAGTTGAACCAAACATCAGTTTTTCCTTCATCTTTTTTTTTCTTTTTTCTTTTGAGACAGGGCCTTACTCTGTTGCCCAGGCTGGTTTCTACCTCTTGGGCTCATATGATCCTCCTGCGGCCTCCCAAACTGCTGGGATTACTGTACCTCGTCTTTTTCCTCCCTCTTTTAGTTCTCTCTGCTCCTAAAGTAATTCAGCTGGTGAAGTCAGCATTCTCTTTAGACATATTTTGTAACCTCTCTAATGAAATGGTTAAGACTTTCTGAGTTGTATTCATTGATCTTTTTTTTTTTTTTTTTTTTCTTTTTTGGGGACTGGAATTTTGCTCTTGTTGCTCAGGCTGGAGTGCAGTGGCGCAATCTTGGTTCACTGTAATCTCTGACTCCTGGGTTCAAGTGATTGTCCTGCCTCAGCCTCCTGAGTAGCTGGGATTACAGGTGCCAACCACCACACCCGGCTAATTTTTAGTAGAGACGAGGTTTCACCATTTTGGCCAGGCTGATCTCGAACTCCTGACCTCAGGTGATCCACCAGCCTTGGCCTCTCAAAGTGCTGAGATTACAGGCATGAGCCACGGCATCCAGCCGTATTCATTGATTTTTCTAGCCTCAGTGGAACCGTGCTAGGAAAACCAAAGGACTTACAGATCCTTTATTTATTTATTTATTTTTGAGACGGAGTCTTGCACTGTTGCCCAGGATGGAGTGCAGTGGCATGATCTTGGCTCACTACAAGCTCCGCCTCCCGGGTTCAGGCCGTTCTCCTGCCTCAGCCTCCCGAGTAGCTGGGACTACAGGTGCCCGCCACCATGCCCTACACTTACAGCATGAGAGGCCTCTTAGAGCATGCCCTTTTTTGTCCTTTTAGTAGAGATGGGGTTTCACTGTGTTAGCCAGGATGGTCTCCATCTCCTGACCTCGTGATCCACCCACCTTGGCCTCCCAAAGTGCTGGGATTACAGGTGTTAGCCACCGCGCCTGGCCCAGATCCATTATTTAGAGCTTGTAATAAATAAATGATTCATGCTGATGAGCCATCTGTAATCTCTTGAAGCCAGAGGCAACACCTTAGCACATAAGTTAAAGGTCAGAAGAATAGGATTTCTGGTAGTTAGAGTTCTTAGTGGAGGAAGAGGATAGAATTTTCCCATCTCTTGGGTCTTGTGTGGGAGTCAGACATCGCATTTTATTAGAATGTTAACCTGTCAGGAGAAGAAAGGTGAAACAGTAAAAGGCATTTGTTTTTCTTTGTTCTTGTGTTTTTTTTTTTTTTTTTTTTTTT
>NC_045439.1:33519994-33521455 GCF_002776525.5 Piliocolobus tephrosceles
GCGCCTGGCCCTGTTCTTGTGTTTTTATTTTTTATTTATTTATTTTTGAGATGGAGTCTCGCTCTGTTGCCAGGCTGGAGTACAGTGGCGCGATCTCAGCTCACTGCAATCTCCACCTTGCAGGTTCAAGCGATTCTCCTGCCTCAGCCTCCCGAGTAGCTGGGACCACAGGCGCCCACCACCACACCTGGCTAATTTTTGTTTTTTTAGTAGAGACGGGGTTTCACCATATTGGCCAGGCTTGTCTTGAAATCTTGGCCTCAGGTGATCCGCCCGCCTCGGCCTCCAAAGTGCTGGAATTACAGGCGTGAGCCACCGAACCTGGCGATTCTTGTGTTTTTAAAAAGACGCCGTACAACCATCCCATTCTCCTCTGTCTCATTTCTACCAAACTTACCTGTGAGTGTCTTCTTTCTGAGAGAGCAGAGTAGCAAACTGACAAGAACTTCCACCTATTCCACCTTCATGCTGATTGTTTCTGACTGGAACATTAGGAGAGCCAAGGGCCTTTTTATGCCCAAAGACTCTTGAAGCTGAGGCCTCTCTTGCTCTAAGTGTAGGTTGGTAAAGAAACTCAGTGACCCAGGAGTGGTCAGTAAGAGGCTAAGGGAATGTTCACATGGGGCCGACCCTCTCTAAAATGGGAGCCAGAGATGAGACTCTTCGTCCTTCCCTTCAGCAAAGTCATTGGTGGACATCCTCTCATTGGGACCACTTCTTTTTTTTTTTTTGGAGACAGAGTTTCACTCTTGTCGCCTAGGCTGGAGTACAATGGCGCGATCTTGGCTCACTGCAACCTCTGCCTCCTGGGTTCAAGTGATTCTCTTGCTTCAGCCTCCTGAGTAGCTGGGATTACAAGTGACTGCCCCAACACCTGGCTAATTTTTGTATTTTTAGTAGAGACAGGGTTTCACCATGTTGGCCAGGCTGGTCTCAAACTCCTGACCTCAGGGGATCTACCTGCCTTGGGCCTCCCAAAGTGGTGGGATTACAGGCATGAGCCACCACGCCCGGTGAGATTGCTTCTTTAAGAAGACTCATTGTGTAGCTTGGCGGCTTCACTTGTTTACAGTCCCAGAATAGTGCGGCTCAGAATACTGGGACTTGACTAAAAGATACATTGTTCTAGTGGAGTTCAGGAATGGAAAATAGCCGGCTGGGCTCAGTGGCTCATGCCTGTAATCCCAGCACTTTGGGAGGCTGAGGCAGGTGGATCACTTGAGGTCAGGAATTCGAGACCAGCCTGGCTAACATGGCGAAACCCCGTGTCTACTAAAAATACAGAAGTCGGCTAAGCGTGGTGGCAGGCACCTGTAGTCCTAGCTACTCAGGAGGCTGAGGCAGGAGAATCACATGAACCCAGGAGGCGGAGGTTTCCTCTGCTATTTCTTGTCTCCCTTCCTTTCTTTCTGCCTGCCTTCCTTCATTTCCTTCCTTCCCTTTCCTTCCCCTTCCTTCCCC
>NC_045439.1:33521555-33640341 GCF_002776525.5 Piliocolobus tephrosceles
TTCCTTCCTTCCTTCCTTCCTTCCTTCCTTCCTTCCTTCCTTCTTTCAGATGGAGTCTCACTCTGTCACCCAGCTGGAGTGCAGTGCCACCTTCTTGGCTCACTGCAACCTCCGCCTCTCGGGTTCATGCAATTCTTCTGCCTCGGTCTCCTGAGTAGCTGGGACTACAGGCGCTTACCACCATGCCCAGCTGATTTTTGTATTTTTAGTGGAGATGGGGTTTTGCCATGTTGGCCAGGCTGATGTTGAACTCCTGATCTCAAGTGATCTGCCTGCCTCGGCCTCCCAAAGTGCTGGGATTACAGGCATGAGCCACTGCACCCAGCCCTGTATGGGAATTCTTTACCACAAAGTGGCCGTGCTGGTCTGCCACATGTCCATGCCACTTCTATCTTAGGCTTGTCTGCCGTTCACTTTCTTGGCCCTGTTCTTGGCTTTCTGGTCTAGGGTAGCTTCCTGGGGCTTGTTCTTTCCAGCTCCTCTGAGATTGGCTGGTAGATAACATAACAGGAGGAAATCCTTCAGGACTTCATTCTGGTCAGTAGATCGTGGCCAGAGGGATCATCATCTTTCAAATTGTTGAATTTTCCCATTTTTCTCTTCCAATGGCCAGAGTATTATAATGTAAGGACTAATTTTGGTACAGTGGCCGGTTAGCCCTTTGGCAAGTTCTGGTCAGAACATGAATATATCTATTATTGGTTTCTTAGGTGTCATATAAATATAACAATTAAAAAAAAGATCTTAGGAGCTGTCAAAATTATAACCAATAGTTGGATTAGTAGCAGGGCCTCGTCCTCCGTTGTTGCCTTTAATGCAAGAAACTCAAGTAGAAGCCCCTTTTGTTTAGTGGTAGTGGTAGAGGGGAAGGCATTGTATGGCATTTACTGGGAAACATAGGGTTGAGGATGACTCAGACCAAAAGAAAGATGAAAGAAACCCTATTATGTGCCTTCAGTTTCTGCTCAGTGTCTTGTGAGCTTTTTCAGCCTGGGGATCATTCAGTTACAACAGACTCTTGGCATTTAACTTGATAGGCTATTTTGTTTTAGTACAAGGATGTTTAAAATTTGACCCATGTAAGCCATCGAAACCACTGTGAGTCAGCTTTTTAGAGAACCTGTCTTTAACTACTTTAAGTTACCTCCAGTTTGCATGGTTCTGTTTTTTTTTTTTTTTTTTTCCTGGCCTGTCAATTCCTTGAAGTGATTGATTTTTCTGGAATCGAGCAGGCATTTGGCTTTTTGAGCCAGGATTAACATAATAGACATATTTCTTATTAATTTGACCTTCAGTGTTTTCCTGTGGGTGCATCTACTGGCCGAGCCACCCTTGAGTTTATCCGGGAGATTATATAGGGCAGACGCACTTCTGATGGCTGGTCAGACTTTTCTGGGGAGTCTTCGCTGCTTTGGGAGGAGCTCTCTCATGAGATCATTTCTATGTGAGGTTAGAACTGCTAAGTATTGAACACATTTGCTTGATGGGAAATCGGAGGAAAGATGTGAGGAGACTGTGAAGAAGGGAAGAAAAACAAGGGTAAAGAAGTTTCAGGCAAGAGGAGTTGGAAAGACCTATGGAAAGAGACACAGGAGGAGCTTTTGAAGGTGGGGAAGGTTGGATGCTTCCCTGGAGAATGTTTTGTTCATTTTCCCCTTCTTTTTTTTTTTTTTTTGAGACGGAGGTTCGCTCTTGTTGCCCAGGCTGGAGCGCAATGGTACAATCTTGGCTCACTGCAACCTGGGTTCAAGCGATTCTCCTGCCTCAGCCTCCCAAGTAGGTGGGATTACAGGCACCTGCCACCATGCCTGGCTAATTTTTGCGTTTTTAATAGAGACAGGGTTTCACCATGTTGGCCAGGCTGGTCTCGGAGTCCTGATCTCGGGTGATCTATCCACCTTGGCCTCCCAAAGTGCTGGGATTACAGGCATGAGACACTGCACCTGGCCCCTTTTGCCCCTGTTTTCAGTGGCTTTTGGCTAGCATTGAAGAGGCTCTGTTGACTGGTTTATATGGTCAGCTTGGTCATAGTTGGAGTTCTTGGGGCAGAGATGTTTTCCAGACATACATAAGTAGCTGATCTCTGGCTTGACTTCACTGGAGGATAATTGGACTTCCAGGTAGCTTCCAGAATTTTTGGTCCCTTCCTGATTTTCTTCTTAATGAGACTAGGTTATTGCTGTCTTTCCCAGGAAATTTGACTCTAAATATTAGAATACTTGAAAGAACTGCCAGAGCCTGGTTCTGGCATGAAGTCACAGACCCTCAGGTTCAAGTGAAGGGACAGCATGATACTGCGCAATCCAGCATTCAGAGTATTCTAGAAGTTCCTCTACTTTCCAGCTCAATCCCTTCCATCTCATGAATATGTTATCTATATAGCTAAACTCATCTCTCATAACTTTTTCTTTCAAAGCGCTCAATACAGTTTATGTGTATCATTCTACAGCAGTCATAAATATTTATTGAATTGTCAATTGCGTGCTTTGTGAGTTTCAGTAATATCTCTGAACAAATGATTTAAAGTGAAGACTCACAGATTAAATGAGACTAGGGAGGGATGGCAGAGGCCTTCATTCCCTGGAATGAAGCTCTCTTTTCTGTTTATCTCTGAGTAAAGGCTTTTTGGGGATTCCACCGTTCTCTTTTTTTTGAGATGAAATCTCCCTTTTTTGCCAGGCTGGAGTGCAGTGGCACTATCTCGGCTCACTGCAATCTCCGCCTCCCGGGTTCAAGCAATTCTCCTGTCTCAGCCTCCCAAGTAGCTGGGACTACAGGCACACACCACCACATCCAGCTAATTTTTTTATTTTTAGTAAAGATGGGGTTTCATCACATTGGTCAGGCTGGTCTGGAACTCCTGACCTCAGGTGATCCACCCACCTCAGCCTCCCAAAGTGCTGGGGTTACAAGCATGAGGCACCGTACCTGGCTCCATGGTCCTTTTGGCCATCCCCATTCTGGCCTAGTGACTCATCGGTTTAGTTTGTAATTGGTAGGTCATTGCGTGCTCTATAATTTTTTTCCCTATGTCTCAGTTAACTGTTACCTAGATCTGTGATATTTACAGACAACCTACCTACCTCTTCCCCTTTTCCTTTCTTTCTTTCCCTACTTTCCCTTTGCTTCTCCCCAACCCTCCACTGGTTTCATGAATTAAGAAATTAAATCAGTGGGATTCAGGCATGAACCACAGTGCCCAGCTATTTTTAAATTTTTAATAGAGACGGGGTCTTGCTATGTTGCCTGGACTGGTCTCAAAGTCCTGGCCTCACATGATCCTTATGCCTCAGCCTCCCAAAGTGGTGGGATGACAGACGTGAGCCATCACACTGGGCCATATCATTCTTTTGAAGAAGATTGAATGTTTTCTATATATATATATTGTTTTTTTCCTCTGAAAACGATCTTTTAGGCCAGACACTGTGGCTCATGCCTATAATCCTAGCACTTTGGGAGGCAGAGGTGGCTGGATTACCTGAAGTTAGGAGTTCAAGACCAGCCTGGCCAACATGGTGAAATCCTGTTTCTACTAAAATTAGCCTGGCATGGTGGTAGTTGCCTGTAATCCCAGCTACATGGGAGGCTTAAACCCGGGAGGTGGAAGTTGCAGTGAGCCGAGATCATGCCACTGCACTCCAGCCTAGGCGACAGAACAAGACTCTGTCTCAAAAATAAAAATAAAATAAAATACAATAAAATAAAACAATCTTTTGAGAAGGGGTCTCACACTGTTGCTCAGGCTGGAGTGCAGTGGTGTGATCTCAGCTCGCTGCCACCTCTGCCTCCTTGGCTCAAAGCCATCCTTCCACCTCAGCCTCCTGAGTAGCTGAGACTACAGGCATGTGCCACCATGCCCAGCTAGTTTTTTGTATTGTTAGTAGAGATGGGGTTTTGCCATGGTGCTCATTCTGGTCTCGAACTCCTGGCCTCAAGCAATCTACTCGCCTAGGCCTCCCAAAGTGCTGGGATTACAGGTGTGAGCCACCTGCCTAGCCATATAGATTTCTTTCTTTCTTTCTTTTTTTACTTTATTAAAATACTGAGTTTTATTTCACATGTATATTTTTGTCTCCCCACCATTTCCATGTCTGACCACCGATACTACTATGTCCTATCATAACATTCCATACATACTTAAAACCAAGCAAAGGGTGGAGTTCCATCTTTAAAAACTAAACAGGCATTTTGGACAACACATTCTTGGCAATGGAACCTGGACAACATTTATCAAACACGATAGGGAAAGGTCTCACTCTGCATTATAAAAAGGACAGCCAGATATCAACTGTTACAGAAATGAAATAGGACAGAAAATTTTTAACAAATCGTTTAAACTATTTTCTTTCTTTTTTTTTTTTTTGAGACGAAGTCTTGCTCTGTCGCCCAGGGTGGAGTGCAGTGGCCGGATCTCAGCTCACTGCAAGCTCCGCCTCCCGGGTTTATGCCATTCTCCTGCCTCAGCCTCCGGAGTAGCTGGGACTACAGGCGGCCGCCACCTTGCCCGGCTAGTTTTTTGTATTTTTAGTAGAGACGGGGTTTCACCATGTTAGCCAGGATGGTCTCGATCTCCTGACCTCGTGATCTGCCCGTCTCGGCCTCCCAAAATGCTGGGATTATAGGCTTGAGCCACCACGCCCAGCCTAAACTGTTTTCTTGAAGAGACTTCCTCCACTGCCAGAGATCTTGAATAGCTTCTTGGTCAGTCATCCGGAAGCAATTCTTCACATAATTGATGAACTTGGCTTCCACTTTGGGAAGAGAACCACCTTTTTCTATACTTGCTTGCATTTTTGCTTTAATGTCTTCTACAGAACTAGGTCCTTTTGGTGTTTTAGGAGTTTTTTCCTGTGTTTTGAAGGATTCTTGTCCTTTTGATCTTGGTGTTGATGATGGTTTTGAGTCTTTTCCATTCTGATTTGACTTTTGTGCATTTTTGGCTGGAGTATCTCATATAGATTTCTTCACTGGTGCTTTTTCTTCAGTTTCCTCATCATCAAAATCATCATCATCATCATCTTCGTCATCATCTTCATCATCATCATGTTCATCAGCGGCAAGTTTTATTTTTTTCTTTTTTTTTTTTTGAGACGGAGTCTCGATCTGTCGCCCAGGCTGGAGTGCAGTGGCGCGCTCTCGGCTCACTGCAGGCTCCGCCTCCCGGGTTCACGCCATTCTCCTGCCTCAGCCTCCCAAGTAGCTGGGACTACAGGCGCCCGCCATCTCGCCCGGCTAATTTTTGTATTTTTTAGTAGAGACGGGGTTTCACCGTGTTAGCCAGGATGGTCTCGATCTCCTGACCTCGTGATCCACCCGTCTCGGCCTCCCAAAGTGCTGGGATTACAGGCTTGAGCCACCGTGCCTGGCCAGTTTTATTTTTTTTCTATGGAACCTTGCTACCACCTCCAGGGGCAGACCGCTTTCCAGATATACTTAAGAGTTTCACGTCCTCCTCCTCTTCATCTTCTGACTCTGCATCTTCCTCCACAGCTACTAAGTGCTGTCCACTAATATGCACTGGCCCTGAACCACACTTCAACCTTAAGACCACTGGTGGTGTTATTTCAAAGCCCCCAAGGGAAACTGTTGGCTGTACAGACATTTTCAAAGTTGCCAGTGTTACTTTAATTGGACTGCCTGGGTAATTCATTGCCTCTGCTTCAACAATATGCAATTCATCCTTTGCACCAGCCCCTAAACTGACCGTTCTTAAAGATAACTGGTGCTCATTTTCGTCATTATCCACCTTAAAGTGGTAATGTTTGTCGGCCTTTAGTTCACAACTGAAAAGATCGTTCTGGGACCTCAGGGGGCTCATGTCCATGTCCATCGAATGTTCCATCAGGTGGCGGCACGCACTTAGGTGGGAGAGGAGGCGGACGGAGATAAACGAACACTGCTCCAGAGAACAGCCGCGCAGGACGGAATCACACCAGGGCCTTTTTTTTTTTTTTTGTTACAGAGACTCACTCTGTCACGCAGGCTGGAGCGCAGTGGCACAATCTGGGCTTACTGCAACCTCCACCTCCCTGGTTCAAGCGATTCTCCTGCCTCAGCCTCCTGAGTAGCTGGGATCACAAGCGCATGCCACCACGCCTGGCTAATTTTTTGCATTTTTTTTTTTTTTTTGAGACGGAGTTTTGCTCTTGTTGCCCAGGCTGGAGTGCAATGGCGTGATCTTGGCTCACCGTGACCTTTGCCTCCTGGATTCAAGCGATTCTCCTGCCTCAGCCTCCTGAGTAGCTGGGATTACAAGCATGCACCACCACACTCAGCTAGTTTTGTATTTTTAGTAGAGAAGGGGTTTCTCCACGTTGGTCAGGCTGGTCTCGAACTCCCGACCTCAGGTGATCTGCCTGCCTTGGTCTCCCAAAGTGCTGGGATTACAGGCGCGAGCCAGTATGCCTGGCCAATTTTTTGTATTTTTAGTAGAGACAGAGTTTCACCATGGTGGCCAGCCTAGTCTCAAACTCCTGACCTCAGGTGATCCTCCCACCTCTGGCCTCCCAAAGTTCTGGGATTACAGGCATGAGCCACTGTGCTGGCCTAGGTTTCTTTTTTAATTCAAAAGATATATCCTTTTGAGGGAGGGAGTGGTAAGTATTGAATAAGGATCCTCCTTGTTCAATCATCCCTATTTTTTTTTCTCTCTCTCTTTTTTTTTGGAGACATGGTCTTGCTCTGTTGCCTAGGCTGGAGTGCAGTGGCACCATCATAACTCAAGCAATCCTCCCACATCAGCCTCCCAAGTAGCTGGGACTACAGGCACTCACCACCACACCCAGCTAATTTTTGTATTTTTAGTGAAGACAGGGTTTCACCATGTTGGTCAGGCTGGTCTCAAACTCCTGACCTCTTGATCCGCCCACCTCGGCCTCCCAAAGTGCTAGGATTGCAGGCGTGAGCCACTGCACCCAGCCTCCCTAAGGAGAGCTTTTACTTGGGATAATGAAATTTCTAGGCTGGGCGTGGTGGCTGATGCCTGTAATCCCAGCACTTTGGGAGGCTGAAGTGGGCGGATCACGAGGTCAGGAGATTAAGACCATCCTGGCTAACCCTGTACTATTAAAAATACAAAAAATTAGCCGGGCACGTTGGTGGGCACCTATATAGTCCCAGCTGCTCGGGAGGCTGAGGCAGGAGAATGGCGTGAACCCAGGAGGCGGAGTTTGCAGTGAGCCAAGATCATGCCACTGCACTCTAGCCTGGGCGATAGAGTGAGACTCTGTCTCAAAAAAAAAACAAAATTAATTAATTAATTAATTTAAAAAAAGAGAAATTTCCAGCTGATGGTGATGACTCTGGCTTGGGGCAAACCAGCAATGATGTCAGTCAGCATGCCTCTAGCAGTTACTGCAAGTTACTCTGGGCCTCCACTGTGCTAAGTGCTTGATGTACATCATCTTATTTAATTTTTGCAGAAATCCTGTGAAGTAGATTGTGTTGTTATCTTCATTTTAGAGGTGAATAACAGCCCCAGAGGGGTTAAATAACTTCTTTAAAGTTATCCTAAAGTCAGTGGATGATAGAGCGAGGTTGGTTGAACCCTTAATGGTGATACTATACCATCCCCCCACCCAGAGGATATAGCATCTAGACATTTTGTGCTGTGTTCATTCATTTATTGATCAATTATGTCTTGATTTCCTATTTTGTGTCAGGCACTGTGCTAGGGTTATGGTGGTGAACAACACAGACCATATCTCTGCCAGCCTGGAGTACATTCTAGTTGGGGTGTTCAGAGCTGGAAGAGTGGGAAAACATTAACAGAGATGGTGGGTGGCATTGGAGGCTTTGAGCAAGAGAAGGGTTGAGTCAGTTGCCCAGGGTGTGATTTAAACCTAGCTCTCTTTTCTAGCCTGGTTTGTGTAGCTGAGCTTTTACTGTGAGGTCCCTTCTTAGCCCTCAGAATGATTCCAGAATGAAAGACCATTCTGCTCACTGCCAGGCCTTTACTAGAGCGTACATCTGTTTTCACAGCTGGCCGAATACGGATATGCTATGCCACTTAGAAAGGTAGCTGCATCTCCCATCCAGAAGCGCCTCAGAAAGTTCCCTTGAGGATGAGGTGGGGCTTGGGGATGACTGGGTATTTCCAGTGTGTCCTCAGAATTCATCTTTGCCTTGGAAGGCTTTTTATTCAGATATAAATGGATTGCTGAACTGGGTGTGTTGGGTGTCGTCAAAGAAACTGATCAGGGCGCTAAAAATGACTTTTTTTTTTAGAAAAAGAATTTCTTTGTGGATCATCTCTGCATACAAACACTTTTATTAGGCCAGGCGTGGTGGCTCAGGCCTGTAATCCCAGTACTTTGGGAGACTGAGGCGGACGGATCACCTGAGGTCAGGAGTTCGAGACCAGCCTGACCAACATGGAGAAACCCCCGTCTCTACTAAAAATACAAAATTAGCTGGGTGTGGTGGCGCATGCCTGTAATCCCAGCTAATCAGGATCCTGAGGCAGGAGAATCACTTGCACATGGGAGGCAGAGGTTGCAGTGAATGGAGATCGCGCCATTGCACTCCAGCCTGGGCAACAAGGGTGTGTGTGCCTCTGTCTCACACACACAAAAATAAATAAAAAAAGAAACATTTTTATTTCTGCTAGAATAGGAGAGGAGCTGCAGGCAGTCTCTGTGAAGCAAAGTGTCAGAAGCACCACTGGTAGTTACAAGACATGGAGAGGAATTCCTGACCTCTCAAGTAATGGAACACTTTGGGGACACTGGAGTGGAAGAAAGTGATCTTTGCCCCTGCCAAATGTGCTCAGTGTGTTTGTGAGACCAACCCCGTGACTTCAGTGTCTTCAGAAAACATTTGATTGAGAAATGATTGTGTTTTTATGTGAAACTCTAGCAACATGTACATGGATAAACGTGAAGTATACACGCCCTTTAGGATAGAATGAACAGAACATTTCTAAACTTGCTGTGTTGAGGAAACAGGTTTAATAGAACTTAAACCTTGCTATTGGAAGGAAATCTCCTTATCATTTGGACTTTAAAATAGACTGGCTACTGATCTGTTTGACATAGTTTAGGTAAAATCCTGTTTGAAAATTAGGCCATGGGGTTGGACGCAGTGGCTCACACCTATAATCCCAAGTGCTTTGGGAGGCCAAGGAAGGAGGACTGCTTGAGGCCAGGAGTTCAAGACTAGCCTGGGCAACATAGACCCTATTGATATCTACAAAAAATAAACAATTTAGCCAGCTATAATGGTGCATGCTGGTAGTCCTAGCTACCCGGGAGGCTGAGGCAGGAGACTGATTGAGCCTGAGAGGTTGAGGCTGCAGTGACCCACTGTATTCCATCCTGGGCAATAGAGCGAGACCTGTCTCCAGAAAAAAAAAATTGGAGGAATGTGTGATTGTAGTTGGTACAGATTAAGTCCTTTTCTCCCAGGGACCAGCACTGAAAAGATCTTGGTGCCAAACTACTTAAGAGTGTTTTCCAGGTTCATTGGGGTTTAACTTCTAGAGTCTCTAACTGTGCTGTGTTGAACTTCCTTCCTTCCAAGGCTCTTTAGTTCCTTCCTCACCTCTTGGTTTCCCTTTTCAGGCCTCCTTGGAACAAAGCCAGTGCATGGTCTTTCATTCTAGAATGATTCTGTGAGGGCTTAGAAAGAATCTCTCGAGGGAGACCGTCATTATTCCCTTGGCCTGCTTTGGTCGGAGGTTGACTGCTGGACACTTTTCACTACCATGAACTATTCTGAATTCTAAACTGGGGGTGGGCACAGGGGCTCATTCCTGTAATCCCAGCACTTTGGGAGGCCAACGCAGGCAGATCAACTAAGGTCAGGGAGTTCAAGAGCAGCCTGGACAACATAGTGAAACCCTGTCTCTACTAAAAATACAAAAAAATTACCTGGGTGTGGTGGCGCGCGCCTGTAGTCCCAGCTACTCAGGAGGCTGAGGAAGGAGAATTGCTTGAACCCGGGAAGCAGAGGTTGCAGTGAGCCGAGATTGGGCACTGCACTCCAGCCTGGGCGACAGAGTTAGACTGTCTCAAAAAAAGGCCAGGCGCGGTGGCTCAAGCCTGTAATCCCAGCACTTTGGGAGGCCGAGATGGGCGGATCACGAGGTCAGGAGATCGAGACCATCCTGGCTAACATGGTGAAACCCCGTCTCTACTAAAAAATACAAAAAACTAGCCGGGCGACGTGGTGGGCGCCTGTAGTCCCAGCTACTTGGGAGGCTGAGGCAGGAGAATGGCGTAAACCCAGGAGGCGGGGCTTGCAGTGAGCTGAGATCTGGCCATTGCACTCCAGCCTGGGCAGCAGAGCGAGATTCTGTCTCGAAAAAAAAAAAAAAAAAAAAAAAAAAAAAAAAGGAACTGTGGTGGGGGATCATTGAGTATGGTTATATTTCATTTTACAGACTCTTCTCAGAAGTCTATACAAAGTAAAAAGCTTTGGGTGAATTGGAGGGAGACAGGTGCTGCTGGGTTTTGTAAAGATTTTTAGAACAAGTCTTACTCTGTCAGCCAGGCAGGAGTGCAGTGGTGCAATCTTGGCTCACTGCAACCTCCACCTCCTGGGTTCAAGTGATTCTCCTGCCTTAGCCTCCCAAGTAGGTGGGATTACAGGCATGTGCCACCACACCCAGATAATTTTTATATTTTTAGTAGAGATGGGGTTTCACCACGTTGGCCCGGCTGGTCTCGATCTCCCGGCCTCAAGTGATCGATCTTCCTGGGCCTCCCAAAGTGCTGGGATTACAGGCGTGAGCCACCACGCCTGCCTTGTAAAGATTAATACAATATTAGATGGTTACTAAGAGCCAGCTATAAAGCCAGTATGAATAATAATGTGTTTTGGCCAGGTGTGGATCACGAGGTCAGGAGATCGAGACCATCCTGGCTAACATGGTGAACCTTCATCTCCCAAAAAATACAAAAAATTCTCCGGGCGTGGTGGCGGGCGCCTGTAGTCCTAGCTACTTGGGATGCTGAGGCAGGAGAATGGCGTGAACCCAGGAGGTGGAGCTTGCAGAGAGTGGAGATCGCACCACTGCATTCCAGCCTGGGCGACAGAGTGAGACTCCGTCTCCAAAAAATAAAAAATTAATAATAATAATAATGTGTTTTGATTAGCAGGAGAAGGTTATCTGAAGCGAGCAGTGAGATCTTTCGTTTTAGGTAGAATTTATTTCGATCTTACCGCATTGCTGAATCAGCCCCCAAATGAGCAATTCATAGGTGTAAGCCCAGCTGCTGCTGCTGTGCACCTGGGTGTTTTCCCAGTGGGCTGGTCTTTAATAATGGTTCACATATCCATGCCAGGCACTGTGCTATGCCTTTTGCATACTTTATCTCGTAGTCTGCTGAGTGTCGCTAGAAGCTAGACGTCTGTTATTATCTCATTTCCCTGAGGCATTGAGTAGTTAAGTAACTTTCCCAAGGCCACACCATGGCAAAGCCTGTAGTGGCATTCATGTGTTTTGGAGTCGCCTGAGGCCTAGCAAGCTCAGGGAAAATGGAAGGCAAAAGTTGGGGAGGGGTGGCTTTGGTGTCCCTCCTGTGTTTGCTGTTGGTAAGGGCCAGTGACCATTTCAAACATGTTGTCGACTTGGATGGGGTGGCCAGTTGGCTGAGCTCAGGGCCAGGTAACCTGTTTCACTCCAGGAATGGAGCAGCATGGGGTCAGTGAGTGTAGACAGGCCGAACAAGTAGAGCTGGAGCCTCGTTCCTTCCTGGCCCCTTCCTTTATCAAAGGGAATCTTCTTATTTTTCTCTACCTTTGCCTCCCTGACTGAAAACCAGTCTTGCTACCACCTAGGCTAGGCTGTTCTCTCCTTTCTGGCTTAGAGGAAAATACTCATGTGTTAAGGATGAATTTAGTAGTATATCAGGAAGCAAAGTGAAAGGCAGAGAAGGAAGAAGTGAAGCATGGTTTCAGTGTGCCAGCATTTTCCCGAATATTTGTTTGATTAATTAGCTCCTGCAAAGATGGTTATAGCCTCCTTTTTTTGTTTTTTGTTTTTTTCTTTTTTCCTTTTTTTTTGAGATGGGGTCTCACTGTCACCCAGGCTGGAGTGCAGTGGCTTGATCTCAGCTCACTGCAAACTCTGCCCAGGCTCAAGCAATTCTCCCACCTCAGCCTCCTGAGTAGTTGAGACTAAAGGCACGTGCCACAACGCCTGGCCAATTTTTTGTATTTTTAGTAGAGATGGGGTTTTGCTGTGTTGCCAAGGCTGGTGTCAAACCCCTGGGCTCAAGTGATCCATCTGCTTTGGCCTCCCACAGTGCTGGGATTATAGGTGTAAGCCACCATACCTGGCCTAGCCTCCTTTTACATGAAGAAAATGCAGTCAGTGCATGTTAAGGGATTGTTCACTGCTTGTCAGTAGAAACAAACAGCCTGGGACTTTGAGTTCCTCCTCCCAGGAGGATTATTTACATTGGACTCATCTATAGGCCCAACACATGGACATCCGCACTTGACACACCCCCAGACACCAAAAGCTTAAATGGTATCACCAAATGCAGGCAAGGAGTGTTTTCTTTCCATCCCATATGAGTTATTTGTGTGTGTGTGTGTGTGTGTGTGTATATATATATATCACTTGTTGGACACTTAATATGAATCCTGAGACATTTAATTCTTTCCCTAAATGTTCCCCTGTCCCCACTTTCAGATGCCTGCTCTTAGATAATCTGGATAGCAGTGGCTGTTTTGGTTGTGAAGAGTCATGACAGAGTAGATTTCCGTGGGGAGAAAATCCCTAGGCCTGGTCTTCCATACCAGGCCTGGTCGAACAGGTGGATGGCTCTTCCCGCAGCCACCCTGACCTCACCTGACTCCATGCTGGTAGAGCTTTACAGAGCTTTCGTTTTGTTTCTCTTGCTGACCAACTTAGCAGCTTGGGACCAGGCTGGCTGAGTGACACGGGTCCAAAATGGGCTGTTCTGTGTAACTTCTTGTTTCTCTCTGTTGTCTGCTAGATCACTTAGCCCATCACCAAGTTTATGAAATGCTGCTGTGTGTTCAGCCCTGTGGAAGATGTATGGTGGGAAAAGTGTTTAAGGTACCTGGGTACCTAGCAAGGTGCCTGGTGTTTATTCACTCACTCATTCACTCCGCAGCTGCACACTGAGCTCCTCTTGTGTGCCAGGCGGTGTCCTGAGTGCTCTGCATGTAAAGATAAGGTAGACACGGCCCTGCGGTCATGGTTCTAGTGAAGGGCACTGTCACTGTAGCCGGCGTTCAGTGAACTGTTAGTACTATCAGCAATATTCAGGCTCTTAATAATGAAACAATAGTGATGTCATTAATAGAATAATGAGTGGTTTACTTTTTTTTTTTTTCAGTTAGAGTCTTGCTCTGTCGCCCAGGCTGGAGTGCAGTGGTACGATCTCGGCCCACTGCAGCCTCCACCTCTTGGGCTCAAGTGATTCTCGTGTCCCAGCCTCCTGAGTAGCTAGGACTGCAGGCGTGAATGACTATATCCAGCTAATTTTTTGATTTTGTAGAGTTGAGGTCTTGCTATGTTGCTTAAGGTAGTCTTGAATTCCAGGGCTCAAGCGATCCTCCTGTCTTGGCCTCCCAAAGCACGGGGATTTGGTTTACTATCTTGATGAGATTATAGGAAACACGTTTATCATATTTTCACACTGAGTGGTGTGTATATTTCTCTGTTATCAAACAAGCAGACTAGAGAATCAGAAGGTGTTCACCTCTATAATCCCAGTACTTTGGGAGGCGGAGGGGCAGGTCACCTGAGGTCAGGAATTTGAGACCAGCCTGGCAAACATGGCGAAATCCCATCTCTACTAAAAGTGCAAAAAAAATTAGCTGGGTGTGGTGACACGTGCCCATAATACCAGCTACTCTGGAGGCTGAGGCAGGAGAATGGCTTGAATGCAGAAGGTGGAGGTTGCAGTGAGCTGAGATTGTGCCCTGGACTCCAGCCTGGGTGACAGAGTAAAATCCTGTCTCAAAAAAAAAAAAAAAAAAACAGAAAGGGCCAGGCACAGTGGCTCACGCCTGTAATCCCAGCACTTTGGGAGGCCGAGGCAGGCAGATCATGAGGTCAGGAGATCGAGACCATCCTGGCTAACACGGTGAAACCCCGTCTCTACTAAAAAATACAAAAAATTGAGCGGGCATGGTGGTGGGCGCCTGTAGTCCCAGCTATTCGGGAGGCTGAGGCAGGAGAACGGCGTGAACCCGGGAGGCGGAGTTGCAGTGAGCCGAGATCACTCCACTGCACTCCAGGCTGGGCGACAGAGTAAGACTCCGTCTCAAACACACACACACACAAAAATAAAACAAAAACAGAAAAAAAAAGAAAAAATCAGCAACGTGTTTTATTCTCTGTTGGCTGGAAAATACTTGATGTGAAGCTTCCTGGGAAACTCCTTTCACCTGAGTAGCCATAAGCTCTTTGAGTTAGGAGCTTTGACCCTGGGCTTCTGTGTTCTGAGAACAGGAGTTCTGAGCATCTTTCAGGAGCTCCAGTCTGGGATCACACTGGCCCTAGGTATCTTTCTTCATGGCCTGGCTTTTTATAAGGACTGCAGTGTTCTTTAAACTGTTAGGAGGAGAATTATGGTAGATGAGGTTTGACCAGTACGTTAACTTGGCTAAGTGCGGTGGCTCACACCTGTAATCCCAGCACTTTGGGAGGCCAAGGCAGGTGGATTACCTGAGGTCAGGAGTTTGAGACCAGCCTGGCCAACAGAGTGAGACCCAGTCTCTACTAAAAATACCAAAATTAGCCAGGCGTGACAGCGCGTGCCTGTAATCACAGCTACTCGGGAGTTTGAGGCGGGAGAATCACTTAAACCCAGGAGGTGGAGGTTGTAGTGAGCCAAGATCACGCCACTGCACTCCAGCCTGGGCCACAGAGCAAAAACTCTGTCTCAAAAAAACAAAAACAAAACCAAAAACTGTATTGAGATGTAATCCACATACCATAAAATTCACCAGTTTAAAGTATATAATTCAGTATTTTTAGTATGTTCATAAAGTTGTACAATCCTTACCACTATCTAATTCTGGAATATTTTCATCTTTCCAAATAGAAACCCAGCTTTAGCAGTCTCTCCCTCCTCCCTCCTCCCTCTAGCCTCTAGCAACCACTAATCTGCTTGCTGTCTGTGAATCTGCCCGCTCTGGACGTTTCATATAAATGGAATCGTACACTATGTGGTCTTTTGTGTGTGGCTTCTTTCACTTACCCATGTTTTCAAGGTTCATCTGTGTTGTAGCGTGTATCAGCACTTCATTATTTTTTGTTGTAGTTACCCCAGCAATGTCAAGCAAATATTGTTTGATAGACAGCTATGTTCATTTCACAAAAATGTTTTCCCAACATTTCTACCTAAATGTTATTAGGTAACAATGAAATTTGTATTCTTTCTTTTTTTTTTTTTCCGAGACCGAGTCATGCCTTGTCCCCCAGGCTGGAGTGCAGTGGTGCGATGTCAGCTCACCGCAACCTCTGCCTCCTGGGTTCAAGCGATTCTCATGCCTCAGCCTCCTGAGTAGCTGGGATTACAGGCATGTGCCACCACGCCTGGCTAATTTTGTATTTTTATTAGAGACGGGGTTTCTCCATGTTGGTCAGGCTGGTCTCGAACTCCCCACCTCAGATGATCTGCCCGTCTCAGCTTCCCAAAGTGCTGGGATTACAGGCATAAGCCACCATGCCTGAATGAAATTTGTATTGTTTCTATAGGGAAAATATTTGCACTTTAGCCTCTCCATATGATAATTGGGGGTGGGACGTAGGTACAGAACTCTCACTTGTCCACGTTATAAGCACATTTGGAGGGCTGAATTATTAATAAATACTTTGGAAATATATAGAATATTACAAATTCTATAATTACAATTGTGAAAAGCATTTTAATGTCTTTAGACGAGATTGGGTGTGTTCAGGGTGGTATGGCCATAGACAGTGTCTTTAGAATAAGAGAAATGTGACTGTATTTTGCATACTTTTCTCATTGTTTCAGTCTAAGGTTAGGTAAGTGAAAAATAAAAGACTACTGTGGATTTTAGGAAAACCTGCTATCGTAATAGTTTTTCTTTTTCTTTTTTTTTTTTTTTTTTGAGACGGAATCTCGCTCTGTCGCCCAGGCTGGAGTGCAGTGGCCGGATCTCAGCTCACTGCAAGCTCCGCCTCCCGGGTTTACACCATTCTCCGGCCTCAGCCTCCGGAGTAGCTGGGACTACAGGCGCCCGCCACCTCGCCCGGCTCGTTTTTTGTATTTTTTTAGTAGAGACAGGGTTTCACCGTGTTAGCTAGGATGGTCTCGATCTCCTGACCTCGTGATCTGCCCGTCTTGGCCTCCCAAAGTGCTGGGATTACAGGCTTGAGCCACCGTGCCCGGCCCGTAATAGTTTTTCTCCACTAAAAAGCTGATTGAAATGATTCAGGATACATTTTCCAATAGAATCTTTCAGATGTATGATTCCCTTCAAATTTGCTAGTCTTATCTATTTTCTGACCAATCCTAACAAGTCAGTAGGGAAATAGTATAGTGAAAAGAAAAAAACCAACCAATACTAGGTCAGTAGATATTACTTCAATACAATGAACATCATTTCACAACAGCGGGAATATGCAGCCTTGCTGTAGCATTCAAAGCACCCTCTGAAGTTTAAGAAAGATTTAGGAAGACTGTGAAAGGAGGAAGTGGCACAGTCATGACAGAAAACAATCAAGGCACAGATAGGAATTTCTGCCAAGTCAGGTCAAAGTAAAAACATAAGAAATGTCCCAAAGGTGAGAATAACCAACGCATATTGAAGTAAGGGGTGGAAGTGGCTCATTCTTTTTTATGACTGCATAGTAACTCAGTGTATGGATATACCACATTTTATCAGTTGATGGGTATTTGGGCTGTTTTCACTTCTTTGGCTGTTGTGAATAATGCTGCTGTGAACATTGACATACTTAGAAGATTTGTGTGGACATGTGTGTTCAGTTCTCTTGGGTATATAGCTAGGAGTGGACAAGCTGTTTTCTGGACTGGCTGTGTGATTTTACATTCCCACCAGAAGTGCATGAACTTTGTGATTTCTGTACATCCTTGCCAATGCTTGTTGTCTTTTTTTTTTTTTTTTTTTTTTTTAGAGACAGGGCTTTTGTTGTCTGTTGCCCAGCCTGGAGTGCAGTGGTGCAATCGTGGTTCACTGCAGCTTCGAACTCCTGAGCTCAAACGATCCTCTTGCTTCGGCCTCCTGAGTAGCTAGGACTGCAGGCGCATACCACCATGCCCAGCTAATTTTTAATTTTTTTTGTAGAGACAGAGGTCTCTCCATGTTGCCCAGGCTGGTCTCAAACTCCTGGCCTCAAGCTGTCCTCTCTTTTTTGCCTCCCAAAGTACTGGGATTATAGGCGTGAGCCACCGTGCCCAGCCGCTTGTTGTCTTTTGGTCGTAGTCGTTCTGGTGGATATGCAGTGATAGCTCACTGTAGTTTTGATTTGCATTTCTCAGTGACTCAGGACTTGGACCATCTTTTCAGATGCTTACTGGTTGCTTGCATATCTTTTGTGGAGAAATGTCTATTCAGATTCTTTGCCTACTTTTTAATTGGGTTGCTTATCTTCATTGTTGAGTTGTCAGATTTCTTTGTATGTTTGGAATACTAGTCTTATTAGATTTATTTTATTTTATGTTATGTTGTTATTTTATTTTATGTTATGTTATTTTCTGTTATTTTATTTTATTTTATTTGTTTGAGACAGGTTCTTGTTCTGTCACCCAGGCTGGAGTGCAGTGGCACAATCTCAGCTCACTGCAGTCTGCCTCCTGGGTTCAAGCAATTCTCCTGCCTCAGCCTCCCGAGTAGCTGGGATTTCAGGCACGTGCCACCACACCTGGCTAATTTTTGTATTTTTAGTAGAGACTTGTATTTAGTTTCACCATGTTGACCAGGCTGGTATGGAACTCGTGACCTCAAGTGATCTGCCCGCCTGGGCCTCCCAAAGTGCTGGGATTACAGGCCTGAGCCACCTCACTTGGCCCCACCCCCCTTTCTTTTTTTTTTTTGAGGCAGGGTCTCATTCTGTTGCCCATGCTGGAGTGCATTAGTGCTATCACAGCTCACTGCAGCCTCAAACTTCTGGGCTCGAGGGATCCTCCCTCCTCAGCCTCCCATAAGTGCCACTGTTACATGCATGAACCACCACACCTGGCCTTATCTGTTTTTTCTTTTGTTACTTGTGCTTGTGTTGTCCTATCTAAGAAGCTATAGCCTAATCCAAAGTCACAAAGGTTAATTACTTTGTTTTTCTCTAAGAGTTTTATGGTCTTAGCTCTTTTTTTTGGTTTTGTTTTGTTTCTTTCTTTTCTTTTTTTCTTTTTTCTTTTTATAGTTTTAGCTCTTTTCATGGCCACTAAGTTATTTCCCTGACTAAAGCTTCAGAGGTTCCTTTGAGCTGTTTGCTAATGGTGGAGGTGGGAGCTATTATCCTGCAACTTCCTTTTCTTGACAATTCAATCAAGTTCCTTGTCCCTGCAAAGCATATATTTTTGTAGGTGTTTCTAGTGCTTTTACAGTTTCTATACTTCATAGTCTTTTTTTTTTTTTTTTTTTTGCAGGTAACAAATGAAGAGGACTTCATTAGAAAATTGGACTGCAAACCTGATCAGCATCTGAAAGTGGTTTCCATTTTTGGAAATACTGGCGATGGAAAGTCTCATACTCTCAACCACACTTTCTTTTATGGTCGTGAAGTCTTCAAGACCTCCCCTACCCAGGAGTCCTGCACTGTGGGAGTGTGGGCAGCCTATGACCCAGTTCACAAAGTAGCAGTGATCGATACGGAAGGGCTCCTGGGGGCCACCGTGAATCTAAGCCAGAGAACACGGCTGCTGCTTAAGGTCCTGGCCATCTCAGACCTCGTCATCTATCGAACTCATGCAGACCGGCTGCATAACGACCTCTTCAAATTCCTTGGGGATGCCTCAGAAGCTTATCTGAAGCACTTCACCAAGGAGCTCAAGGCCACCACTGCTCGCTGTGGCCTGGATGTCCCTTTATCCACCCTGGGCCCTGCAGTTATCATCTTTCATGAGACTGTGCACACCCAACTACTGGGCTCTGGTGAGTGGATGGGGTACAGTGTCACAGCTCGACCTTTATGGGTACAAGGAGGCAGCTATTTGGGCTGCAATAGCAACTTAGTGGTAGTGGATTGCCCAGAAGATTTCTGTCCAAAGAAGACATGGAAAGTGTTTGAAGGAGGATGGAGTGATCAAACATATCAAGCTGCTCATAGGTCAACTAGTATAAGGATTGAGAATTGCCAATTGGCTTTGGCAATATATAAGTCCTTAGTGATCTGGATAAGACCTATTCGCTGAGATGGTTGGGGGGTAAAAGCTTGATCAGAGTGGGATCAAGAGAAAATAGAACGAAGCCAGGTACAGTGGCAAGTGCCTGTAATTATAGCTACCTGGGAGGCTCATGTGGGAGAATCCCTTGAGCCCAAGAGTTAGAAGTCAGCCTGGGCAACATAGTGAGGCCTTGTCTCTAAAAAAAATAAGATTAGGAGAAGAATTTCTGTGGTGAGTTTATTCGGCTCTTTGACAGAGCTATACAGCTCTTTTCTATAAAGCAAAGAAGAACAATGAAATTGTAGCTAGAGGCTGATGTGGGATTTCAAGGGATTTTTCTTTTTTAAAATTTAAGATATGAGGTATTGCAGATATTTATGTACTGATGAGAATGATTCATTAGAGAGGGAAGAATGTAGATGTAAGAGAGCAGAAACAGTTGGAGCGATGCATGAGTGGAAGGGTCGGCCTTCGGACCGTGGACAGTTCATCCATAACACTGGGAAAGAAAGTAGAAGATATGGACATGGTTGCAGATAAATAGATGGTGTGGACATGGGAAGTGTGTGTGTAAGTTCTTATTTGTTTTCTTAGAGAAATAGGAAGCAAGATCGTCACCTGAGTGGTTGGAGGATGAGGGAAAGGTGCAATAACGGATTAGATTGGAGGGGAGCAGTAATTCTGGCCCCTGAAACAAGTGCAGTCTTCACTTGTTCATTCAGTCATCATAGTTTATTGAGTGCATATGTCATGTGCTGAGCACTGAGGCACAGAGCAGAAAAAACACTTCTTGTCTTTGAAGCGCTCACAGTCTACTTGGGGCAACCACACAGTGTTCTGTTCTGTAGTAGATGTAGTTTCGGAGCTGTGGGAGTCCGGAGCAGGGATGCTATACGTTATGGAATGTAGGTAAGAAGAGGCAACATTTGAGCTCTGAGAGACTTGGCTAGATGGAGGAGGGGAAGAAGATGCTCTAGGAAGAGCAAACTCCTAGTAGCATCAAGGAACAAGTTGTGTTCAGAGAACTGCAGGTAGCGCTGGGTGTGGTGGCTCACACCTATACTCTCAGCACTTTGGGAGGCCAAGGCAGGAGGATCCCTTGAGCCTGAGAGGTTGAGGCTGCAGTGAGCTGTGATCGTATTATTGCACTCCAGCCTGGGCAATAGTAAGACCCTGTCTCAAAAAAAGAAGGAAAGAAAAAAGAGACAAGGGAAGTAGTTCTGCAGTATGCTTCCAAAATTCCATTCTAACTCTCTTTGATGCATTCTCCATGTAGCATCCAGAGTGATCTTTTCAAAACCTTAATTTACACTTCAGGTCATGTAATACTCCTGCTTGCAACCTGTCATTGGCTTCGGACTACATCAAAATCCAAACTCCTAAATGTAGTGCCATCACTTTAACTCCTGCCTTTGTCTCTGACCTCCTCTAGTTACCCCTCTTCATTCTCCCCCTGCCCACTGAATGCAGCCCCTCCCCTGCCACCCCCACTGCCTTGTCTGAAGCATGGCTTGTGTGGGAGGGAATGATGGAGAGACTCAGGGATCAGATCATGGGTGGCCTTGACTCAGTTCTCAAGTATGGCAGAAGTCCATGAAGGATCTTAAGCAGAGAGTGAGATGATCAGATCTATATTTTCAAAAGATTCTCTGGCAACCTATTGCAGCATGACTGAGGCAGGGGGACCGGTCAGCAGGATATCAAGTCAGTCAAGTGAGAAGTGGTTGGGACTCAGCCAGGGCGGTGGCGGTACGAGGGAACTGGACAGAGCAGGCCATAAAGGAGGTTGAATCTGAAGGACTGCACCAGTTGATTCTGGTGGTACCAATGACACATGCCCTCTAGAAAAGACAAGACATGTAAACGTTCCCCATTGAAGGAGCAGATTAATTAGCAGGTGCCTCGAAGAAAAGGAGAGGAGGTGAGAAATGCTGACTTTCAGCTGCCTCCTGTGATCAATACTTTTATGCCGCTTCGGATCTTTACAGTGTTGGTGAGGGGAACGTTTAATTGCCAGTTCAGGATTTTGAAATAACCAGCCCCTTAAAAGGTATTGTATTTTAGGCTGAGCGTGATGACTCATGCCTGTAATCCCAGCACTTTGGGACGTTGAGGCGGGAGGATCACTTGAGCCCAGGAGTTAGAGACTAGCCTGGGCAAAATAGCGAGACCCTGACTCTACAAAAAATTTAAAAGTTAGCCAGATGCAGTGATACATACCTGTGGTCCCAGCTCTTTGGGAGGCTGAGGCAGGCGGCTCACCTGAGGATCAGAGTTTGAGACCAGCCTGGCCAACATGGTGAAACCCCGTCTCTACTAAAAATACAAAAATTAGCCAAGCGTATGGTGGTGGGCACCTGTAATCAATCCCAGCTACTCAGGAGGCTGAGGCAGGAGAATCGCTTGAACCCTGGAGGTGGAGGTTGCAGTGAGCCAAGATTGCACCACTGCACTCCATCCAGCCTGGGCAACAGAGTGAGACTTTGTCTCAAAAAGTAAGTAAGTAAGTAAGTAAAAAAATAAATAAATAAAAAGGAAATTAAAAAGTCCTTTCAACCTTTATCATCAAAACATTTATTGAATCCATCTGCACTATGGCTGCCCGAGTTCCTGGACACATGATGAGAGTGTGGACAAGCAAATACCCTTATACATTGGTCGTTTGCCCAGAGCTTCCTCACAAAAGATCAGCATTTCCAAAGTACAGAGAATTGTAAAAGTTCCTCAGTAAGGTGATTAGTTAAGTATATCCACAGGATCAAAGACTGTATTGCTGCTTTTCAGTGTATTGTGACAAGGACAGGTACTTACAGTATGTTATTAAGTGAGAAAAGAGCAAGTCGCATATATATGTTGCTAAGTCTGTAGGAAAAATGTCTGAAAGGGCCAACGTTGAGCTGTGGTTACTTTTGGGAAGTAGGTGAGAGCAGAGGACATAATTTCTTTCCGTTTATGCTTTGGCACATCTAGATTTTTCCCACAATGAATGGGTTTTTGGGAAAAAAGACTCCTCCTTGAAGTATAATGTGCATATAGAACAGTGCACATCATATCAAGAGTATCATGTGATGAGTTTTCACTGCCTGAATGCCCCTGCGTACTCAACGCTAGACCTTGGGACACCAGCCCTCATAGAAGCCCTCCTCACGCCCTTTACCAGGAAAGGGTAACCTGAGTTCTGACAGCATAGATTAGTTCTGCCTGATTATGTACTTCATATATATTGAGTCAGAGTATCTTCTTCTTTTTTTTTTTTTTTTTTTTTGGGACGCAGTCTCGCTCTATCACCCAAGCTGGAGTGCAGTGGTGCTATCCCAGCTCACTGCAACCTCTGCCTCCCGGGTTCAAGCAATTCTTCTGCCTCAGCCTCCTGAGTAGCTGGGATTACAGGTGTGCCCCACCAGGCCTGACTAATTTTTGTATTTTTAGTAGAGATGGGGTTTCACCATGTTGGCCAGGCTGGTCTCTCAAACTCCCGTCCTCAGGTGATGCACCCACTTCAGCTTCCCAAAGTGCTGGGATTACAGGTGTGAACCAGTGCACCCACCCGTATCTTACTTTTTTTTGAGATGGAGTCTCCCTTTGTTGCCAGGTTGGAAGTGCAGTGACATGATCTTGGCTCACTGCAACCTCCACCTCCCAGGTTCAAGTGATTCTCCTGCCTCAGCCTCCCGAATAGCTGGATTACAGGGGCCTGCCACCGCTCGGCTAACTTTTGTATTTTTTAGTAGAGATGGGGTTTCACCATGTTGTCCAGGATGGTCTCCATCTCTTGACTGCGTAATCCACCCGCCTCGGCCTCCCAAAGTGTTGGGATTACAGGCGTGAGCCACTGCGCCCAGCCGTGTATCTTACTTTTATAGTGAAAGATTTTGTTGTTGTTGTTTGAGACAGAGTTTCACTCTTGTCTCCCAGGCTGGAGTGCAGTGGTACGATTTCGGCTCACTGCAACCTCCGCCTCCTGGTGGAGGAGAATTACTTTTCAAGTGATTCTCCTGCCTCAGCCTCTGGACTAGCTGGGATTACAGACATGCGGCACCACGCCTGGCTAATTTTTTTGTATTAGTAGAAACAGAGTTTCACCATGTTGGCCAGGCTGAACTCCTGACCTCGGGTGATCCGCCCACCTTGACCTCCCAAAGTGCTGGGGTTACAGGCGTGGGTCATTGTGCCTGGCCTACTTTTCTTTTTTTTTTTTTAAATGTCTCTCACTACCCATGTGCCTGTGTTTCTGCTTGTCTAGATCACCCCTCAGAGGTGCCAGAGAAGCTCATCCAGGACCGGTTCCGGAAGCTGGGCCGCTTCCCTGAAGCCTTTAGTTCCATTCACTACAAGGGAACCAGGACTTACAACCCTCCCACGGACTTTTCTGGGCTTCGGCGGGCTTTGGAGCAGCTACTAGAGAATAACACCACCCGCTCTCCCCGGCACCCGGGAGTCATCTTCAAAGCCCTGAAGGTCAGTTGGCTTGTGCCCCAAGGGCTTCTCATTGGGGTGCCAGTGGGTGGCAAGAACACTCAGTTTGTCAGCTTTTGTGGTGCTGGTGATTGGAAATCTGGGTGGAAAGATGTTATTAAGAAGCGGAAGCACATGAATGGAGTCTGCACCTGTCAGATGCTTTCATCTTGCCAGGAGTGCAAATATGGGGAAGTCATGAGTGATGATTAAAAAAAGTGCCTGGTCCTCAGCTAGGAGAAAAACCAGGCTCTTAGAGAATAGGAGGAAGCACTCATTTCTGGCTGGTGTGGCTCAGCCCTGGCAAGTTGGTGTCATGTTGAGTCTCACTTAATCTGGACAGCCTTTATGCTTTTCTTAATGTTGACTCACTGTTTTTTTCATATCTAAATTAATTTATTCATAGAGGAAACTTTTTGTTATCATTAAAAGTGGAAAACTAGTATCACAAGTAGAATTTTTTTTTTTTTGTTCCGGGGGCATTTAGGAGCAGAGGTTTAATAGGCAAAAGACAGAGAAAGAACAGCAGCTCTCTCTCTCGTGAGAGAGACGGCACCTGAATGAGACTTCAACCCAGAAGTAGAAAATTACCAAAACAAAACACAAAAATAGATACACAGTAACACTACTATTTATTATATACCAAAGTTCAGAGTACTCTATATGGATTAGTTCCCTTCATCCTTACACCAACCCCTAAGTACTGTTAACATCCTCATTTGCAGATAAGGAAGCGGAGGCATCAAGAGATGAAGTAATTGGTTATACACAGTTACTGAGTGACAGCAGGCCTAAACCCTGGGCAGTTTATGCTAGAGCTCCTTCTCATAACCATGAAGGGTGTACTGCCTCTCAGCAAATAAAATTGCATGTTATTCCTTAGCTAGAGACTATTAAGCATGGAAGGTTCTGATACTGGCGCCTGTTTTTTCTTTCTTTAAGAGGGAGAATTACGGCCAGGCACGGTGGCTCACGCCTGTAATTCCAGCACTTTGGGAGGCCAAGGCGGGTGGGTCACTTGAGGTCAGGAGTTTGAGATCAGCCTGGCCAACATGGTGAAACCCCATCTCTACTAAAAATACAAAAAAATTAGCCGGGCATGGTGGCTCACTCCTGTAATCCTAGCTACTAGGGAGGCTGAGGCAGGAGAATTGCTTGAACCCGGGAGGCGGAGATTACAGCGAGCCAAGATCACCCTACTGCACTCCAGCCTGGGAGACAGAGCGAGATGCTGTCTCAAAAAAAAAAAAAAACAAAAAAAAAAAAAAAAGAGGGAGATTTGGCCTCTTAGAGAGAGGTGGAGATTAAATGAGAGCATACTTAAGAAACAAAGTACTTGTTATACAGTAAAAATGTTCAGTGAATGTTAATTGTGAGTAATATTAAGGAAAAACTATGGAAAATGATTAATTTGAATAATTCATGAAATACATACATTTCCAATTAGAATTTGAAGTTCAAGTGCACTTAGTTGTATTGGCTAATAATGTCCTTGTAGTGGCTCAAAGGCAGTCAAAGTGGAAGATTACACTTACGTGATGCAAACATTCTGAAAAGACGCTGAATCAGGCAAAGGGCTGTAAATCTGATCACTGTGCATTAACAGGCAAATAGGCCAGAGGCTGGATTATAGCAGCTCCTTTGCTCTTCTGGAAGCTAACCCAGATTAATGTTTAAATAAGACCATCAGGGACACTGAGCGCTGTAAACTGTAATTAGTGCTCAGATATTTTTTTCCCCTCAGGAGTCTTGGATGTCCTACCTCAGGCCAATTTATTACCGGCTTTGAGAAAGATAGTTACACTGTATTCTTCCGAGGTGGTAAGATTCACCAAGCTTTCTGTGATTAAAATGAATCTGTCGGGTGAAGTGGCTTATGCCTGTCATCATTCCTAGCACTTAGAGAGGCGAAGGCAGGCAGATCACATGAGGCTAGGAGTTCGAGGCCAGCCTGGCTAACATGGTGAAACCTGTGTCTATTAAAAATACAAAAATTAGCCGGGCGTGGTGGCGGATGCTTGTAATCCTAGCTACTAGGTAGGCTGAGGCAGGAGAATCGCTTGAACCTGGGAGGCGGAGGTTGCAGTGAGCTGAGATGGCGCCACTGTACTCTAGCCCAGGCAACAGACCAAGACTCCGTCTCAAAAAAAAAAAAAAGAAAAAAAACGCTGGGCGTGGTTGCTCATGCTTGTAATCTCAGCACTTCGGGGGCCGGATGGATCACTTGAGGTTGGGAGTTCGAGACCAGCCTGACCAACATGGAGCAACCATGTCTCTACTAAAAATGCAAAATTAGCTGGGCTTGGTGGCGCATGCCTGTAATCCCAGCTGCTCAGGAGGCTGAGGCAGGAGAATTGCTTGAACTTGAGAGGCGGAGGTTGTGGTGAGCAGAGATCTCACCATTGTACTCCAGCCTGGGCAACAAGAGTGAAACTCCGTCTCAAAACAAAAAAAGAACCTGGTCAGCTGGAATTCTGATGATTCCCAGTAACTGGCATCCCCCAAATTTTACCGAGATCTGACATTTTCTATTCTCTGAGTTGTAGAGGCTGTGCTGTACTGAGCTGCGGGCCTGACTGCTTTTGTCTATGGGAAGGAGTCATTTGTTTAAGCTGGCAATTTGGGTTCTCCCCAGAGAATTGTGCAGTTGTTGCAGTTTACCCAAATCTTTGAAAAAATTGGTTTTGTACTTTCTTGTTTTTAACATCCTTTAAATTAAAAATGCTTAATTCTCTGGTTATCACTCTAATAGCCACCTTTAAGGTCTGCCTTAGGCAAATTGACCAAGTAGAGTTTTATTGTTGTTAAAATAGACTCTAAAGTTTTCATAGTTCACATCAGTGTATAATATAAATGGCTATGTTTTCTTCTCCACTTACATTTTGTTTTACGCTGTTGTATTAATTTTTGTTTTTTTTTTTTTGAGACGGAGTCTCGCTCTGTCGCCCAGGCTGGAGTACAGTGGCCGGATCTCGGCTCACTGCAAGCTCCGCCTCCCGGGTTTACGCCATTCTCCTGCCTCAGCCTCCTGAGTAGCTGGGACTACAGGCGCCCGCCACCTCGCCCGGCTAGTTTTTTTTTTTCGTATTTTTTAGTAGAGACGGGGTTTCACCATGTTAGCCAGGATGGTCTCGATCTCCTGACCTCGTGATCCGCCCGTCTCGGCCTCCCAAAGTTCTGGGATTACAGGCTTGAGCCACCGCGCCCGGCCTAATTTTTGTATTAGTAGCCTGAGTCCTTTTGAGATAGAAGAGTTGGAGTGGGTATAAACAGATAAATGATACATGCCAGAATAATTTGTTTGGCTTCTTGAATCTTCCATTTTTTTTCTTTTTTCTTTCTTTTTTTGTTTTGAGACGGTCTCGCTCTGTCGCCCAGGCTGGAGTGCAATGGTGTGATCACAGCTCACTGCACTCCAGCCTCTCACAGCCACTGCACCAGGCCCCAAGAGCTTTTAACTCCATGCTATATTCCTTCCCAATAGTTATTTCACTTCTAAAGAGGTCAGAGGATGTGACCATTTTAAAAGGTTCCTGATACATACTGTCAGTTATATTTGAGTATTTGGTTATTTTAATTAAAAAAGAGACATCATTTAAAAAATTATAAAAGCAATGCATGTTCATGATAAACAATTCAAGTACTGCAGAATGTATGAGACTTAAGTCCCCTTTCCTTCCCCTACCTCCCCCCTCCTCAGTCTGTGGAGGTAACTCTTAATACTTTCTCATATAAGTGTTTAGAAATTTTCATTGCTATGTAACCACATGCATGAGTATATGTTTATAATGTATGTTTTTCTTCCTGAATAAATGGGATCATAGTAAAGTTAAATCCTTTTCCCCTGCCCAGTATCCTTTTCTAACTCTGCAGATAACCATTATTAGTAGTTTATTATATATGCTTATAGAAATTGCAAATGCTGGCTGGGTGCTGAGGCTCACACCTGTAATCCCAGCACTTTGGGCGGCTGAGACAGGCAGATCACGAGGTCAGGAGTTCAAGAGCAGCCTGGCCAACATAGGGAAACCCCGTCTCTACTAAAAATACGAAAATTAGCCGGGTGTGGTTGCGGGTGCCTGTAGTCCCAGCTACTTGGGATGCTGAGACAGGAGAATGGCTTGAACCCCTAGAGGTAGAGGTTGTGGTTTGCCGAGATTGCGCCATTGCACTCTATCCTGGGCGACCAGCAAGGCTCTGTCTCAAAAAAAAACAAAAAGGAAGAAATTGCAAATGCTGTAAAAGTGCATGTGTGTGTATGTATATATATTTATCCTTCATAAATGAGATCATACCATTTATACTATTCTATGATTTGGTTTATTTTCACTTCTTTTTTTCTTTTCTTTTCTTTTCTTTTTTTTTTTTGAGACAGAATCTTGCTCTGTAGCCCAAGCTGGAGTACGGTGGCACGAACTTGGCTCACTGAAAATTCTGCCTCCCAGGTTTAAGTGATTCTCTTGCCTCAGCCTCCCAAGTAGCCTGGATTATGGGCACCTGCCACCATGCCCAGCTAATTTTTGTATTTTTAGTAGAGATGGGGTTTCACCATGTTGGCTAGGCTGGTCTGGAACTCCTGACTTCAGGTGACCCACCTGCCTCCTCCTCCCAAAATGTTGGGATTACAGGTGTGAGCTACCATGCCAGGCCCAAAATGCCTGATTATTTTAAATTTTAAATGCCATTAGTATACTTAAAAAAAAAGTTATTAGGCCAGGTGCAGTGGCTCACGCCTGTAATCCCAGCACTTTGGGAGGCCGAGGCGGGCAGATCACCTGAGGTCAGGAGTCCAACACCAGCCTGACCAACGTGGCGAAACCCCGTCTCTATGAAAAATACATAAATTAGCCAGGCGTGGTGGTGTGTGCCTGTAGTCCCAGCTACCCGGGAGGCTGAGTCAGGAGAATCCCTTGAACCCCAGAGGCGGAGGTTGCAATGAGCCCAGATTGCGCCTCTACACTCTAGCCTGGGTGACAGAGCAAGACTGTCTCAAAAAAAAAGAAAAAAGTTGTTAGCTATATCTTATTTATGAAGTTCTACCTGACTGATGCAGTACTCTATTGGATTCAAAGGGAGTTGAAGTACTACTTTTGTGTTTATTATTGACCAGGAAATGTGGATTTGGAAATGTGATGAATGAGAAGGAACGGTGTTTGGTGTGCACACACTCATGCACGTGTGTGTGTGTGTGAGAGAGAGAGAGACAGAGAAAGAGCTGTGCAGCTATTTTCTGCCCTAGTGGCTTGCCCATACATACCTGGGAGTGGTTTCCCTGTTCCTCCTGCTGACAGGATCAGTTTAGATGTCATTCAGCCACACTGTTGTGCAGGCCCAGGCCCCTTTTTTTCTAGCTGGCTTATGTCCCATTTCTTGACTCATTTGCTCAGGGTCCATGGTAGCAACAGCCCAGATACCTACAAGCAGTGCATACCTGCACTGAGCAGATAAACCTGTTTACAGGAAACAAATGCTCAGGTTTCTGTCAAATAGAGGAATTAATATTCAATACTGGAATTGAAATATTGAGTTAACTATGGTTGTCTGTACTTACAGTTCTGAATAATTGGGAGAACCATTTCATAGTTGAATTTGTATAGGTTTTATGTAATTTTGTCTTAATTTTTTTTTTTTAAGACAGGGTCTGGCTCTGTCCCCCAGGCTGGAGCGCAATGGCATCATCTAGACTCATTGCAACCTATGCCTCCTGGGCTCAAGCCATCCTCCCACCTCAGCCTCTCAAGTAGCTAGGACTAATAGGCACATGCCACCATGCCTGGCTAATTTTTGTATTTTTTGTAGAGACAGGGTTTTTGCATGTTGCCCAGGCTGGACTCGAACTCCTGAGCTCAAGGTATCTGTCTGCCTTGGCCTCCCAAAGTGCTGGGATTACCAGGATTGAGCCACTGTGCCCAGCCTTTATGTAATACCTTCTTTAACCTCTGATCTCTAAATGTAGAAACTCTTGACTTTCCAATTCTGTCACATCGGGAAGCATTTATAAAGTATTTACAAAGTTATATTTTGTTGGGGTGTGATATCATTGATTACAGAAGTGTGTCTATTTCGAGTCAGGAAATTCACTGCTAGCCCTTGATGACTGGGGCCAGCCCTACAGATACAATAGAAAGAGCCACACTGTTGTCAAGGCAACTGAAGTTCAAGATCATCTGGTCTCCAGGCAACCTTTTTCAGACTTGCCTCAGATGCTTTCCCAAGCTTTCTCGGGGTAGGTGGGCCCTTCTCTGTCTTTCTCTTCCAGCTTTGGGATCTCAGGAGGAGGAGAGCCCAAGAAACTGTGGAATGATGTGAGGTTTGGAATTTTTGAACCTGCTAATAAGTATATGGATCAGGTGGTATGTAAAGAAAAACTAGGGCTGGGCGCAGTTGCTCACGCCTGTAATCCCAACATTTTTGCAGGCTGAGGCAGGTGGATCACTTGAGGTCAGGGGTTTGAGACTAGCCTGGCCAACATGGTGAAACCCTGGCCCTACTAAAAATACAAAAAATCAGCCAGTCATGGTGGCACGTGCCTGTAGTCCTGGCTACTCGGGAGGCGGAGATTGCGGTGAGCCACAATCACGCCACTGCACCCAGCCTGGGTGACAGAGTGAGACCTGCACGTTATGCACATGTACCCTAGAAGTTAAAGTATAATAATAAAAAAAAAAAAAGGAAAAGTTAATTAGATTCTAAAGGAGGACAGTCTCTCCCTACCCTGGTATCTAAAACATGCTGACGTTGGATTTTTTTTTTTTTTTTAACAGTTACTGTTACTTTCCCACACTCTTGATTCTTGTAAAGCCTCCTAAAACTTGTCAAGGTCTGATTCATTAGTCAGGCTGTGACTTGTGAACGAGTGAGATGCTTGTTCTCTTACCTCGTATGCAAGAGTGTGGGTGGCCAGCATCTGAAGGCTGGCTTGCCTGGAGTTCTTCTCTTTCTTATGTCATAAGAGGTTGCCTGTTACCTTGGGTAACATAAGCCAACCGTTAATTTGTCTGGGGCAGGGAACGATGGCATATGTACTGTGGCAAATCAGGCTGCAGATTGTTTCACACCTTGCCTTGAGATACTTACAAATGCCCCCATTTCTCTGAAGAACTTTCAGAGAAGTGAACCAGGTCACTTGGGTTGAAACAGTGAGAACCTTATGCTGAATTGGATCCTAATTTCCCATTTACTGGGGGTTGGCATCCTCTGTGAATTCAGCCCAGCTGTTGCACTCATGCCAAATTTGATATTATTTGTCCTTAGAAAAACCAATACTTAGGCCTGCCTTTCAGGTTACCTGTTTAAAAGAAAAACTCTGAGGCTAAAAATTGCTATTCTTGGCTGGGCGTGATGGCTCACGCCTATAATCCCAGCAGTTTGGAAGGCTGAGTCAGGAGAATGGCTTGAGTCCAGGAGACCAGCCCAGGCAACATAGTGAGACCCTGTCTCATTTAAAAAAATGGAAAAAAAATTTTTTTTCTATTCTTTCTTTTTTTTAAAATAATAATTGATATTTTTTGGTGTTCCCTATACCTTCTATAGTGGCTTCTATATTCCTTAGCTGTCTCCTCTTTTTTTTTCTTTCTGTATCATCTCATAGATACTTCAGTGTCTTGGCCAGGCACGGTGGCTCACGCTTGTAACCCCAGCACTTTGGGAGGCTGAGTTGGGTGGATCACTTGAGGTCAGGAGTTCGAGACCAGCCTGGCCAACATGGTGAAACCCTGTCTCTACTTAAAAAAAAAAAAAAAAAAAAAATTGTCCAGACATGGTGGTGGGGGCCCGGGCCCGTAATCCCAGCTACTTGGGAGGCTGATGCAGGAAAATCGCTTGAACCAGGAGGCAGAGGTTGCAGTGAGCCAAGATCAAGCCACAGCACTCCAACCTGGGTGATGGAGTGAGACTCTGTCTCAATAACAAAACAAAAACAAACAAAAAGTATTGGGTCTTGGTGGCGTGTGCCTGTGGTCCAGCTACTGGGAGGTTGAGGGAGGAGGATGGCTTGGGGTTAGGAGGGTGATGCTGCAGGGAGCTGTGAACATGCCACTGCTCTCCAGCCTGGGTCACAGAGTGAGACTCTGTCTCAATAAAAAACCTCCCTTTTCCCATCAGGCTGAGGCAGGAGAATTGTTTGAACCTGGGAGGCGGAGGTTGCAGTGAGCCAAGATCATGCCATTGCACTCCAGCCTGGGTGACAGGGCGAGTTCTGTACATATCTGTTTGAGAAACAACCTGGAAAGTTGTTGGTAATTTGGCCAGTTAGGGAGTAGTTAGCCTTAAATTTGAGAGGACCTTTGGGGATGGGATGAAAGAAGCCTAGGGCAAAGGCAGGGCCAAGAGAGGAGGAGGGCAAAGGTTGGTTTGTGAAGGGGAGTTGGTACGGTGCACTTATTCCGGCAGTTCTAGCTGAGTACCTGTTAGTACCTTTGCTAGGATTTGGTGGAGGATGCAAAGGTAGGAAGCTGCTTTCACAGTATATATGATCTAGTCTTGGAGATAAAATACAGCAGGCCCATAGCTTTGCATCATTGCCTAATTACTTAATACCGAGTTACAGTATTGAGTACATTGGGCCTTCAGAAAAGGCAGGGAGTGATATGGTTGAAGAGGCTTCCTTCACTGGAAGAGGTGAGACTGCAAATATCCGTGAAGAATGGGTCTCATGCAGAAGCAGGAGAGAGAACGCTGTATAGGTCGAGATGTATAGGCCGACTTGTAATTCCACTTGCCTTGCTTCTCATTCTCAGCATTTCTATATATTCATTAATACCCTCTTTCAAGATCTTCACGTTTTCACTTTTTTTTTTGAGACGAAGTCTCACCCTGTCACCTAGGCTGGAGTGCAGTGGCATGATCTTGGCTCACTGCAACCTTCCTCCCTGGTTCAAGCAATTCTCCTGCCTCAGCCTCCTGAGTAGCTGAGATTGCAGGCGCCTGCCACTATGCCCAGCTAATTTTTGTATTTTTAGTACGGATGGGGTTTCACTATGTTGGCCAGGCTGGTCTCGAACTCCTGACCTCGTGATCCGCCCACCTCGGCCTCCCAAAGTGCTGGAATTACAGGCATGAGCCACCATGCCCAGCCCCATGTTTTGACTCTTTACCAAAGTATCCCCAAGAAGTATAGGACTTATGCATTTTTGTCAGACCACGTTTTTGTTGTTCGAAGTGCAGGGTTGCCGCTTGGTCAGCCGTCGCTGACAGACGGTGTTCTATGGCCTCTGCAGTAGCCCTGCAGGACCTGAATGAGAGTGTCCTCAGGTGAGTTGTGTACCTTCAGTTTGACCCACTCGTTGCCACTGTTCTGGTCCTGCACCTGACCTGACTCAACATTGATATTATATGCCTTTGTAGGGACTTGAGTTTGCAACTCCTGGTGTTAAGACTGCATTGGAAACAGGAAAAGGAACCTTGCATAAGAAGTTCTAATTGTTCAGCTGGGCACAGTGGCTTATACCTGTAATCCCAGCACTTCGGGAGGCCGAGGCGGGTGGATCACCTGAGGCCTAGAGTTCAAGACCAGCCTGGTCAACATGGTGAAACCCCATTTCTACTAAAAATACAAAAAATTAGCTGGGTGTGGTGGTGGGCGCCTGTAATCCCAGCTACTTGGGAGGCTGAGGCAGGAGAATCTCTTGAACCCAGGGGGCAGAGGTTGCGGTGAGCCAAGATCATACCACTGCACTCCAGCCTGGGCAACAAGAGCAAAACTCCGTCTCAAAAAAAAAGAAAAAAATGAAGTTCTGATTGTTCTTAGTTTAAAACCTAACCTGCCCTTTTTCCAGATCTCATTTAAAATTCTCTTCTGCCCTTTTACTGAAGGAAGTAACATCTTGTCCTTTTGTTTAGGCTCCTTTCCCTTATTTTCCCTTGAATAATGCCTGGCTGCCTCACACTGGGGCTGGGCTGAAAGTTAGAAGCTTGGAGCAGCATGTACTTAATGACTTCTAAAGCGTGGAAAGTGCCTGTCTGTAATTAGCCTGAGGAATACTTTCAATATCCAGTAATAAGTGAAGATAGGGTTAGGAATGGAAGCTACATTTCAACCTGAAATTTTCAGTTTGCTTTGTGGATATGTTATCTTCTTGGCATTTATTTTGGCCATTTGCTGTCGTTTGGGTAATGTCTGTTTTGGGGGTTGGTAGAGTTGATAAATGACTGGCAAACACTATAATCATTCTTCTTGTTTTTTTTTTTTTTTTTTTTCTGCTGACATTTTTCCTACTTTGAGTTTGTCTATGGCCTAGTCAACTCCAAGTGAGTGCCTGTGGTTATAACTGGGATAGAAGCCCAGGAAACTCACAGGTCACATCTGGGCTCTGCCTGTGGCTTAAAGAGGAGCTGTCCTCATGCGTCTGGGTTTCTTGGTCCCAGCCTCACATAGATGAAATGGGCATTAGGCATTATTTGTGGTGGTCTTGAATAAAAGACTGAGTGGTGTGAGGTGTTTATCACCTGCAAGGCATTTAGGGGAGAACAGTAACTTTGCTTATCTTGACCTCTTGGGGAATGGGCTGGTTCTTTGCAAGGATTCCCAGGGTAAGGACTGATCGGAGTTGGTAAGGTCAAGGGTAATGAGCAGAAGTTACTGGATTTCCTTTGTGCCTGTGTTGCTTGTACGGTGCCTGCAGTAGGGGGCCAAAGTGCAGAGCTCTCTGCCGAGTGCCCTCACATGTCACCTTCCCTCCTTGGCAGGCACTGAGCGACCGCTTCAGCGGTGAGATCCCGGATGACCAGATGGCGCACAGCTCCTTTTTTCCAGATGAGTACTTCACCTGCTCCTCCTTGTGTCTCAGCTGTGGGTAAGTAAGGCTGCTCCCGAACCCCCACTCCGTACCTTGAGAACAGAGCCTTTGAGTGGTGCTTCCTAGACTTCGGTGTGTATGCACATCCCCTGCGGTCTTGCTGAATTACAGGCTGTGATTTAAATTATCCAAAATGGTACACTCCCATGTTCCCACGAGATCCTGGTGGTCTAGGAACCACACTTCTGAGGTAGCAGGAGCTTGAAGGACACATGGTTGTGCAGAATCTCCTGGAAACTCCAACTGGTATAGACGTGAAATGGACCAGCTTCTGGTCTGGGAGGCTGTTAGGGCAGAAAACTTTGGGTTGCCTGCTTTTCTGTGTCTCTTCTACCAGAGCTTCCAGTCACTTACTCCTAGTATTCCAGTTATTCAGGTGATATGTGAGTGCCCCCCTGTGCAAAGTACTATGGGTAGGATTCCTTTCACTATGAGAGCAAATGTTTAGAGCACATTAGAATTTTCTGGGGAGGTTTCAAAATTACCGAGGCCAGGGCACCACCTTCTGGGATTCTAACTGAGTGGGCTGCGTGTAGGACCTCTGCACTGGTAGGTTAAGATGCTCCTCAGAGGATTCTAAACTGCAGCCTGAGCTGAGGACATTGAGTTGGGACAGTACTTCTGAAACTTCCATTGCATATGCATCACCTGGAGATTCTGTTGAAACGCAGATTCTGAATCAGGTCTGGGTGAAGCCTGAGATTCTGCGTTTCTGTCAAGCTCCCGGGCGATGGCTGTGCTGCTGGCCTGTGGACCACACTTTGTTACAGTTAGAGCAGTGATCCACACATTTTAGCATGCATCGGAAAAACCTGAAGGGCAGGATCACTGGGCACCCCTCCACAGTTTCTCATTCAGTAGGTCTGAGGTAGGGCCTGGGAGTTTGCATTTTAATAAATGTAGTAAATTCTCAGGTGATGTTGATGTTGTTCCTGGGGACCAGCCTTTGAGGATCACTGGGTTAGTTTGAACTGTTGATAGCTGTTAAATCAGTGTGGTGACTTCACTGATGGGCCCCAGGGGATTTAAATGCGTTATGTCGAGGTCAGATGGCAATCTCCATGTCCTGTAGACAGTCCCTCCCACTCTCTTCACTACCAAATTGTCTTCACTCCTACCGGAACCAGTGCCCCTGTCCTGCACACTTGCCGTTTTACAGGAGTAGACCTGACCTACATCTGTTATGAATGGTCATTTCACTTTGAGTCCTGTAGGCCACCTGCTGCATGCAGAACCACCCCTGGCCTTGGTGAAAAAAAGACCTGGCTCTTGGATTATACAGCCTGGGCAAGGGAGGACTAAGGATTATCTTGGAGAGTTCAGCTTGGAAAGGGGCGAGGGATGTTAGTTGCCGGTATGACTTGCCTTCCTTTTTGCATGCCCCATGAGCCTAGAGGCTTAAGCACTGTTGGATCATTGCTTTCCTAATGTGAGCCTCCTCAGGATTTCTGGAACTTTCCCATTGGAATCATAGTGAAATTCTAAAGTCCTGATCTCTGTTTTTGCATTGTCAGGATGGCAGAGCTCACTGTTCATTTGGAAGGCTTGTTCAACCTAAGCCTCCCCTTAAAGCATTGCCAAATTTTGGGGTTGGTTTTCATTTTGCATCTTGGCAGCCTGTTCTGGGTAAAATGTTCCATTTCATCTTGTTTGGATTTTTTGAGTCTTCTGAGAGCCATTCAGGTTTTGGCTCTGGTCAAGTTGGTATCTTCTGGCTCCTCCATTTCTGCTGAGGGGACAGGTAGTTTTTCCAAGAAGAGATTTCTGGGGTTTTTTGTTTGTTTGTTTTTGATATGGAGTCTCGCTCTGTTGCCCAGGTTGGAGTATAGCAACGTGATCTCTGCTCACCGCAACCTCCGCCTCCTGGGTTCAAGCGATTCTCCTGCCTCAGCCTCCTGAGTAGCTGGGATTACAGGCATGCACCAATATGCCTGGCTAATTTTTTTGTTTTTTTAGTAGAGATGGGGTTTCTCCATGTTAGTCAGGCTGGTCTCGAACTCAGTGCAACCCCCACCTCCTGGGTTCTAACGATTCTCCTGCCTCAGCCTCCCAAGTACCTGGGACTATGGGTGCCCGCCACCATGCCCAGCTAATTTTTGTATTTTTATTAGAGACGGCATTTCACCATGTTGGCCAGGCTGGTCTTGAACTTCTGACCTCAAGTGATCTGCCCCCCTCGGCCTCCCAAAGTACTGGGATTACAGACATGAGCCACTGTGCCAGGCTGAGATTTCTTTTTCCCCTGTGTCCTCATACAAGGATAGTAGTCGCTGTACCTGTGTAGTGCTGTTGATTGCAAGGGTAACACAGAGGCATGTGGGTTTCCGGCTACCCTTTCTGTGTTCAGCATCTGAGGCCCAGTTAGTAATCAAGATCTGGTCTTAGCCTTGTGCCTGACTCAGGGTCAGACTGTTCTGTAGAAGTGGCACTGGCTCCTATTTTAGCCACCTCATTGTCAGTCTTTGGACTTCATTCAGGGTTGGATGTAAGAACAGCATGAATCATGGGAAGGAAGGAGTGCCTCATGAAGCCAGGAGTCGCTGCAGATACTCCCACCAGTATGACAACCGAGTGTATACTTGCAAGGTGAGTCCTCTGAGCTCTCCCTGTGTCAGCAGCGGGCCTGCTGACCACCCTCTCTTTGGCAAGACTATCTTGGGGTCATTTTTTGCTGCATGCCGAAGTATTTGATATTCAAATAGAATATTTCTGGAACTTCTCTCCAGCTCTAACAAAAAGCACTCACATGTCCTCATTGGTGAGAGTCCCTTTGTTTACTGTTTTAAGCTTATTTTCTCCTCATTCTGTTGAGCTTGTATGTAAGGGTCATTTACATCGAACATTCATTCTTTTTTTTTTTTTTTTTTGAGACAGAGTCTTACTCTGTCAGCCAGGCTGGAGTGCAGTGGCACAATCTCGGCTCCCTGCAGCCTCCATTTCCCAGGCTGAAGCAGTTCTCCTGCCCGAGCCTCCTGAGTAGCTGGGATTACAGACATGCGCCAGCACGCCCAACTAATTTTTGTATTTTTAGTAGAGACGAGGTTTCACCATGTTGGCCAAGCTGGTCTCGAACTCCTGACCTTAGGTAATCTGCCCGCCTAGGCCTCCCAAAGTGCTGGGATTACAGGTGTGAGCCACCGCGCCCGACCTTCTGAGACAGAGTCTCACTCTGTCGCCAGGCTAGAGTGCAGTGGCGTGATCTTGGCTCACTGCAACCTCCACCTCCCGGGTTCAAATGATTCTCCTGCCTCAGCCTCCCGAGTAGCTGGGACTACAGGCGCTCTCCACTATGCCCGGCTAATCTGTGTATTTTTTTAAAAATAGAGATGGAGTTTCACCATCTTGGCCAGGATGGTCTTGACCTCTTGACCTCTTGATCCGCCCGCCTCAGCCTCCCAAAGTGCTGGGATTACAGACATGAGCCACCGCGCCCTGCCGAACATTCATTCTTAAGAGCAGAAGTGCTCTTCAGGACACTAGGACACTGGTGTTGTATTGTCCTCCTGTCTGTGACAGGTATATAATTTAAACCCGGTTTCTGGGCCCGGATGGACACACACTCAGTTCATTACCATTCTGGGGAATGACTTCTTTAGAGGAATGAACCTTCTTCTGAGGCGCTAACTCCAGAGTCTGAAAGTCTCTCAGCTGGTTTGGTTTGTGGAGAGTGGGATGGATGTGGGGGGTGTGGTGTTGGGGGGTGTAGATAGGAAAAGCTAGCAGAAGGCTGGGCATGGCGGATCACACCTATAATCCCAGAACCTTGGGAGGCTGAGGCGGGCGGATCGCTTGAGCCCAGGAGTTCGCGACCAGCCTGGGCTGGTAAAACTCTGTGCCTATTAAAACAAACAAACAAAAGACAAACAATAAGCTAGCAGAGTGTTTCCTGTTTCAGGCCTGCTATGAGAGAGGCGAGGAAGTCAGTGTAGTGCCCAAAACATCTGCTTCCACTGACTCCCCCTGGATGGGTCTCGCAAAATATGCCTGGTCTGGGTGAGTTTAAACAACATGGCTAAGGGTTTTCTAGTTTGTTTGTCTCCCCAGGCACCTGGCTGGGTAACCGTATTGATTTGCCTTTCTTGTAGGTATGTGATCGAATGTCCTAACTGTGGCGTGGTCTATCGTAGTCGGCAGTACTGGTTTGGAAACCAAGATCCTGTGGATACGGTGGTGCGGACAGAGATTGTGCACGTGTGGCCTGGAGTAAGAACTGTTGAATTTCTCTGTTTTCCTTTATTTTGTGTTGTTCAGTTTTTCATGTGTGTAGAAAACTGGAGCCTGCTTAAAATTAAGGTTAGCCATGAATTTCAGAATGTTGGTGGTTTAGAATGGCATGATCTGGAGAGCTTTTTTGTTCTCTAGACCTTTAATTGTTTTTATTTCTTCTTGCATATATATTAGAAGTACAACTTTTAAATTAAATAAACCAAAAATCTATAGTTTTACTTCTTTGGCAAATAAAACATTTTTCCATGTTCTACTCGTTCATTTTCTATATGTGTATGTTTTTCTAGATGCAAATATAATTTACATGCCTTTTTTCTGCTTTTTTTCTCATAACGCTATTTTATTTAGTTTTATTTGCACCTTTTTAAAAAAAATCATTAAAATGTTAGTGACCATTTTTGTGTAAAAAAGCCTTTTTTTGTTTTAGGAAATTTTCTTGAAGTATATTCTAAGAAGTGGGATTCCTATAGACCCTTAATCTTTTTTTTTTTTTTTTCTTTTTTCTTGAGACGGAATTTCGCTCTTATTCCCCAGGCTGAAGTGCAATGGCGAGATCTTGGCTCACTGCAATCTCCACCTCCCAGGTTCAAGTGATTCTCCTGCCTCAGCTTCCCAGGTCGCTGGGATTACAGGCATGACCACTGCACCCGGCTAATTTTGTATTTTCAGTGGAGATGGGGTTTCTCCATGTTGGTCAGGCTGGTTTCAAACTCCCAACCTCAGGTGATCCGCCCACCTCGGCCTCCCAAAGTGCTGGGATTACAGGCGTGAGCCACGGTGCCCGGCCTAATGATTATTTTTTAATTTGATTTTTGAATTCCAGATGTCAGAAATATAAATCTGTTTATGAGGCAGTGATATCATGCTTTCATTCTGCATTAAATCACTGTTCACACTTAGCATTGTCCATAAATCACAACAAATCCAAAACCTTTTCCTTTCATGCGAAAAAGACAAGTGATTTTCCCTGAGGGACTTATTTGACTCTGCGACATTGTCCTTGCTGGGTGATTCCTAAAGCCACCGTTCAGCCTAGTCCTACCTGCAGGTCCCCTCCTGAGCTTTCCTGGATCCTATAGGTACCATAAAACTGAAGATTTCCTTATTTTTCTCCTCCTTTTTCTAATTTTCAGGCCCACTGAAATCTGTTATTGTATAGTAGTCTCATTATTGGAGCCCACCTCCTTGGCATAATGGTTTATGCCATTCTGTCCCAAGGATTTAACATGGCCTTATAGTACGAAAGTAAAGGTGGTAAGATAGTTTATATTCCAGGAAAACAGGACTGCAGTAATTTACCGTCAGGTCACGTTCCTCACAGTCCTTGAAATTAGGGAGGATACAGATGTCTTCCCTGCTGTTTGTTTGCTCGTTCATTCCTTCCTTCATTTATTCATTATTTCAGCATACATTGTTGTGTACCTTATGCCCAGCATTGAGCTAGTTACTTTGCAAAATACAAAAAAAAGAAAAAGAGTTATTGTCAGGGAGTTCAGAGTTTAACAGGGAGTCAGATACATAAATGGATATTGTACTTAGACACACAGAAATAGGATTCCTAGAGATGTCCAAGTATTAGAAGAACTGAGAGGAAAGATTCTTAACTAAGCCTGCGGTGGGGGGCCTCCTGGAGGAGGTATCATCTCCTGTATTATATGGGCTTAGTAAGTCCTAAATTGAACAGCTACACATCAAATCTTTTTTTTTTTTTTTGAGATGGAGTCTCGCTCTGTCGCCCAGGCTGGAGTGCAGTGGTGCGATCTCGGCTCACTGCAAGCTCCGCCCCCCGGGTTCATGCCATTCTCCTGCCTCAGCTTCCTGTGTAGCTGGGACTACAGGCACCTGCCACCATGCCCGGCTAATATTTTTTTTTGTATTTTTAGTAGAGACGGGGTTTCACCGTGTTAGCCAGGATGGTCTCGATCTCCTGACCTCGTGACCCGCCCGTCTCGGCCTCCCATACACATCAAATCTTATGGTCGCTTTGGAGAGAATAAAGCCAGAGGGATTCCTGGTGTGTCTCCATTCTTCCCTGCCAGGGAGTTAATGGTTCTGAGTTGGCCACGGTGAGAGTGCAACTCACCAAACATCCCCCTTCCTCCTTCATTTCACTCCCTTCTCAGAGCATGATGGAAGCCTGCTTTTCATTTCAGACTGATGGGTTTCTGAAGGACAACAACAATGCCGCCCAGCGCCTGTTGGACGGGATGAACTTCATGGCTCAGTCAGTGTCTGAGCTTAGCCTTGGACCCACCAAGGCTGTGACTTCCTGGCTGACAGACCAGATCGCCCCTGCCTACTGGAGGCCCAACTCCCAGATTCTGGTATGGTGTGGCAGGATGCCCCTCCACCCCTGGCACAGCCCATCCTGCCTAATGCCGCTTTGCCCTGTGCTAAGCTTATTCTGTGAGGGAGATGCAAACATTTTCTGCCAGTGCCGTGAGCTCTGTGAGTACTGGGAAGGGGAGGAGTCGTTGAGGCAGCCAGTTTTCTCTTTGTCCATTGATTTCCCTTCGTGTTTTCCTGCAAGTATTTTCTCTTTGGTGAGTTTTAGTTTCCTTGTGTGTGACGACCAGTGAATATTGCTTAGTGAGAATCTGGAGGAAAAGTGGTCTTTAGAGGTTATTTAGGGTCATCCTCAGCTTGATCCATTAATGCTACAGCATCCATAGCAAGAGAGCACCCAGCTTCAACCCAGACACTTAGTGAAGGGAAACTCACTGCCCACCAGGCTTCCTTTTCACTCTCAGATAACGCGTTACTAGAAAGCTTTTGTCCTTGTTGAGCTAACACCACCTGCCTTAGTTTCTGCTTGCTCCAGGGTCTTGTAGACTTTCTCAGCTGAGCAGACATGGACCATACCTCCCTGCCTCTGTGTTTTGTTTTGGGCTTGGAACAGAGCTGCAACAAGTGTGCGACGTCCTTTAAAGATAACGACACTAAGCATCACTGCCGAGCCTGTGGGGAGGGCTTCTGTGACAGCTGCTCATCAAAGACCCGGCCAGTGCCTGAGCGGGGCTGGGGCCCTGCGCCGGTGCGGGTGTGTGACAACTGCTACGAGGCCAGGAATGTCCAGTTAGGTAATGTGGGGCCTGGGAGCTGCAGGGGTGGAGGGGAGAACCTCCCACCTTGGCCCTGGGTGCTAAGAACTGGATATCCAGACACCCCAATCCCGCTTCTACCCACATCTCCCTTGTGAGAGCACTTCTGGTCTCGGCCAGTCAGCCTCCAAGCTCCTTGTTAACAGCGTCCTGTGGGTGCTGTTCCTCAGGGGCTCGAACCTGTCCTGTGTTCTCAGCTGCAGAGGTGCTTCTGGGGGAAGGGAATGCACACATAGCAACTGAGTTCTGAAAAGGCTGCAGTGTTTACCAGAGATGGCTTAGACCAGTCTTCTCCTTTGAGAACGTTCTAGTTTTTGCTCCTAGAACCTTTCTGCCTTAATGTAAAAGGGTGATAAAGGAGCCCCGGAAGGTGCAGATAAAGGACTAACAGATGGCATCTAATTTCAGGGTCTGGGCCGACCTGACCCACAGCGCAGACCCTTGCAATAGTTGTAGGACAGCACGGTGGTGTCTGGGATCAGAATCCAGAAGCATTCTGCTGTTGGTCCCTGAGTTCTCCATTTGGGAGAGGACTTAGAGGTGACAGCTTTTCCTTTATTATTGTCTACAGCTATTACCGAGGCACAGGTGGACGATGAAGGTGGAACACTCATTGCTCGGAAGGTGGGCGAAGCCGTGCAGAACACTCTGGGAGCTGTGGTGACAGCCATTGACATACCACTAGGTGGGCCTGGCAGTGCTTCTCTTGGGTGTAGCGGATGTGGGTTGAGGGGTTTCGGGTGCCCTGGGCTCTCACTTTGTAGAGGCTTGCCAACCTATATTGAGATGGGCGGTAAGGAATCAATTACACAATGCCACACATTTGCTTACTTCTGCTGAATGCCTTAGTAGTTTCATGTTTATTCCTGGAGGCCATATTCTCTTATAGCATCTAGTGCTGTGTAACAAGCTACCTTAAAATGTAAAGGCTTAAAACAACCATTTTTGATGTCTTTGTAGGTCTAGAAGTCAGGAAGGGTAATTATTCAGCTCCAAGTGGCATTGCCTCTAGTTACTACCTGATATTCCAGGGTGGCAGCTGGAGTGGTCTGAGGTCTCAAGGGTGCAAGCTGACCTCACTTACAAGCTGGGTGCCTTGGCAGGGACAGTTAGGTTGTGTGTAGCAGAGCCTCACCCGCTCTGTGTATTTTCCAGGCCTCTTCAGTGGTTCTTTGGCACTTCTTAAGTGATGTCAGGGTTCCAGGAGCTAATGTTCCAAGAGACAGAAAGTGGAAGCTGCCCATCTCTTTTTTTTTTTCGAGATGGAGTCTCACTCTGTCACCCAGGCTGGAGTGTAGTGGTGCGATCTTGGCTCACTGCAACCTCCACCTTCTGGGTTCAAGCAATTCTCCTACCTCAGCGTCCTGAGCAGCTGGGATTACAGGCACGTGCCACCATGCCCAGCTAATTTTTGTAGTTTTAGCAGAGACGGGGCTTCACCATGTTGACCAGGCTGGTCCCAAACTCCGACCTCAAGTCATCCACCCACCTCTGCTTCCCAAAGTGCCGGGATTACAGGCGTGAGACACTGCGCCTGGCTAAAGTTGCACATCTCTTAAGGCCTAGGACTGCAGACGGGCACTTCTGCTGTCATCTCCTGGAGTCTGCTGCAGTCACAGGGCTTGCCTAGATTCAAGGGAGGGGGCAGGAGTGTCAAAGATGGAAAGTGGGTCAAAGATTCTAGGGCTGTCTTTAATCTGTCACACCAGCCAGACTGTTAGTTTAAGATTTAAAATAGCTGGCCGGGCGCAGTGGCTCAGGCCTGTAATCCCAGCACTTTGGGAGGCCGAGGCAGGCGGATCATGAGGTCAGGAGATCTAGACCATCCTGGCTAACACGGTGAAACCCCATCTCTACAAAAAAATTAGTCGGGCATGGTGGCGGGCACCTGTAGTCCCAGCTACTCGGGAGGCTGAGGCAGGAGAATGGCGTAAACCCGGGAGGCGGAGCTTGCAGTGAGCTGAGATGGCTCCACTGCACTCCAGCCTGGACAACAGAGTAAGACTCCATCTCAAAAAAAAAAAAAAAGATAGCTCCCCAGCCCTGGATGTGAGAGGGGTATTTGTATTCAGGATGGCGAGGTGGAGAGGGAGGGAAATCAACCAGTGCATGGCGGGCTGAGGCAAGGCTGGCCAGGCCTGGGGCAGCGTGGCACACGGTAGGGGAGCAAGCAAACGTGGGTAGTGATGAAAATGGCCTGGAGCAGATTTCCTCATTGCGGCTCACAAAGTGAGTAGATGACGTAGGAATTGCTGGATTTGCCCAAGCTTAAATCTCAGGTTGCATCTGTCCTCAGGGGTACCTGGGAGAGGCAAGGACTGTCCTTGGCACAGAAGGCACAGCGTAGCCTGCTGGCTGTCCTTACCAAGTGCTACCATCCTCAGCGCCCACAGGGTGTTGAGTACCAAGCCAGTATGTCAGGCATGTTCGTTCTTCTCATCCTCATCACAGCTCTTGAAGGTGGCTTGTTAAAGATGAGTAAGCCCCTGAGAGGTTAGCTAACCTTTCTTTCTTTCTTTCTTTTTTTTTTTTTTTTGAGACTGACTCTTGTTCTTTTGTCCAGGTTGGAGTGCAGTGACATGATCTTGGCTCACTGCATCCTCTACCTCCCAGGTTTAAGCCATTCTCATGTCTCAGGCTCCCAAGTAGCGGGGGTTACACCACCATGCCTGGCTAAATTTGTAGAGACAGAGTTTCACCATGTTGGCCAGACTGGTCTCGAACTGCTGACCTCGAGTGGTCCGCCTACCTCTGCCTCCCAAAGTGCTGGGATTATAGTTGTGAGCCACCATGCCCAGCCTTAGCTAACCTTTCTTAATCCAGCAGCTGCTGATTAACCTGATCTCAATAGAACTGGAATTTGAGTGTCTGACTCCAGAGCCCAGACTTCCTTATAGTTCTTCCAGGGCTTCTGAGCATGGCTGCCCCTTCAGTTTACAAAGAGGGCTTCAAAGATATATAAATATCAAGGAGCTGGGTATGGGAGTGCATGCCTATTATCCCAGCTACTTGGGAGGCTCAGGCAGGAGGGTCCCTTGAGTCCCAGGAATTTGAGACCAGCCTGGGTAACAGAGTGAGACCCTGTCACAAAAGAGAAAAGAAAGGGCACGGTGGCTCATGCCTATCATCTTAGGCCTACAATCCCAGCACTTTGGGAAGCTGAGATGGTCAGATCACTTGAGGCCAGGAGTTCGAGACCAGCCTGGACAACATGGTGAAACCCTGTCTCTACAAAAATCAGCCAGGTATGGTGGTGCACGCCTACAGTCCCAGCTACCTGGGAGGCTGAGGTGCGAGGATTGTTTGAACCCAGGAGGCAGAGGTTGTGAGCTGAAATCGTGCTACTGCACTCTAACCTGGGCAACAGAATGAGACTCTGATTCCAAAAAACTTTTAAAAATGAGAAAAAAGAAAAAGGAAAAGGGAAAATCAATGCCTGTGCTACAGCCCCAAAGACTCTGATCTGGATATGAGTGGCAGAGCCTGGGCATCTGCATTTTAAAAAATCTCTGTCAGCGGTTCTGTGTGCAGTTGGGATTATAAGCCAGTAAGCATCTGAGGATGCCCTCTTCCTAGCTGGGCCTTGGGGTCTTGGGCTTTGGGTGTCCTGACCATTGTTCCCGCTATAGGTCTGGTCAAGGATGCGGCCAGGCCTGCGTACTGGGTGCCTGACCACGAAATCCTGCACTGCCACAACTGCCGGAAGGAGTTCAGCATCAAGCTCTCCAAGCACCACTGCCGGGCCTGCGGACAGGGCTTCTGTGACGAGTGTTCCCATGACCGCCGGGCTGTCCCTTCTCGTGGCTGGGACCATCCCGTCCGAGTCTGCTTCAACTGCAATAAAAAGCCCGGTGACCTTTAACCCCAGCCCCCTCTCCGAGTCCTTCACAATTCCTTAGGTTCTCAGGGTTAGAAACAGTCTCGCGAGGTAGGCCCTCCTCCCGGTCACCTGCTGTGGTGTGTGTCCTCTCCTGTCTGCATCCCAGGGCCACTTTCCCTTAGTGGAGGTGAGCCTGGCGGCAGGCCCGAAGGCATGGACCCCTCAGGGCAGGGGACTGAGCAACTCGACACAACGGGGAATGAACCTGAATCTGTTGCATTTATTTCAGTTAAAAATAATGAATATATATGTGTATATATCTCTCTCATATATACATATGAAAGGCACTCGGGGCATATCGAGGCTGCTGCTGGCTGCGAAGACTTCACACAGTGGCCCCCGCACAGGGTGAGGTGGCAGTGGCAGCGCGTCTTCCTCACGAGCCGAGCCAGGTCCACGGCCACCGCGTGGCTGGCCCCTTCCTCTGCTGCTGTCGGAGCCTTGGAAGCCTCTCCTGTCCTTGGCTCTTCCCTCCATGCCTGTCAGCTGCCTGGGGAGTGAGCCTCCCACGTCCTTCTTGCCTGAAACGGCCTGAAGGGAATTCTCCCTGGGTCTCCTGGGAGTCGAATCCCAATTCTTGGCTTAAGCCTGTTTTAGTCAGAGACCACCCAACTTAGTGTGCAGGTCACCAGAGTGGGTGGAGGGTCAGAGGTCGAGTCTTCAGCCCTGAGAGGTGGAAATGCAGGTGCTGTGCTGTCACTGGTCCCCCAGGGGATGGCAAGGAAGGAACTGAGCCTTTCCGGGCAGGGCTTCCTGCCCCGGCGCTTTCTCCACTCCGCTTTTCCCGAAAGGCGGCGCCCAGCTCCTCAGTCGAAGCACCCGCCTCCCACCCCTCCGTCCCCTGGAGCCCGCCGTCTGCTTCTGAGTGTCGCACTAGGATTTTCATTGCTTATTTTAAAGTGTCTTAATCCTTTGTTCCCCAACACATAACCCCTCTAGCTCTCGGAGGGGCGATCATGAGAAACCTTCCAGGGAAACAGAGCACAGGATGGACTGTTAGTTGTTTTTAAAAGTCTATATATAATTTCAACAGATCATAAAGAAAAAATTTATCTCTTTGGTCCTTGCAAGAGAAGTCAAAGGAACTTTTGTTTCTCCTCAAGAGCCTGGACATCTGTCTGTCGTGACTGGAAAGAGCCCGTTGTGCTGAAATCTGTCATCATGGTGGGTTTGATCTTCAGTGGCCAAACATGAAGAATTAAAGTGTAATTCTTGACTGAACTGGTGGGTGGGTTGAGCTTTAGGGAAGTATGTGGCGGTCATTCCTGGTGCGCGTATCGGTGTGACATGAGCCCTGGAGTGTGTCGTCCCTCTCAGCCCTGCTCCTCCTGCCTCCTGGGGCCCAGTGACTGGGGCCCTACTCTAGAACCGTGTACCATCCAATTCGCCATCATAAAGGAATCTTCCTGCATCTGGACTGTGCTGGCTCTTTCCTCTCGTTCCATCAGTGCCTCTGGCCACCGTCTCTCTCCAGCTGATGGTGGCTTTCAAAGCAGAGGCCAAGTAAGGGGCATGTTTCTAGGGTGGTAATATTTTACCTGCAAATACTGCAGTCTTTTACTCTGACAAATAAGAACTTTTCCAAAATCACAGCCAGCCAGGCGTGGTGGCTCATGCCTGTAATCTCAGCACTTTGGGAAGCCGAGGTGGGGGGGAATCACTTTAGGTCGGGAGTTCGAGACCAGCCTGACCAACATGTAGAAACCCCATCTCTATTAAAAATATGAAAAATTAGTTGAGTGTGGTGGCGCGTGCCTGTAATCCCAGCTACTCAGGAGGTTGAGGCAGGGGAATTGCTTGAACCCAGGAGGTGGAGGTTGTGCTGAGCTGAGATTGCACCAACTCTAGCCTGGGCAACAAGAGTGAAACTCTGTTAAAACAAAACAAACACCATAGCCAAGTACCCCCAAACCATGATCCTGTGGAGTGGATGTCAGTATCATGACCACAGCCTGTTGTCCCCAGCCCTTTGCTAGATAACATGCCCCACCCGGACCAGAGCTTTGAGCTTGTCATGAATATTCCTTTATGTAGGGAAGGCAACAGCTTACGGTCATGGAATTCTCTGTAGTGACTAGAGGGCCCCCACATTCTCACTCATTACTTATCCTGTACTTAGAGCTGTTCCTCAGACCTTTCTGCAACTGGGGTCACCGGCAGACGCCCTTTCTACAGCCGTGACATTGGCTGAGCAAGGCTCAGCGGTAGCGGTTTCACAGCTTGGGTTCTCCGGGTTACGCTCTGGCAGCTTGTCGTGTCAGGGTCTGTTGAGGAATCCTCTCGCACAGTAGAAGAGATGGGGTATTAGTCCTGATTTTCAGTCCCTCGTTTAAAATACGTAGTCCTGGCTAGGCGCGGTCACTCATGCCTGTAATCCCAGCACTTTGGGAGGCCAGGGTGGGCGGGTCACTTAAACCCAGGAGTTCGAGACCAGCCTGGGCGACGTGGTGAGCGAACCCTGTCCCTACCAAGAAAACCAACCCCTCCCCGCAAAAAAGCTGGGTGTGGCAGTGCAGGCCTGTAATTCCAGCTACTCGGGAGGCTGAGGTAGGAGGATTGCTTGAGCCTCAGAGATGCCCCTGTACTCCAGCCTGGGTGACAGAGTGAGACCCTGTCTCAACAAGATTGAACTATTATACATTTATACTTCAGCTTGATTTTCTCAAACAGAATGCTACATAACCAATCAGCACCCAGATTAAGAAACAGAACCTGGCTGTCCTCCAAGAACTCCTGGCCCCTCCCCCACCAGGAGTAACCACTATCCTGACATGTAGTAACAGAGTTTCGTCCCCTCTCCTTTTCAGGGGAGCCATGTAAAGGCTTTTAATCACTTTCTGGTTTAAAAGACTTGCTCATAGGTAGAGACAGTTGTTGAACATATCCCCGAGGGCCGTGACTGGAGATTGCAACTTGTGGCTGATAATGACGCAGTCTCCCGGTCAGTGAGACTGAGTGGGATCCTTACACATCCCTTGGGTTTAACTGCTGATTTATTTGGGAACCGGAAGAGCACAGGGAACCAGCATTTAGGTGCCTGTTACGTGCCTTGCACTATGCTAGGAGCTTTACCTGGTTAATTCTCACAACCATACTGGAAGGTCCACAGTAGGGTTCTTGTCTTACAGCCTAAGACACTGGCTCCTGAGGATCAGAACCCAGTGTTGCCGGGCACACTCCAAGCTGGCCCGAGACCCCTTCTATCACCATCGCACTGTAGAGCTTCTCCCCGTTTTCCTTCCCTTTCACAGCTTGTGAGTTCTTTTGCATTTCCAGGTAAGGTCAGTATCTTCTCCTTAGGAGGAAAGGTAAGAATCAAGGTACCTGCTAGTGTGGTCAGTAAGCTTAGCATTGATTATTTCCATTGGCCTTGGATATTCTCATGGCCGAGGGCGGTAACACTTTTTCACTCAGAGCAACTTTATCTTTCACTAAAAAGACTCACTGGCTGAGCGATTAAGCAAGTTGATCTAGCCTATAACACGAGCTAAGCTTCCAATTTTTTTTTTTTTTTTTTTTTTTTATAGGGATGGGGTTTTGCCGTGTTGCCCGGGCTGGTCTTCAACTCCTGGCTCAAGCAATCTGCTGCCGTGGCCTCCCAAAGTGCAGGGGATACAGGCATGAGCCACTGCTCCTGGCCAGCTTCCAATTGTTTTAAAAAAAAAAATCTGATTTAGTGTTAATTTTGCAGCTATATTTGCATTTTCCATTTCAGACCCACCACCATTAGGGAGAGACAATGGAACCCACAATCGTAGTCTGTAATTATTCTCATCATGAAAAAGATGTTTTAGTTACTGTACAAAATCTGAGCATATTCTAACTCCTAACTCTTAAATTGCACCTGGTATAATTACTTTTTTTAAATGTACTTTGGAAATCATCACATACTCATGAACACTAAAGCCTATAGGGTATGGGGTTTTCTGGGATTAGATAATCTGTAATTTAGTGATAGGCTCATCTGACCAGAGCCGTCTTTGACACTACCATTTGTAGACAGTGGGACCCGGAGTCCTCCAGTACATGATGCTGTACTGAGGGACTTATCCACTGCCACTTTTTTAATGGCCATCTTAAACTGACCATACCCTGAACTCTAGCCAGAATCTCTCTGACGCTCTGGCATTATCCTTAGATAACTCCGTTTCATGTCCAAAGATACTGGAACTCGGCTGGGCATGGTGGCTCGTGCCTATAATCCCAGCACTTTGGGAGGCTGAGGTGGGAGGTTCACTTGAGGCCAGGAGTTTGAGACCAGCCTGGGCAACATAGCAAGACCCTGTCTCTATGAAAACAAACACAAAAATATTGCAACACAAGCAGAGCCTGAATGGATTTCCCATCCACCACGGCAACTCAGTTCTGACTGCCCTGGACTACCAGGAGCATTTGTGTCTGCACGCCTTTGCTCAGATTATGGCATCTACAGAGAATACCCTTTTCGGTTTTGCAACAGCTGCTTTTATTCACGTGCAGCCAAGAGTGCAAGCAGGCAGGCAGGTCGTAGGAGCAAGCAGGGAGACGTGAGCAAAGATATGATAGCCAGGCCCAGGTCAGAAGGTACCGTGGGAGGCAGAGGCAGTGAGTCTTTAGGAAAGAGGGAGAAAAGGGGAAACTGTTGAACTTAACCCAAAAAGATCTGAAATGTCCAGAGGAACAGTAAGAAGCCCATTCTCCCCAACACAAGGGGCCTAATAGTGTCTTGAACTTCAGGAGGAGCCCCGCTGGCTCTGCTACATGTATCAGCAGAAGACCTTGGGCAAATCACTCTCTTGAGATCCACACTTTTCTTCTGTAAAGTGTGGAAATTTACTTCCTAGGGTTGTAGGAATGAAAACAAAATCATGCTGGCAAAACACAAAATGGTTCATCTATCTTAACAAGTGTCTACTGTGTCAAGTGCTGGGGAAACGAAACTTCCCTGAGGTGTCTTTTATGCTGAGCCTTAAAAGTTGGACTTTTCTGGACGAAAAGGAGTTGGGTGGCTTGAGTAGAGGCCCGGGCGTGTGGGGGACAGGCTTGAAACGTGGTGTCCCGAGAGCACCAGGTGTGAGGCAGAGATGGCGCAAGAGGATGGAGAGGCATATGAAGTCAGATCACAAAAGGCCACACGATCTGAGGCACAGGAAGCATCGAAAGCAAAGATCTAGAAAGATCATTCCTGTGGCAGCACAGTGGATGGACTGGAGAGGACAGACTTAGAGTGGGACCAGAGCCTTTTAGCAACATGTGCAAATGGAGAAATCAATAAGAAATGGAGTTTAGCCTGAAATTGTTTGTGGGGATGGTTAGGTGGAAGATTTAGACCAGGACAGATCTAGGGTTGACAGGTAATAGGGAGGGGCTGACTTGGTCTTAGATGAAGGATGCTGCTGTGTGAGGAACCTCGTTGGGGACACCTAGGAGGCTGGCAGTACCCTCCAAACCATGTTGGGCCAGTTGGAGTGTAGGGTGCCCACAGCAACATGGGACAGGAGGCAGTATTAATTTGTGGGCTTTTTTTTTTTTTTTTTTTTGGAGATGGAGTCTCACTCTGTTGCCCAGGCTGGAGTGCAGTGGTGCCATCTCGGCTCACTGCAACCTCCGCCTCCAGGGCTCAAGGGATTCTCCTGCCTCAGCCCCCTGAGTAGCTGGGATTACAGGCGTGGACCACCACGCCTGGTTAATTTTTATATTTTCAGGAGACACGGGGGTCTCACCATGTTGGTCAGGTTGGTCTTGAACTCCTGACCTCAAGTGATCTGCCCGCCTTGGCCTCCCAAAGTGTTGGGATTACAGGCGTGAGCCACTGCACCCAGCCAGTATTTGTGGGCATTTTTGATAACGAGTGTGAGCGATTCATTGTTGTCACTAGAAGGCTGTAAGTAAGCAAACACTGAGCTAGTTAGCAAGGGGTCTATCACAGCTCCGTGCTGCCGCCACAATCACCTGCTCATTTGCTACCTTTCATTGTCACCTGGGGAGTAGGGCAAAATGGAAAATCCTTCAAGGTCAGGCACGATGGCTCACCCTGTAATCCCAGTGCAAGGATGGCGTGAGGCCAGGAGTTCTAGACCAGCCTGAGCAACATGGCAAAATCCTGTCTCTACAAAAATACCCCAAAACCTCAAAAATCAGCTCGGTGTGGTGGCACACGCCTATAATCCCAGCTACTCAGGAGACTGAGGTGGGAGAACTGCTTGAGCCTGGGAGGTCAAGGCTGCAGTGAGCCACGATCACGCCGGCTGTACTCTAGCCTGGGCGACAGAGTGAGACCTTGTCTAAAAAAAAAAAAAAGAAAAATGCTCAGAGACTGTAGTATCAAGCAAACTGGCCAAAATGCTTATTCAACGTCTTGGCCAAGTTTAACCCCTTTTCATGCAACCTAGACCACATTTTAGGTGCAGTGAGTGTTAACCAAGAATCAACTGCTGTGCTTTACCCGCCGCCACTGAGTCGTGGAGGCAGAGGCTCAGGTGTGTTCAAGAATCAGCTTCCTCCCTAACCCACCGCCGTGGGCCAGGAAGGCATCACTGCTGGAGGTATCATGGACCTTACTACTGCTGTACAAGAGGCCCTGAAGGCCGCCCTCATCCACGATGGTCTAGCACGTGGAATTTGAGAAGCTGCCAAAGCCTTAGACAAGCACTGGGCCCATCCTTGTGTGCTGTCCCCAACTGTGATGAGCCTGCCTGTGTGGCTGGTGAAGGCCCTTGGTGCTGAACACCAGATCACCCAAATTAAGGTTGATGACAGGAAACTAGGGGAAGGGGTGGGCCACTGTAAAACTGACAGGGAAAACCCATAAAGTGGTTGGTTGCAGTTGTGTAGTGTTAAGGACCATGGCAAAGGATGTCATCAAAGAGTTGTTTGAGATGGAGTCTCTCTGTGTCACCCAGGCTGGAGTGCAGTGGCACGATCTCGGCTCACTGTAGCCTCTGCCTCCTGGTTGCAAGCAATTCTCCTGCCTCAGCCTCCCAAGTAGCTGGGATTATAGACACGCACCACCATGCCTGGCTAATTTGTATATTTTTAGTAGAGACGGGGGGTTGGGGGGGGCGGGTTTCGCCATGTGGTTCAGCTGGTCTTGAACTCTTGAACTCAAGTGATCCACCCAATTCGGCCTCCCAAAGTGCTGGGATTATAGGCGTGAGCCACCGTGCCCGGCCCTTCTTTCGTGTTTTAATTCAAGGGAACTTTGCATGTACTGAGTTTTCAAAAATATATGTTGAAGGAACATTTATATATATACTCCGACACACACCCGATGGCCAAATTGTGTTCACAGCTCTCAGACTTACTCATAGATTTAGAATCTCCTCAGGGACTTGGTCTTAATGGAATACAAAGGAGGTCCTAGAGAGGCTTTTTGTCCTAGTGGTCAGCCGGAATGTGGGAGGAACAATTTCAACACAAGAACAAGTTGAAAGTTCCTTTATCTTCTGGTAAGACTGTGGCTGACAGTATTTGCTTTTAAATGGAAGTGAGAAAACATCCGGGAAGGGGGCACCCGGATTTGAACCAGGGACCTCTTGATCTGCAGTCAAATGCTCTACCCCTGAGCTATACCCCCTTCACCTGTTGGGAGCTCTTTCCTTGTCCACTTATGGTGACTCAATACAATCAAGTTCCACCCACACTAGAGTTCTGGCAAGCTTTGTGTTCTAAAGCCCCACCTTCTTAATTATCCATCATCTGCTTTGGCTTTTCCCTTGGCCACCAATAAATTGAAAGGGAATACTTGAAAAATGACATCCTGGGCTGGGCATGGTGGCTCAGACCTATAATCCCAGCACTTTGGGAGGCTGAGGTGAGGTCAGGAGTTTGAGACCAGCCTGACCAACATGGCGAAACCCCATCGCCGCTAAAAATACAAGAAAATTAGGTGGGCGTGGTAGCAGGCACCTGTAATCCCAGCTACTAGGGAGGCTGAGGCAGGAGAATTGCTTGAACTCTGGGAGGCGGAGGTTACAGGGAGCTGAGATCACACCACTGCACTCCAGGCTGGACTAAGAGTGAGACTATATATAAAGTGTGTGCGCATGTGTGTGTGTGTGTTTTGTAAAGATAGGGTTTCTGCATGTTGCCCAGGCTGATTTCAAGTGATCCACCTGCCTGAGCTCAAGCAATCTTCCCGTCTCGGCCTCACTTCAGCCTCCCAAAGTACTGGGATTACAGGCATTAACCACAAAGCTTGGCTTTTGCTCTGTTCTTGATGGAACAATAGCCAGCTCTGACCTGGGGCTCCGCTGATAGCTGGGGGAGTGCTTTATTGAGGTTGAGTAGTGTGGCTCCTCCTTATCCCACTGGCAGGGGAGAACTGAAGCCTCTCCTTTCAAACCTGGCACTCGTTGGTATGGAGTGCAAGGGCGTAGGCCCGAGAAGCCCTTTCTCCCCTCATCGCCTTTCCAGGGGGAAGAGAAGCCAAGAACAGAGCTGGCTCCTTTCTCCAATCTCAGGGAAGAAACAGCACACTTGGAGACACAAAGTTTTTTCATGTAAAGTAACATTGAGAGTTCATCTAAACATCTGTCTTAGAAATTCAGGTTGAGGACTATGAAGGGAAGAGATGCTGTTAGAACAGAGGGAGGTGGGTGACGGCTCCAAAGACAGATGTGCTCCGGCAGAGAGCTGGGGTGTTCCCATGGTAGTCAAACCTTCCACTGAACCCACTGACCGGTTTCAGACCAGCACTGCAGTGGTCATGCCCAGTCACCTGCTGGAGAGGATGCCCTTGGGGGCGAGGAGAGAGGCCTGAGCCTGCATTCAGTCCACCTCTTGGCTTCCCCATTCCCCTGGGTGTGGTATGGGATGCCAACCAGGCGTAGTCACTGCATTCCCCATGCCCGCAGCCGAACATGCAATCCTCAAATGTCCCGAGCCTCTGGGTTGAAAAGCCAAGGGCTGGTAAGGTTGAGGGACAGGCTTCCTAGAAATAAAACCCCGGAACAGGAATAACTGCAGGAAGACTGTGAATGGTTTGTGCTGGGACAGGAGGGGTCAGAAATTCTGGGCTTGGCAGAGCTGGGCTTTCTCTCACGAGAAATGAGAATAATGTCACCCTTGTCTCTAACCCATGTGGAAAAAATGGATGAGCTCAAAATCAATTGGACCAAATGTACAAAGGATCCTGTGACTAGAGGAGTGGCCCAGGATGGTGGAGCGGGGCTGGGAGGAGGGTTTACCCTATTAGAAAAATCTCTCTCAACTCTTTCCCACTGTTGTTAATCTGGGCCCGGAAAATGAGCAGGACACAGCAGTGAGGGAAACGGGCTTCAGAGTTGGGAAGAGTGGAATCTTAATCCCAGCTCAGCCCTTCTTGCCAAACCACTTTAACTCAAGAAACTTGTTTCCCAAACTGTGCTGTGGGGTTAGTGTGAGGGTGAGAAGCGCCTTACAAATGGCTCATGTCTGTAATGCCAGCACTTTGGGAGGCTGAGGCCAGAGGATCACTTGAGCCTAGGAGTCAAGACCAGCCTGGGAAACATAGGGAGACTCCATCTCTACAAAAAATAAAAAATTAACTGAGTGCGGTGGTGCACACCTGTGGGCCTAACTGCTCAGAAGGCTGAGGTGGGAGGATTGCTCAAGCCCAGGAGGTCAAGACTGCAGTGAGTAGTAACTGTGCTACTGCAATTCATGCAGTCCAGCTTGGGCGACAGAGTGAGACCATGTCTCAAAAAATACAGGGCTGGGGGGCTGACATACAGTGGGTGCTTATCAGCTAATATCAGGGAGCATCTGCTTGTGTATGTGAAGAAAAGCTGGAAAGATGCAGTCCCTGGGCCTCTTCCCCTCAACCAGGCTTCGCTATGGCCTAGGAACCATGATGAGGCTGGAAATGGAGGCAGCACTTGCCTGTCCCTGCCCAACTTCTCCTGTTGAGGTATCTCTGTCCTTTCCTGAAGACGTGGATGTAATCTACTATCCAGCCATCCCTTCCTGTACCACCATGATCCTGAAAGTGGGGAAGAGAATACAGAAGACTGCCAGCCACCCACAATGCTAAGAGGGCACAGTACAAACTGCCCTGGGGTTTGCTGGTGGGAGAGGGAAGAGGTCACAGCCTTAGGTAACTCAGGCGGACAGATTCAATATATTTAAGAACCGAGCCAGCTGCGGTGGCTTAAGCCTGCAATCCCAGCACTTTGGGAGGCTGAGACAGGCGGATCACCTGAGGTCAGGAGTTTGAGACCAGTGTGACCAACATGGAGAAACCCCGTCTCTACTAAAAATACAAAAAAAGTAGCTGGGCATGGTGGTACATGCCTGTAATCCCAGCTACTCAGGAAGGCTGAGGCAGGAGAGTCACTTGAACCCGGGAGGCAGAGGATGCAGTGAGCTGAGATGGTGCCACTGCACTCCAGCCTGGGCAACGAGAGTAAAACTCCGTCTCAAAACAAAACAAAAAAACAAACAAACAAAGTAGGCAGGGCACAGTGGCTCACACCTATAATCCCAGCACTTTAGGAGGCTAAGGCAAGAGGGCCACTTGAACCCAGAAGTTTCAGACTAGCCTAGGTAACATGGCCAGACCCATCTCTACAAAAAAAATCAAAAAATTAACCGCCATGCGTGGTGACACACGCCTGTAGTCCCAGTTACTCAGGAGGCTGAGACTGCAGGATTGCTTTAGCCCAGCGGTTTCAGGCTGCAGTGAGCTGTGATCGTGCCACTGCACTTCCAGCCTGGGTGACACAGAGTGGGACTCTTGTCTCAAAAAAGAAAATTAAAAAGCTTTTTCAAAATGTGTACACCACATTATTTTCAAGCCTTTAAACACTCAGGTTCTTCCTTTTTCCCTCCCTAGACTATGGTTCCTTCTGTCGTAAAATTACATGAGTTGATGCCGGGTGTGATGGCTTATGCCTGTAGTCCCAGCACTTTGGGAGGCCGAGATGGGCAGATCACTTGAGCTCAAGAGTTCAAGACCAGCCTGGGCAACACTGTGAAACCCTGTCTCTGTAGTCCCAGCTACTCAAGAGGCTGAAGTGGGAGGATCCCTTGAATACAGAAGGTGGTGGTTGCAGTAAGCCAAAATCGTGCCACCGCATTCCAGCCAGGGTGACAGAATAAGACCCTGCCTCAAAAAAAAAAAAAAAGTTTGGTTCTCTATAGAATACGTTGTATTAGTCAGGGTACTGGCAGGAAATGGATGGAACATTCAAGTGGCTGAGAGTCTACCTAGTGAGGCATCCTGGGCCAGCAGCAGTGAGGTGTGATGACCAGCTGTAGGTCTGAAGGGACAAATGGTGAGTTGTTGGAACCCGGCTCTCTCTGAGCACTTTCCAATAGAAGTGGTGGGTTTTAGTTACAGCCACCCATAGCCCAGTCAGAAGGGAGCCGGGGAACCAGCGATCCCACCTCCCTCTTCTCCTGCCCTCTGTGTTCTGCTGTTGCTTCCCACGGGCTGAACTTACCTGGCTGCTGGGAGCCAGGGAACCCTGACCTATTCCAGAGGTGATTCTCTTGGGCATGCACAGAGCAGGGTGGAGATGGAGAGATGAGGAGGGCAGAGTGGGTCTGGAGGGGCCCAGGGAAGCTCTCCAGGAAGGCTATGAAAGCTGGTCCCAGCAGCCCAAGCTTCATGATCTCCTGAGTCATTCACAGAAGCGCATGTCACACCATGATTCTTTTCTTGGTTTATTGTTTGGTAGAAAAACAGGCTCTTTAACACTGAATAAACATCTCAAAAACCGTCACTCCTAGACTACAAAAAGTCAAAACCAATCACTCTGATGCCAGGCCCTTGAATCTGACATTCAAGTCACTGTAATAGAAACCAGAGCTGCTGTACCTTACATTCTGGAAGGTGCTTCAACAAAGTCATGTTAAGGACTGTTTAAAACTCCTAGCATGTAAGAAGATCCATTTTTCCTTCCAATGCCTTTGGATAATAAAAGGAGAATCCCGGAGATCTGCTGTTGAGTTTGTGAAGGCCAAGTTTAAGGATTCCAAACTCCAGCCTTCAATATTTCTGCAGAGACTTAGAGAAGTAACCTCCCTGTCCTCTCCCGCTGGCTTCCCCAAGTACAGATGCAGGTCTTCCTGCGACCCAGGCACCGAGGGCTCAAACCATCTCACCGTCTCATCGCTGGGCTTCTCCAATGGGCTCTTGGTGGAAGAAGCTTTTAGTTTTTGCCAATCTTCAGTCCTTAGAAAAGTCTTTTTTTGTTAAGAAAAGGTAGGGAGGGTTAAGTAAGTTCTAAGAATTCAGTAAGAAAAGGAAATAGGTACCTTTTATGAAAAGGACTTCCAAGCTCTGAGCCAGCAATTTAACTCAAATAACTTTCCTGAGTGTCTCCACACAGAAGGTTTAGCACTTTTCTCCTAGCAGCCAGAGGATGGGATCTGTGTACACTGTCACTTAAAACGCCCTCATCAGATGCAGTAGGAAGTTACACTTTCCTCCCGTAAGTCAAATCCACATAGCTCTGGGCTGTACCCTGCAGAATTAGCTGTAGGAGTAACAGTAAAGGTCCTGCCCGACAGCCATGAGCAGCCCCGGCGCACCCCGGGAGCCCCCCAGCCGCGACGAGAAGGCCACACTGGGAATGTCGGCCTTGGAGGCAGGGTACGGGGAGGGTATGGTTCTGAGGAGGTGAGCATCGTGGAGGCTCCAGATTCTCGTGTAGCAGTCCTGGCCCACTAGGAAAGAGGAAAGACACATGGCAGGCTAGTGAGAGAATGCAAAGGAAAACTCACCTACATATGGACATGGCTTCTCAAGATTCCCCAGGGCTGTGATTTCACGTGAGCCAAAACACAAACTCATTAACAGAGCATTTCTACAGATAACGCAAGTCGCCCTGTTGTGCTAGAACAATGACAAGACGCCCTGGTTGGCTGTGTGATGCCACGAGTGCCTTGGAGGTATCCTGGCTAATGTCTGGCGATTCTGCTGCTCTTGATGTCACGGAATGTTCAAGTGTGAGCGCAGCCCACCTGGTCTAGGTGACATGCAACTGATTTCTCCCGATTTTTAGGGACAAGGTCTTGTTCTGTCGTCCAGGCTGGGGTGCAATGGTGCAATCTGGGCTCCCTGCAACCTTGAACTCCTGAGTTACCTCAGCTTCCTGAGTTAACTGGGACTACAGGTGTGTGCCACCATGCCTAATTTTTTTGTTTTGAGATAGGGTCTTGCTATGTTGCCCTGGCTGGTCCTAAACTCCCAGACTCAAGCTTCCTAAGTGCTAGTAATTATAGCTGCCACGCCTGGCCTGATTTTTTCATGATATAGTAAAAGTCTGTCAAGGTCATTACATACTGGGGATGGACTAGGTTGACAACTCTCCCCACAGCTCTTTCTGGTTTAATGCTTCAGTTCCTAAGACCAGTTTCAGTCTTTAGGGCTCCAGTTCTGAGGACTGTGACACACAACAGCATGGGTTATAGCAGCCCAGAAACATGATATATACTACTGGAGAACTTCAGCAGAAGAGGACAGGCCTTGGGCAGTCATGGATTTCACATTTGTGATTCTGATCACTTGTGTGACTCTGAGACCAGAAGTGCTACCTTGGCTGAAGCTGAATCCCGGCTGCAGTTTATTACTGCAGCTGGCGACCACCTGCATCTGCCTTTCAGCAAGGCTGAGCTCTCTCTATCATCCAGCTCACAGGAGCTCTTCTGCGATAAAAATAGGTGAAAAATCGATTTAAAAAGGAAGCGAAGTCCTGGTGTTGATGAGAATAGTAAATAAGTCTAAGAACGTCCTAACAAAGTGATGCTTCCTAGCCACGAAAATGTCCCATGGGGAATAAGCCCGTTCCATAGGAATACCAGTAGAGGTGGTTCATGAAGACTGAGAACACATTCTGTAGTGTCAGGGGCCACTATTTCAGTGTGAAAGCACTGAGCCTGCTGTGGCCACTATCATCTGTAATCAACTGGTAACTCCCTTCCCAGGGGCTCAGTGGCCAGACAGCGTTCCTAATCCGCAGACTGTGGAGCCACAGGGATGGTAGTAAAGGGGCCATGAATCTTTTTTATTTATTTATTTATTTTGAGAAGGAGTCTCGCTCTGTCACCAGGCTGGAGTACAGTGGCGCAATCTTGGCTCACTGTAACCTCCGACTTCCTGGTCCAAGCAATTTTCCTGCTTCAGACTCTCGAGTAGCTGGAATTACAGGCAGGTGCCACCACGCCCAGTTAGTTTTTGTATTTTAGTAGTAACGGGTTTCACCATGCTGGCCAGGATGGTCTCAATCTTGTGGCCTCGTGATCCACCCTCCTTGGCCTCCCACCGTGTTGGGATTACGGGCGTCAGCTACCGCGCCGGGCTGGGGCCAATAATCTTTACAATGACCATAACTTCTTTTCTCAGCATCCGCTGGTGGAAATGTGAGGAGAGACAACAGGGAGCCCACGTTTTCGGGTAAGATAGCTGTGTGGTGGGATCATGCTGGCCTGATGAAATCCACGCAAACTCCAAACCCAGGCCCCCCAGCACCTCCCCACCTGCCTGTTTCTGAAGTGACGTTTGCCCACTGACATGGGATGAGGCTGTCCACCTAGTGGACATTTATTTACACTGCTGATTACTAATATATCCAATTCTACTTCCCTCCTAGTCTCCCCACCCAACTGTCCACACTCCCCTCGATTCAGTTCTGTTTCGGGGTAACTTTTCCCTCTGCTGCTGAAGTTGCTGGGATTGCCCTGAGAGACAGTATTGGATGGGGTGGAACTTCCCCTTCCTTCCTCAAGTACCTGCCACCAGGATTCCTTCTTCCTCGTGCACATGCAGGGGCAGGTAGGCATACTCATTCACATGGCCTTCGTACTGCCTTATGCACTTAGTGGTCCTCAGGTCCCACAGCTTGATCTGTGGAAAGAAGCACCAGGAGCCATCAGAGGGGCCAGGAGGTACCATGGTGGTCCCCAAGTGTGAAGCCAGGAAGGCAAGGTGGTCTCCAGTGGCCTGTGCAGGTCATGAAGACCTCCATCTCGAATTCCTGAGCCTTGGAGTCCATCAAAAGCATGTAACCAGGTCAGGCGTGGTGGCTCACGTCTGTAATCCCAGCACTTTGGGAGGTCAAGGTGGGCAGATCATGAGGTCAGGAGTTCGAGATCAGCCTGACCAACATGGTGAAACCCCGTCTCTACTAAAAATACAAAAATTATCCGGGTGCCTGCAATCCCAGCTACTCAGGAGGCTGAGGCAGGAGAATCGCTTGAACCTGAGAGATGGAGGTTGCAGTGAGCCGAGATTGCACCATTGCACTCCAGCCTGGGCAACACAGCAAGATTTCGTCGCAAAAAAAAAAGAAAGGTACATAACCAGAGAATCCTTTTCACTTTTGTTCACATCAGATTAGGCTCATATGGGCAACAAAGCAGTCCCCATGCAGGGCCAACAAATCACTTGGTCTTCAGTGAACTTCCCCTGCCTGGGGTCTCGGTATGAGGACCTCTTCAGCAGAACCCTTTCCCCTGGCAGGTCTCTGGGCCACGAGACCCTGTGGCCTGAGAAAGTTCATGATCCCCTACCTTTCCAGCCATGTCTGATGCCATCAGGTATTGCTCATCTTGGAGGATCCGCACAGAGGTCACTGCTGAGTCATGAAACAGGCGGGTGGCCTTCCACCCCTTGCCTTGATTTCCACAACGCAGATCAATAGCAAAGATTTCCCCAGAGCGGCAGCCATTAAACAGCAGAGGAACCTGCGGAAAGAGGGCCTGCTCGGTCCTGGCTACCATGACCTCCCTCTGAGGCTGGGCAGGGCAGGTCCTCCTGCTATAACCCTCTTCCAGCCTCTGGGTCGGATGGTGTGATCAGACATGTGCTGGTCAGGGTTTGGGTCTCAATGGAGTTGGAAGGGAGGATGATTCCTTGTTAGTGGCCAGAAGAACCAGACCCCACGTGTGTCCTCCTCATGGGCAGCATGGAGGTCCTAGGAGCTGCTTGTTCCCCACCCCCATGCACTGCCCCCTTTGGCCTTTCTTTCTGAAGTCCCAGAGACAGCACCCCATCTCTACTAAAAGCGGGTCAGCACATTCATTCACTTTTAAGGAAAGATGGTATTTTCTAGAGAAAAGTCCTTAAAATATAGTTATGACCACTTTTTTTTTTTTGAGACAGAGCCTTGCCCTGTTGCCCAGGCTAGAGTGCAGTGGTGCCATCTCGGCTCACTGCAACCTCCGCCTCCCAGGTTCACGTGATTCTCCTGCCTCAGCCTCCTGAGCAGCTGGGATTACAGGCGCCCGGCACCACACCCAGCTAATTTTTGTATTTTTAGTAGAGAAGAGGTTTCATTATCTCGGCTACGCTGGTCTCAAACTCCTGACCTCGTGATCTACCCATCTCGGCCTCCCAAAGTGCTCGGATTACAGCCATGAGCCACTGCACCTGGCCTGTTTTTTTTTTTTTTTTTTTTTCTTTGAGGCGGAGTCTCGCTCTGTCGCCCAGACTGGAGTGCAATGGCCGGATCTCAGCTCACTGCAAGCTCCGCCTCCCGGGTTTACGCCATTCTCCTGCCTCAGCCTCCCAAGTAGCTGGGACTACAGGCGCCCGCCACCGCGCCCGGCTAGTTTTTTGTATTTTTTTAGTAGAGACAGGGTTTCACCATGTTAGCCAGGATGGTCTCAATCTCCTGACCTCGTGATCCGCCCGTCTCGGCCTCCCAAAGTGCTGGGATTACAGGCTTGAGCCACCGCGCCTGGCTTTTTTTTTTTTTTTTAAACTGACTTGAATTTATCAAGCTTAAATTCTTTTTTTTTTTTTTTTTTTTGAGACGGAGTCTCGCTCTGTCGCCCAGGCTGGAGTGCAGTGGCGCGATCTCAGCTCATTGCAAGCTCTACCTCCCGGGTTCATGCCATTTTCCTGCCTCAGCCTGCCGTGTAGGTGGGACTAAAGGCGCCTGCCTCCATGCCCGGCTAATTTTTGTATTTTTAGTAGAGATGGGGTTTCCCTGTGTTAGGCAGGAAGGTCTCGATCTCCTGACCTCGTGTTCCGCCCATCTCGGCCTCCCACAGTGCTGGGATTACAGGCGTGAGCTACTGCGCCCGGCCCTGATTTTTCAAATATATAAAATATATAACCTGAGAGCTGTGAAGAATTGGTGTTTAGCTTATACATTTTAAAGATAGTTTGTCCTGCTAGGTAAATCCAAGTACCCAAGAACTGCTCACAATTCCTTTCCATGAGAGGTTGTTTAGAGCAACTGAGGCAAGCCTTTCTGGATCAACCAACTTTCACTCAGTTCAGACACACTTACAAAGGAACCCACTGATCCTTCCTGATGCTCTTTCTCCCCTGTCAAAGAGGACTAGATGGCCCACAGAGGAGGCCAATTTTAATCTGGCCAAATTTCTGCACGGGGCAAACTTTATATTCTGCCTGTCCCAATCCAACCAACCATGAGAGCAAACTGCTGGGCCAAGACATCACTGTTGGTCCCAAAGGACTGCCGGTGTCCCGTCACCACGTTGGTCAACAGGACCCGCCGAGACAAGCCTGGTGGAGACAGAGATAGGCTGATGAGATTATGTCACATGTAGTCTGGGGAGAGGGACAGCTACATGGGGTTTTAAGGTCTGTTAAGGCTTCTTCTCTGGGCACCTGGGGAGCCCAGGCTCACCTGTACTGAAGCAGTTATTTGCTTGGATATTCAGGGACCAGGCACAGGACCAGGCACCAGGGATCCGGAAACTGCAGAGCATGCCAGGCCGGTCTATTCCTGCTAAGGGGATAGGAGAATGTAAATTGTGGCTGCCCTCTAGGCAGGCCAGGGACCACTGGGTTCAGAAAACATCCAAATATGCCCATAGCTGCTCAGAGGGTCTATACCTTTGGCCCCACTCTGGGTTTTGTGGTTGCAAGAGAGAGGCTCAGCTGGGATGCCTGGCTCACAAGTGGTTATTCTGAAAATCCATGTATGTTAACATTCCCAGTAGTCATGTTTATAGTACTAATAGTACTGATATCAAGGAGGTAGTGTACTGTCGGAGGTAAGGTGGCTCCGATCCTCGATCACCTACCAGCTATGTGATCTCAGGCAAGTGTGTGTATATATACATACACACACACACACAGACACACACACACACATTATTAAAGATATATATATATATTTTTAAGACAGGGTCTTGTTCTTTTGCCCAGTCTGGAGTGCAGTGGCATGATCATGGCTCAATGCATCCTCAACTTCCCAGGCTCAAGGAATCCTCCCATCTCAGCCTCCCAAGTAGCTGGGACCACAGGTGTAAGTCACCACACATGGCTAATTATTTATTTTTTGTAGAGACTGGAGTCTTGCTATGTTGCTCAGGCTGGTCTCGAACTCCTGGGCTCAAACGATTATCCTGCCTTGGCCTCCCAAATTGTTGGGATTATAGGCATGAGTCACCATGCTTTGATAAAATATTTTTTAAAATCAACTTTTGCACTGATAGAACGTGCAGATTGTAAGGATACAGTTCAGTGAGTTATTACAAACTAAATATAGCCAGTACCCACCAACCAGGTTGAGAAACAAAACAATCCAGGCCAGGCGCGGTGGCTCACACCTGTAATCCCAGCACTTTGGCAGGCCAAGGCGGGTGGATCACCTGAGGTCAGGAGTTCGAGACCAGCCTGACCAACATGGAGAAATCCCATCTCTACTAAAAATACAAAAATAGCCAGGTGTGGTGGTACATGCCTGTAATCCCCTCTACTTGGGAGGCTGAGGCAGGAGAATCACTTGAACCCCAGAGACGAAGGTTGCGGTGACCTGAGATCACGTCACTGTACTCCAACCTGGGCAACAAAACTCTGTCTCAAAAACAAACAAAGAAAAAAGAAAAGACATAAAACAATCCAGTACCCCAGAGGCCTCCCTCACATACCTTTCCCAATTACTACCTCTCCAAAGGGTACTGTGAGCCTGACCTCTAACACTAAAAATTACTTTTGTAAGGCAAGTTCTGAAACCCTCTGCCTCAGTTTCCTTAACTGTAAAATGGTGGTAAGACACACTCCTGCCTATAAGCTTGCTGTGTGATGAAATATACTAGGCACTGGGCTAAATGTGTGTGATCTCATCTAATTCTCCATGGATGTGCACTGGGAAGGCCTTGTCCACTTTAGAGAGGTTCAACATTCCATTCAAGTTGGCAAGGGGCAGAGCTGGGATTCGTGCCAGGTCTGCCTGAAACCCACACTCTTAAGAGGCCTCTCACTCTTGTCTTATGGATCCTAATTTTCTGACAGACTGAAAATGTAAAAATGCTGTCAGGAAGGAGGAGTCAAATTGCCTTAACCTAGGCAGAATGTTAAGTACCCCTGATAGCGCCTGAGGTGCTCCAGACCTTCGGAGTTGTCTTCTGAATGATGTGCACAGGCATCCAAATCAGTGTTTTAATCTCACGTTGGTTTACATATATGTTAAGTCTGCTCTGGCTGCTGAAATGACTGAAATGGCCCAAGATGGGTAAAAAGGGGCAGATGCTATAAAGAAAAGCACATGCTTCTGGTACTAACGCTGGGACAGGCTTAGGGAATCCTCCCACAGTGCCTCTGCAGTGGCCCCACACTCCTCTCTAAGCCACCCCCACACAGCTCTCGGGAGATGTAGGACAGATTTCTTCAAAGGAAGAGAACGCTGTACCTGGGTGACTATTGACGAACAGTGACGCTGGGAGCAGGGTGGCACAGCCCGGAGTCTCTGCGAGTCCCATGAGGCACAGTCTGGAAAAAGCTGTTAAGGACAGTTAGGCACAAGGCTCCCCTCTGGGAGGAGGCATGGGCATTCACCCTTCAGAAGGTCATACGGCACACAACCTAGGACAGAGTAACCCCACCGTCCAGATTCAACATACGTTTACACTGTCCACATTTAGCTTCGCGTGTTTGTTTTTGAGACGGAGTTTCACTCTTGTTGCCCAGGCTGGGGTTCAATGGCGTGATCTTGGCTTACTGCAACCTCTGCCTCCTGGGTTCAAGCGATTCTCCTGCCTCAGCCTCCTGAGTAGCTGGGATTACAGGCATGTGCCACCACGCCTAATTTTGTATTTTTAGTAGACATGGGGTTTCTCCATCTTGGTCAGGCTGGTCTTGAACACCCGACCTCAGGTGATCTGCCCGCCCTGGCCTCCCAAAGTGCCGGGATTATAGGGGTGAGCCATCGTGCCTGGCCAGCTTCAGATGTTTTTTAAAGGGAAAAATAAATCAGATATAGTTAAAGGCTGGGTGTGGTGGCTCCTGCCTATGTAATCCCAGCACTTTGGGAAGCTGAGGCAGGAGGATCACTCGAGCCCAGGAGTTCGAGACCAGCCTGGGAAACATGGCAAAACCTTTTCTCTACAAAAAATACAAAAACTAGCTGGGCATGGTGGTGTGTGCCTGTAGTACCAGCTCCCTTGGGACGCTGAGGTGGGAGGATTGCTTGAGCCTTGGAAATCGAGGCTGTGGTGAGCTGTGATCATGTGAGTGCATTCCAGCCTGACTGACAGATTAAGACCATGTCTCAAAAATAAAATACTATTAAAAAACCCCAAAAGTCCCCCTCTCTGATCCCTCCCTAGTCCAATTCTCCCTTCTCCCCCACCCAGAAAGAACTGCTCTTCTCAAATTGGTGTAAGTTCTTCTAAGCCATGCTGTATTTCCACTACATGTATTTGTCAATAAATAAAACAAAGCAACTTTTGTTTTAAAAAATACATACAGAAATGGCACTGCACAGAATATCTCACTACCAGCTTTTAACATTTCTGCTTATCTGAATGGGTGCCAGGTGACACCTCACTATTATTTCAATGGCCATTTCCCTGACTACATGTGGGTGTCTCTGTTCACATGAGCGTAGTCACTGGGCAGTCTCTCTGACCTGCCCCTTTACACTCTTCCCTATGTGTGTGTCTTCTGACTGATGTGGTTCCTCTCCTTTTCCCCTCATAGCCAAACTTCACTCCAGAGGAGCCTGTATTTATTCTCACTCCCTTGCCTTTCCTCCACTGAAATCCAGGCCTGACCCTCAGCTTCCCAGAGAAATGTTCTCACCACAGTCTTCAATAAGCTCCTGATTTCTAAATCTGATGGAAATGTTCCAGTTCTGCCCTATGGCCATGTAGCCTAATTTCTACTACACACTCCTTGGCCTCAACCCACCACTCTCCGGGAAGTCTATCCTGGGCCTTCTCCTATCACAAGATGCCCGGGCTAGGACCTGCGCCTGCCCCTTGGTGCCCTTCCCTCCACTCCTGAGGAAGGGCGTGCCTCATTTCACGCCCTCACTGCCGCTCTCAGTCTTGCAGCAGCTTGTCTGAGGACTTGCTCTCACCTGTCTATCCCCCAACAATGCCACCAAAGGAATCATTTTCAAAAATGGCTCCACAATCACAACCCGCTGGGACCTCCCACATCCCTGAGCGAGCATTCAGTCTTGAAAGGTCCTATTCCCTAGCCAGAGACATCATGAATATCAAACTACTGCCAAACACACCAAGCTTTCTCCCAACTCCTCCTCCTTTTAGGAGTCCCTGGCCTCTTCCTGCCCTCATGGGTCTCCCTCCAGGAAGGCGGCTGCAATCCCTCCTGCATGCAGCTTTCCTCCTACACTGAAGACTTGTGGCGCTGCCTGTCTCTATCTCCTTGCAACTGCATATACTCGATAGGTGTTGCCTGAATGACCACACATATTCCTCACTGGAAAACGTAACTATCTGAAAAGCAATCACGTAACCTTTTAAAAATCTTTTAAAACATTTTATTTTTATATATGTATTTTTCGATGGAGTCTTGCTCTGTCGCCCAGGCTGGAGTGCGGTGGCGCAATCTTGGCTCACTGCAACCTCTGTCTCCCGGGTTTTGAAGCAATTCTCCCGCCTCAACTTCCCAAGTAGCTGGGATTACAGGCATGCGCCACCACACCTGGCTAATTTTTGTATTTTTAGTAGAGATGGGGTTTCACCATGGTGGCCAGGCTGGTCTCGAACTCCTGACCTCAAGTGATCCACCTGCCTCGGCCTCCCAAAGTGCTGGGATTATGGGAATGAGCCACTGCGCCCAGTCACTTTTTTTTTTTCTTTTCTTTTTTTTAAGAGACAGGGTCTCTCTCTTTCACCCAGGCTGGAGTGCAGTAGTCTGATCACAGCTCACTGCAGCTTTGAACTCTGGGCTCAAGTGATCCTCCTGCCTCAGCTTCCTGAGTACCCGGAACTACAGGCATGCACCATGATGCTCAGCTCATAGAATTTTTTTTTCTTTTGTAGAGAGAAGGTCTTGCTATATTGCCCAGGCTGGTCTCAAACTCCTGGCCTTAAGCAATCCCTCCACTTTGGCCTCCCAAAGTGCTGAGATTACAGGTGCGAGCCACTGTGCCGGGCCAGGTAACGTTTTTTTTTGAGAGGGAGTCTGGCTCTGTCGCCCAGGCTGGAGTGCAGTGGCCGGATCTCAGCTCATTGCAAGCTCCGCCTCCTGGGTTTACGCCATTCTCCTGCCTCAGCCTCCCAAGTAGCTGGGACTACAGGCGCCCACCACCTCGCCCGGCTAGCTTTTTGTATTTTTTTAGTAGAGACAGGGTTTCACCGTGTTAGCCAGGATGGTCTCGAACTCCTGACCTCGTGATCCGCCCGTCTCAGCCTCCCAAAGTGCTGGGATTACAGGCTTGAGCCACCGCGCCCGGCCACATTCTTGACCATCTGAGTATGTGATATGTATGTGACATACCACTCTGGGTGGTAAGCTCCAAGTTAAGTATATCCAGGATAGAAAGGGTGCCGAAACTGTAAATGGGAACAGCATCACCAAATAAACTTATTTTGCTTCTGGGTTTGGAGGGCACGGAAGTGAAGAAAGTGGGATGTGCATGTTAGTTACTGTTGCTGAATCTCAGCTTATTTATATTCAAACTTTGAGTACTTATGGGGCCAGGCTAAGACTTAATCCTTTGACAGGCCACAGGTTAACTAAGGGCCCAATAAGTGTAGAAAGAATTCCATCTAACCCCCACCACTCTTGCAGGGAAAATGCAGAGTGCAGGTCTGAACAAAGTACCGTTTTTCTAAAGGGAAAAAGTTACCTGAACTTCTGAAGCAGCACAAAAAATCTATAGCACAAAGGCCAGAAGATTACCAGAAACTGCCACCAGAGGGCAAGCCACTGATGAAGCTACAACAGACCATCCATCCCTTAAAGCCCAATTACATGGATTTTTTTTCCCTCCTTAGCCCACAGAAACATGAGAAACCATGCTGTTTTAAAAGACTGGAAATGAGAGCGAGGTTCGTATTTGCTCTCTGCAGAGCTTGGCCTCTTTAGCCCTCTGGTTAGATCATCATAGGAACAGGTGGTCAGTCCCATTAGCCTACAGAACCCCATCAAATGAAAGCCACATACAATTTTCAATTTGGAGAACAACTAGTTTGGTGCCTTATATAAATTTGTAATCAGGTCGCTAATGTATTTAGGCTTTACAAGCCTTTGAAATGTAAGCTGGGTGTGGTGGTGCATAGCTATAGTCCCAGCGACTTGGGAGGCTAAGGCAGGAGAATCACTTGAGCCCAGGAGTTCTAGACTGGAGTGAGCTATGATTGCATCACTGCATTCCAGCCTGGAAGACGAGCAAGACCCCTTTCTTTGAAAAAAATTAAATAAAAACCAAAAAACTCCTTTGAAAGAGAGTGCTGTGAAACAAATAAAATTTTAAAAAAAGACTCTGATTCAGTTATCACTTGTTGAAGACCAGTGATGTGCCAGGAACTGCTAGGTGCGTTCACAGGAGTTAACTAATGCTAATCTCACGACAACTCAAGAAGTAGGTGTTAAGTACAACGAGTAGTCATGTTGTTTCCAGAACACATTTAATATGAGAATGAACCAAGGACAAGAGTCATTAACATGTGGCTTTTGGTGAATCAAGTCTTGTGCCATATCAAGAGCCCCCAAGGGTACCAGAGGCCAGGGACCACAACACTGTACTACTGTGCTCTCAGCAAAGTGGCTCTGCTCACTCAGGAAGGCAGACTGGTGTGATGAGTGCTTTAAAAAGCTGTTGCCAGCAGGGACCTGAGGCCCAGAGCCCACAGATCCAAGTCCACTGTCAAAGGAACCCCCTCTCTGACCCTGCCCTCAGCTTCCCCTAGGAGGACCCTGCCCTCCTGACCACCGTTTTCCTCCCTGGCCTCAGGAGGAGCTGGGCTTCCTCCCCAAGGCTGTGCTGCTCCTTTCCGCTTTGTTCCTCTGCTACCGCACCAGCTCTCCGGCAGGAATACTGGGTCTGTGTCGTGAACTCAGAGCCTCCTGTCACACGCCACAGTGGCAGAGCGGGCTGGCCTTGGAGCCAGACTGCCTGAGTTCCTATCCTGTCTCCACCACATCCATGTGAAGGCCCAGAGAGTGTCTGCCACACAGTGACATCAATGTCATCTTGAGAAACAACCATGATGGGACCTCAGCTACTTCTCTGTGCTCCACAGGCATCCTTGTGGTTCTACCCAGGTACGCTTTTTTCTAAAGCATGAGATTTAAGTGCACAAGGGCCCAGCCCTCTGGTCACTAAGATGCCATGCCATGAAGCCCACAGATACCCAGGTCCACGTCAGGGTGTGGCCTGCCCACCAAACCTCTTCCTCTGCCAAAGGATACAGAATGTGGGAATCCAAGTGATTGAGCGAGGCCCAGCACACCGAATTCACCTGGTGAGGAAGCAAACAGCAAGACGGAAAGTCATTTCACAGTCATATGCTTTCCTGTGGAATAACTTGTGGGGACACAGACATGTGACTTCTTTCTTCAGGTCTTGCTCCTCTTCAAATGGGCTGGAACAAACATTCTGAGGGCAGGGCTTCAGCAGGACAGGAAGTAACCTCAAGTCTGAGTCCTTCAACAGAGCCACAGGGAGACATATGGTATATCTGGCATACCCTCTGGGCAGGGCTGAATGGCAGGAGATAAACCTAACTCTGAAGGTGGATCTTACTTCACCCAGAAGCCATTTTCAACCTGTATCCATTTTGCGGCTTATGTCCCAACTGAATAGCAAGTCTCAGATTCTCATGGATGCCACCATCACCCCACTGCAACTTAAAGGTTACTCCCTAGACAGGAAACTCCTCTTACTTGTTTAAGTCTCAGTGCTGGCTGCGGCCTGGCTGGATGACGTATCACTCCAACACACAGGGCAGGACCCCTCCTATCCAGGCCACAGTCACGTCACCCATGTCCAAGGAACTCCCTGCCCCGGTGTGGGCCCTTTCAGATCAACTCCTGGACCCCTGGAGGGACAGTCCTGAGGACCAGTTAAAGAAGCGCTGTTTCAACCTACCCCAATCATCTCATTTCACTTTCTTTTCCAAGACAAGAAACTCCTGGGACCCTTTCTTTCCCTACGGGTTCTGAGCAACTACAAATCCATTTTTTGAGATAGGGTCTCGCTCTGTTACCAAGGTTGGAGTACAGTGGCACGATCATGGCTCACTGCAGCCTCGATCTCCCGGGCTCAGGTGATCTTCCCACCTCACCTCCCCCCGAACCCCCAAGTAGCTGGGACTACAGGTGCACGCCACCACACTCAGAAAATTATTATTTTTTTTTTGTAGAGACGAGGTTTCACCATGCATGTTCCGCTGTCCAGGTTGGTCTGAAACTCCTAGGCTGAAGTAAAAATCAAGTCTTATGGAAAAATGAGGTAACCATGCTCTGCCCTCTTCCCCAATTGCTCTCCTCTATCCTGAATTTGGCCAACTACCCCCAGGGCCAAGTGTGCAGCAAGGCTACAGGGATGGGCAACGTACCTTCCGGTTGGTGAAGTAGAGGTTTTCGTGCATGAACACCTTAAGCGTAGGGGTCTTCAGACTTTGCAGGTTGATGATGCCATACTTGGAGCCTCCGACTTTGACATCGTTCACTGTGAAGAGTCGGTCACTGTTGGTATCTGCCTGGAGAAGAGAAGGGGGCAGTGGGTGACATCCCAGGCTGCGCCTGGTGGGTAACATAAGAGGGACCTGCCTGTCTCTCCTGGTCCCCATGCTCCGTGCCTTTTCACTAGGTGAGAGCTCCTCTCCATGAGCGAGTGTGGAGATGACCTCACTTCCCCTAACTCAGTGCAGCCATCTCTGGGCAAAGTCAGTACATGTCTGATCTAACAATTCAAGAGGAAGGATGAGAATGGCAGTGAGGGGACATGGCCAGAAAGTCTGAGATCTGCATGAGGACCTCACTCAGAAGTGGGTTTGGCAGAGTCCTAGCACGCACCCAGAGGAATGTGCCACGTGCCATCATGAAGGCTGTGCAGCAATAGGAAAAATGCTAGTTCCTATTACATAGGCACTAATTTTCTTTTACCACCATGAAAACAAACAAAAAACCCATGGAACAAAATGTGCAACAGAAAAAGACTGCATTCAAATATAGGCTTTTTTGGCTAGGCGCAGTGGCTCAAGCCTGTAATCCCAGCACTTTGGGAGGCCGAGACGGGCGGATCACGAGGTCAGGAGATCGAGACCATCCTGGCTAACACGGTGAAACCCCGTCTCCACTAAAAAATACAAAAAACTAGCCGGGCGAGGTGTCGGGCGCCTGTAGTCCCAGCTACCCGGGAGGCTGGGGCAAGAGAATGGTGTAAACCCGGGAGGCGGAGCTTGCAGTGAGCTGAGATCTGGCCACTGCACTCCAGGCTGGGCGACAGAGTGAGACTCCGTCTCAAAACAAACAAACAAACAAACAACAACAAAAAAAATAGGCTTTTTTTTTTGAGATGGAGTCTTGCTCTGTAGCCTAGGTTGGAGTGCAGTGGCACGATCTCGGCTCACTGCAAGCTCCGCCTCCTGGGTTCACGCCATTCTCCTGCCTCAGCCTCCTGAGTAGCTGGGACTACAGGCGCCCGCCACCTAGTTTTTTTGTATTTTTAGGAGAGACGGGGTTTCACCGTATTAGCCAGGATGGTCTTGATCTCCTGACCTCGTGAGCCACCCGCCTCAGGCTCCCAAAGTGCTGGGATTACAAGCTTGAGCAAAGGTAAGCTATTTTTTTTTTTAAAGAGGTGGGGTCTCACTGTTGTCACCCAGGCTGGAGTGCAGTGGCATGGTCATGGCTCATGATAACCCTGAACTCCTGGGTTCAAGTGATCGTCTCTCCTCAGCCTCCTGAGCAGCTAGGACTACAGGCATGAACCACTGTGCCTGGCCAGTTTTATTTATTTTTTTTTTGTGAGGCAGAGTCTCGCTCTTTTGCCTGGGCTGGAGTGCAGTGGCCGGATCTCAGCTCACTGCAAGCTCCGCCTCCCGAGTTTACGCCATTCTCCTGCCTCAGCCTCCCGAGTAGCTAGGACTACAGGCGCCCGCCAACTCACCCGGCTAGTTTTTTGTATTTTTAGTAGAGACGGGGGTTTCACCGTGTTAGCCAGGATGATCTTGATCTCCTGACCTCGTGATCCACCCATCTCGGCCTCCCAAAGTGCTGGGATTACAGGCTTGAGCCAACGCGCCCGGCCCGACCTGGCCTCTTTTATATTTTTTTTTGTAGAGATAGTGTCTCACTATGTTGTCCAGGCTGGTCTTGAACTTCTGGCTTCAAGTGATCCTCCTGCCTCAGCCACCCAAAGAGCTGGGATTACAGGTGTGAGGCACCATGCCTGGCTCAGGATGTGGGCTAATGTTTTTTTTTTTGAGAGGGAGTCTCACTCTGTCGCCCAGGCTGAAGTGCAGTGGCACGATCTCAGCTTGCTGAAGCCTCCGCCTCCCAGGTTCAAGCTATTCTCTCACCTCAGCCTTCTGAGTAGCTAGGACTACAGGTGTGAACCACCACACCCAGCTAATTTTGGTATTTTCAGTACAGACGGGGTTTCACAATGTTGGTCAGGTCAGTCTCGAACTCCTGACCTCAAGTGATCCTCCCACCTCGGTCTCCCAAAGTGCTGGGACTACAGGTGTGAGCCACTGCACTTGGCCCTATTTTCGTTTTTTCTTTTAAGACAGAGTCTTGATCTGGTTGCCCAGGCTGGAGTGCAGTGGCACAATCATGGCTCACTGCAGTCTTGACTTCCTGGGATCAAGTGATCCTCCCACCTCAGCCTCCCGAGTAGCTGGGACTACATGCACACACCACCATGCCCAGCTAATTTATATTTTTTGTAGAGACAGGGTTTACCCATGTTGCCTAGGCTGGTCTCGAACTTCTGGGCTCAAGTGAACTGCCTGCTGAGGCCTCCCAAAATGCTGAGATTACAGGCATGAACCACTGTGCCAGATGTGGGCTATTTTAAGTTTTTCTTTTCTCATTTTAAAACATGATGTGGTTAATCGCTATTTCAAAGCAAAAACTCTACATATTTATGTGTTTTGTATATATTAATAAATATAGACCCATACACAGGTTTGGATGCTGGTTTAACTGTATCAACTTTGTAAAGTTTACCCAGGAAGAAGTCATGTTCCCAGAAGAATCACTGAGACTAGACTCAGATCTGAAAAACTGCTCCAGGTGGCAAGCCACTTTCCGGCCCTGCGGTCACACTGGCCAGCCAGAGTCACTGTAACTTTGGGTGATGGAGACGACCTACCACACGTAAAGCCTGGGTCAGGAGAGATGAAGCATGAGGGTCGGGGTGTCCAGGCTTGTGAACAGTGGCCTGTGTATCACCAGACCCCATACACCAATGACCCCCACTGTTCCCACCCGCTTTACCCCAGGGAAGGGACTGCTGAGGGGAACCCACCACAACAGAAGATTCTACTCATTCAGTCAAACCATATCCCCAAGCACACAGAGAGAGAAGCCACACGGGAGAGTGTGGGCCCGGCCCCCAACACCCCTCACATGGAAGGACCCCGCTGTGGTGGTCCCCTGGGGCAGGAGGATGCAGTGTCGACCTCCAGGGTCAATCTCTAGCATCGGCCTCCAGTCCGGCCGGCAGACGGCCGAGTCCAGATGCTCCTGCCTCTGTATCCTCGTCTCACTCTCCCTGGCTTCCCTCAGCCTCTAGGAAGGACAGGGCTTGCCGGGCACACCCTGCTCTGACGTGGTCCATCGAGAGGTCACGGACCTTTGTTTGCAGTGGACCCTGCATTTCCTTGGCCCCTGGGTTTAAGCGGCGGACCTTGGCCTCCAGCTTGGGTCCATCCCGAACCAGAGAAGGCCTTTCACCCCCTGCAAATGATGTGATGGAGGTGTGTTGATGGGAGGTGCCCCTGAGGCCAGGGTGGCAAGCAGGGAGTCCTACCCTCTAGTGACCAAAGGCATACTGGGCTGCAGGTTTAGCCACCAAGTCCTGCCCCAGTTCAGGAAGAATTAGATGTCCCCTGGTCCACTGTGAACCTTTTTAATTGCATATACAACACAGCCAAGGAGAAGTTACTGTGTCAAGTTTCTTAGTCAAGGTGTGGCTGGGTCCAGACTCTGATGTCAAAAGATGGAACTGATGTGGGGGTGATGATGGTCACCGCACAGCCTGCCTCCCAGCTTAGCATCTCCCAGGCGGTAGCCAGCAGGCAGGTTAAAATCGTACAACCAAGAAGATGCCACCTGCTTTCATTGCAGTTGGCTTCTCCAGAGCTAGGCTTGATGACTGGCAACGCTAAGCCACAAAGTGTCCAGAGGGGTGGTACTCACATCCTAGGCGTCCACAGGTGTCCCCCTCCGACTCACCAGTATGAGGTTAAATCGGTCGCTTGCCAAGGCGGAGGGATCCAAGCTCCGAATCTGGACCTTTTTCCTCTCCATGCAGCTGAGACGCAGCTCGTGGGCTAAACTGCAGAAACAGAGGGTAGGGGCATGGATGCTGTAGCTGACATGCATGGAGAAGATTCGGGGGTCTCTGGCCTTCCCTCCCCCGAGGCCCATCTCTCCTCGTTAGCCTGCTCCATAGTACTTCTCAGCAATGGAGCTGAGCAAGATCCCAGATTATCTGAATTTGAGTTTCCCCACAGAACACTCAGGAAGATGAAAATGAAGAAGTGGGTGGCCCATTTACAGAGTCAAAGAGTGGGAGTTAGAGGGACTTGTGCCTGCATCATCCAGTACAGCTCCTTCTCCTGAGACTACGAAAGTGCTGGAGATGGAACAATGGTCTGGAGGGCACTCCAGATGAAACAATGGCCTGGAGGGCACTCCACTACTGGGAAGAGCCCCAGGATACGCTGCCTCTTGTCTCGCAGGGTGAGGAACAGATCTAACTAGAGTTTTAACTCTTTCTGTCTCAGAAGGAGGAAAACAGAGGTGGGGCCTACCCCGCCTGATACCCACGGTGTTTCTGGCCTTCCCTGAGGGGGTCCTGCTCCAAGGTGTGAGGGCTGTGCCCCAGGAAGCTGCCTTAAATGCAGGGTTCCTCACTTACGCATGTACAGTGGGAGCAGGAGACGCAGGTTGGGCGCTCAGGTGTTGGAGTCAGACAGTTTCCCACTTCTAGCTTTACCTTGAGCAAATCACTCCACTCTGAGCCCCAGTCTCTTCCTCAGGAAATGGGGGAAAGTATCGGCCTATCTCACAGGGTTTTAGTTAGAACTGTATCAGACATCTTAAGTACTTTGATAAAGTTTAGTACACACACATCCATTTAATGCCCCATTTTTGGTGACAACTCATTAGAAGGGAAAGAAGCATGCAGAAATGTCATGGGAATGAAGTTGTAGGATCTTCTACTAGAATGACTTATGAGTACCACAGAATAGACAACTCTGCCTACGTCGCCATCCTCTCTCCCTAGCCTCCTACAAGAGTCCCTCTCCTTCAGTCTAGAGAGAACAGCTTTCTCAGGGTGGGTTTAAGCAGCAGAAGGCAGGCGCTGAACTGGAGCCCCTCAACTGTGCAGGTGCCTCAAAGGGTAGCCACATGCTCTGTCCAGATTGGATTCTTGTACCACGAAAATAAGAAACAGGAAAAGAACATTCATGAAGAAAACATAACAAAGAGGCATTGTCTTACTGGCAATAATTGGTGACGTTGAGAAAACCCAGTTGGCTCTTTCGGAGCATGGAAGATGCATTAAATCCCATCCTGGCAATCTAGATTTATTACAAAAAAGAGAACAATTCAATGAAGATTTATTTGTTATGGGATAATGGAGAATGTTTTTCGCTCCACAGGACGCAATAAAGAAAATAGGCACTAAATTGGCAGAAATTTTATGCATAAAAATCCAACAGTATCCTTTCCAAGTCTTCTGTCCTTGGCAAGAGGAAAGGCCCAGCACAAGAAAGTGTGAGCGAAGGCCGGGCGCAGTGGCTCACGCCTGTAATCCCAGCACTTTGGGAGGCTGAGGCGGGCGGATCACAAGGTCAGGAGATGGAGACCATCCTGGCTAACACGGTGAAACCCCGTCTCTACTGAAAATACAAAAAGAAATTAGCTGGGCGTGGTGGCAGGTGCCTGTAGTCCCAGCTACTCGGGAGGCTGAGGCAGGAGAATGGCTTGAACCCGGGAGGCGGAGCTTGCAGTGAGCCGAGATCACACCACTGCACTCCAGCCTGGACAATAGAGCGAGACTCCGTCTCAAAAAAAAAATGTGAGCAGGAAAGTTTGCTCAACTCTGCCATGCTCTCCATCCACATACACCCAGGGGGACGAAGCCACCAGGTGCAAGAGTGCAGCAATGGGACTGAAAACAGGCCTGCACTGCTTTCCATTCCACCTGTGATGACCCAAGGCTGGAACTATAAGTTCCATTGCCTACCTTGACAACAAAATATGCTAGCATCTAGACCTGTGTCAAGATGGCCTGTATTCCAAACCATGCATCCTGGTCTTCTATTTAAAATAGAAAGCTGGGTCGGGCATGGTGGCCCACACCTCTAATCCTACACTTTGGGAGGCCAAGGTGGGCGGATTATTTGAGGCCAGGAGTTCAAGACCAGCCTGGCCAACATGGTGGAACTCCATCTCTACAAAAAAATACAAAAATTAGCTAGGCATGGTGGCAGGCACCTGTAATCCCAGCTACTTGGGAGGCTGAGGCAGGAGGCTCACTTGAACCTGGGAGGCAGAGGCTGCAGTGAGCCGAGATGGTGTCACTGCACTCCAGCCTGGGCCACAGAGTGAGACCCTGTCTCAAAAAAAACCCCAAAAAACAAAAAACAGTTACTAAAATTATATCACACTGCCTCCCAAGATTCCTTCAGGAATGACAAAACAGAACTGCTGAAGAAGGCTGGGCACGGTGGCTCGCACCTATAATCCCAGCACTTTGGGAGGCCGAGGCGGGCAGATCACTTGAAGTCAGGAGTTCAAGACCAACCTGGACAACATGGTGAAACCCTGTCTCTACTAAAAATAAAAAAATTAGCTGGGCATGGTGGGACGTGCCTGGAGTCCCAGCTACTCAGGATGCTGAGGCAGGAGAACTGCTTGAACCCTGGAGGCAGAGGTTGCGCTGAGCCGAGATCATGCCACTGCACTCCAGCCTGGGCAACAAAGTGAGACTCCATCTCAAAAAGATAAATAAATAAATAAATAACTGCTGAAAAAACTTAGCAAACAAGAAAATGGGGATGGAAGGAGGGGGCTCTTGGCTGTTCTTATTCTTGTCTTGTCTTCTTTCTGTCAGGGAAAAGCTGGGGCCACACCCCCTGAAGTGCCTCTGCTAAGTGTTGCAAGGGCATCTAATTGGCACCTTTTTCAACAGTGGATGGACAGGTGCTGGCAGGAGCGGAGGACGGGGGGCGAAGGGGTGAGGAGCCCACCTTTTTCTGCTTGTCCTCTTCCTCAAGCAGCCGCAGTCTCTTGCTTTCCATCTCCTTCTGCCGGATGCTCTCTTTTGTCAGGGGGTTGCAGTTGTTATGTCCAGGGAGCAAGCGGAAGTAGCGTTTCTTTTCAGGGTCAAAGTAAAACCCAGGTAGCTCTTTACACAAAAAAATTAAATGCATCAATTTCAACCACTGTGAACTGACCACCTGAGTTGGGTGCCCAGTGGCCTGTCCCCCCACCTCATGGCTGCCTGTCTTTTCTAAGAGTGGGGATGAGCTGCCTTGTCAAGCAACATCCCGGACTGTGCTCAGTCCTGGGGGAGGCGGTTTGCCTCAGGACCACCATTCCTGATGCACCCAGCTCCCTCCCTGAGTGTTTCAATTTGCTCCTGGAACTCCTTCCGAGCCAGGAATGGGTCTCAGCCTTCCCTGTGTGCAGGGGCCAGGAGTCCCACCCAGCAAGTGGCCTTACCTGGCACAGAGGAGGCCCCAGCTGTGCCAGACGAGGTCGACGGAGACTCATCATCACCGTGGCTGGAATCCTGAGCCGACTGTGCTGTCTGGGAGTCAGACCTGTTGACACACAGTTGTGTTAACTTGGAGCCCAGGGCTTGAGTTCCAGCCATTCTGACTGGGGGTCTACTCGGGCAGTTCTGTAGCCTTCACCTCTGATCTCTGACCTTTCTGATTACTTGAGAAGCACTGACCTCCTCTTGCAAATACAACAAAATAGGGCAAGGTTTTGGTTTTTCACTCTTTTTTCTTTCTTTAAAAGAGAACAGATGTCAGTGATTCCCTCTTCTTATTTTCTCACTTAAGCATTTTGTGAGGTCTTGTGGAATTTTCCAGATTAAAAGAAAAAATGGAAATCTTTGCCAATAAGAATTTTACCAGCTGGGCTCATTTGTCAGCACAACGGCAGTTACAAGGCTAGGTGAATTTCATTCTTTATTGGATTCAGTAGCATGACGAGTTTAAATTTTACTTGACTACACAATCTTACAGACAGAAAAATTGGGCTTTGGGGGACAGAGTTGAGTTCAGTAACACTGGGATAGAGCCATGGCTAAAACACTTGATGTGTAAATAAAGCCACAAGTAGCTTCTGTGGGACTTATAGGCTGAAGGATGTAGTAGAGGCGTGTGCCACACCACCCAGATAATTTTTGTATTTTTAGTAGAGAGGGGGTTTCGCCATGTTGGCCAGACTGGTCTCAAACTCCTGACCTCAAGTGATCCGCCTGCCTTGGCCTCCCAAAGCGTTGGGATTACAGGTGTCAGCCACCACGCCTGGCCCAGCCAACTTTATTTTAAAAATACATTTAATGTTGCCTTGGTCTGGTGTGGTGGTTCATGTCTGTAATCCTAGCACTTTGGGAGGCTGAGGCAGAAGGATCACTTGAGCTCAGGACTTTGAGACCAGCCTGAGAAACAGAGTGAGACCTCATCTGTTAAGGAAATAAATAAGTGTAATGTATGGTGTATAGTGTTTTAAAGTCTACACTAGTATAATGTCCTAAGCCTTTGTGTTCACTCATCACTCACTCACTGACTTCTAGTCCTGCAAGCTTTATTCATAGGAAGTGTCATATATAGGTATACCATTTAAAAAAAAATCTTATATACCCTATCTTTACTGTATCTTTTCTATGTTGAGATCCACAAATACCACTGTGTCGTGCCTGCCTCTCGCATTCAGCAGTCAGATGCTGCACAGGTTTGCAGCCTAGGAGCAATGGGCTACACCCATATAGCTTAGGTGTGTGGCTGGCTGTACCATGTAGGTTTGTGTTAAGTATGTGCTATGATGTTTGCGTGACATGACAGCCTAATAACATATTCCTCAGAATGCATTCCCCCTTGTTAAGTGAAGTATGAGTGTATATCCTTGTCCAAGACTTAGGCTGAATAAAATTTTCCACAAAGGTATTTTCATAAAAAGTCTACAAAATGGAGAAACGGTTTTCCAGCTGTATCAGATAACGTCTACCTCCAGCCTTATGGCGAATGCCCTGGCCAGAGGTGGTGGTCGCTTAGGAAAGAACAGAGAGTGGTCCTCTCTCCTCATTACTCAGTGTGGTGGGCTGGCCCGCCACAGCCACATGCCCTGGGAGCACGTTAGGAAGGCAGGCTCTCCTTAAGACCCCTCAGACCCACGGAATCAGAACCTGCATTGGGATGAGCCCCGTGGTGATCTCCATGCCTGTGAGCGTGTGACATGCCCTGCGTACAATGCCAGAAGCACACCGGGCAAAAGTGGCTCCCCAGAGCGGCACACTTGCCTGTCTTCAGGATCATGGAGTCTGTACCAAGGGTTCTGCTGGTGGCTTCTTCTCCCATGTCTTCTTCTACTCTGCCAGCTACTTTTATTCATATCTGTTCCTAAAAGAGAAAAACAAAAATTCCATGGATCTCCGTGCGTGGGCGTGGGCTTTTCTGTTTGCTTCTTGACAGCTGCTTCATGTTCAGCACCAGCAAAAGGCTGGCCCACCCTGGGTTATCATCAGATTTGCCACACCAAGCCTTACCCGGAAAGGGCTGCCTCCAGCACTCTCCCAACATCCTTCCCACTTCCTTCCTGTCACCCCTAGTTGACCACATAGCTCCCTACTCCACAGAAATAGGGACGGCTGGGCACGGTGGCTTATGCCTGTAATTCCAGCACTTTGGGAGGCTGAGGTGGGCGGATCATGAGATCAGTTCGAGACCAGCCTAACCAACATGGTGACACCCCGTCTTTACTAAAAATACAAAACTTAGCCAGGAGTGGTAGTGTGCACCTGTAATCCCAGCTACTCAGGAGGCTGAGGCAGGAGAATCGCTTGAACCTGGGAGGCGGAGTTTACAGTGAGCCGAGATCGCGCCACTGCACTCCAGCCTGGGCGACAGAGTGAGACTCCATCTCAGACAAAAAAAAAAAAAAAGAAACGTTGCTAGGCATGAATCCCCTAACTTCACTCCCTTCTGCTCCACAAATACCTGCCTTTACTAATTGTCTTCTTCCTTGTCTTGGACAACAGGTATCACTGCTCCTTTTCAAAGCAGACCCATCCCACCTGGCTATTGATCTCATTCCTCCCCAGGAACTGCAGACATCTGTTTCTACATATGTTCATGTCTCCTTCTCCTTATCTCAGCTTAAAAACATGCCCAGGTTTTTCATTTGTTAGTGTTCCATTTCTAATCCAAAAAGAATGGGCATATTCTGAAAGAATGGTCTATATCCACGAACTCAGTGTCTCATCTCCCAATATTCCTCAACCCACTGCAGCCAAGCTTCCTCTCTCCTCGCCTTTCTGCTAAAATGCTCTTGCTTGTGATCACCTACTTGCCAAAGTCAGTGGTCTCTTTTTAGCCCTTATTCCTGCAACATGCGGCACCAGGAGGCTACATTCTTCCTTTGGCTTCTGTAATATCTTTCTCTTGGTTTTCTTCTTGCTAAATGAATCCTTTGCTCATTTCTCCTGGGTCAAACACCCTGTGTGTGCTTCCCATTGTTCTGTCCCGGATCCTCTTCTTTTCAGACTTAACAACATCTCATCTACCAATGCAGATGCAGCTCCAACCCTAATATCCCTACTGAGCATCAAGTTCCTATATGCTGCTTCCTGTCTATTTCCGCAGATCCAACAGGTTCAAAAGTGAGTTCATGATTTCTCCCTAACTCCCGATCTGCTCTTTTGCCTGTCTAAATTTCTCTTCTCTGAGAGTAACATCCCTGCCCCTGCAGCCCAAATGCGTGTGTGTGGTTTTTTTTGTTTGTTTGTTTGTTTTGAGATGGAATCTTGCTCTGTTGCCCAGGCTGGAATGTAGTGGCACCATCTCAGCTCACTGCAACCTCTGCCTCTCGGGTTCAAGCGGTTCTCCTGCCTCAGCCTCCAGAGTAGGTGGTACTACAGGCATCCGCCACCACACCTGGCTAATTTTTGTATTTTTAGTGGAGACGGGGTTTCACCATGTTGGCCAGGCTGTTCAAGAACTCCTGGCCTCAAGTGATCTACCTGCCTCATCCTCCCAAAGTGCTGGGATTACAGGTGTGGGCCACCAAGCCTGGCCCCCAAATTTTTATCTTATTAATTGTCCTAAACAATGGCTCCTGAACGCCATGTGTGGGTTTCCCTATGGATCAGTTATCTTATACCCCAGCTAAAGAATACAGTTGTATTTATTAATAGTTAAGTTACAAGCTGAAAGGCACTGTGCACAGGAAGGGAAGCATGTGTGGCCAGTGTTAAGAGTGGTAGGAAAATGGCTGCATGCGGTAGCTCATGCCTATAATTCCAGCACTTTTGGGAGGCTGAAGTGGGAGGATCGCTTGAGCCCAGAGTTTGAGACCAGCCTGGGCAACATAGTGAGACCTCATCTCAAAAAAAGAAAAAGACTGATATGAGAAATAAGCCCTACTGACATAAAGCTTATTATTATTACCAATTCTATAAAAAGGTCAAAATTCCATCAGAGTGCATGTTCTGTATATGAAAGGATTCTAATTTGTTTAATTATGTAACAGTGCATGAATACAGCAAGGAACACACGAACTGGTGAGTCAGACTTCAGATCACCCACAGGAGGCAGGACCGTGACCCACTCACACCATTATCCTCAACAGGCGGCTGCACAATCAGCAGGACACAGCCGATAAGAAAAGCACTGACAAGTGCCAATTTGGGCCAGGGAGAGCATGTGTTCACCCCTAACTCATATAGGCCCCGGTACAGGCATTTCAATCCGGTAAGGGGGCCTGCCAACATCAAGTAATATAGTTAGCGAGGTTGGGCAAAAATCCTTTTAAAGGCCGGGTGTGGTGGCTCACACTTGTAATCCCAGCACTTTGGGAGGCTGATGCGAGTGGATTACCTGAGGTCAGGAGTTCGAGATCAGCCTGGCCAACGTGGTGAAACCCCGTCTCTACTAAAAGTACAACAATTCACCGGGCGTGGTGGCGGGTGCCTGTAATCCCAGTTACTTGGGAGGCTGAGGCAGGAGAATCGCTTGAACCTGGGAGGCGGAGGCTATGGTGAGCCAAGATTGCACCATTGCACTCCAGCCTGGGCAAAAGGGTAAAATTCCACCTCAAAAAAAAAAAAGAAAAAAAAAAAGAAAAAAGTCATTTAAAAAGTCACACTAATAAAGCCTTCCAAATACAGAAAGAGTTTAAAGGCTAGTACGAACACGTACCTTTCTAGTACTTTTAAGAAGCCTGTTCAGGGGTGGGGAGTGTGTCTTCCCTAAACACAAACACAGTTCATTCTCTACGGCCGCTTTACAGTCCATGCTTGCACTCATCACTCTGCATGACTCTTTGTTCATACTCCCATCTTATACTGGATGTGAGGTGAATTCTGTAAGGCAAACATCTTTGTTCTTTTTTCTATTCCTAGCATCCATGACCTAGTTGGTGCTTAGTAAATTTTTGCTGAACTGAAGCAAAGCAAAACAAAACCTGTGGCTACTTTAAGTCCCAAGTAGCTTCTTTCTGCTCTAGGTTATTTCCATTTACTACTCTGCACACATTTACAGAGCGCCCGCTCCATGTGAGGCGCTGGGGAGTGGGCAGAGATAATAAGCTGTGCTCCCTGGTCTCGAGGCACTGATTGTTTAATATGGGAGACAGATGCACAGACCAACCCCTGCAGCGCAGGATAAGGGTACAGACCCAGGTCTCTCCAGGTGTGGTGGGAGAGAAGGGAGTGACTGCTCCACGTGCCTGGGCTGGAGGTGGGGGAGGGAGGTAAGTGCAGTCTGAAGAATGAAAATGTCAGGGAAGCCTGGCGCGGTGGCTCACGCCTGTGATCCCGGCACTCTGGGAGGCGGAGGTGGGCGATCACCTGAGGTCAGGAGTTTGAGACCAGCCTGACCAACATGGCGAAACCCCATCTCTACTAAAAATATAAAAATTAGGCCGGGCGCGGTGGCTCACGCCTATAATCCCAGCACTTTGGGAGGCTGAGGCAGGCGGATCACCTGAGGTCAGGAGTTCGAGACCAGCCTGACCAACATGATGAAACCCCGTCTCTACTAAAAATACAAAAATTAGCCGGGCATGGTGGTGGGCGCCTGCAATCCCCACTACTTGGGAGGCTGAGGCAGAAGAATCGCTTGAACCCGGGAGGTGGAGGTTGCTGTGAGCTGAGATAGTGCCACTGCACTCCAGCCTGGGCGACAGAGCAAGACTCTGTCACACACACACAAAAAAGGCAGCGGGGGCGGCGGGCCTGCAGGCCATCTGGTATGGCCAGAGCCTGAAGTTCAAGAAACTGGGGGGATGAACCTGCAGAGGCAGACAGGGCATGGTCACAAGGACTCTGGGTGGGCGAGGAGTGACGTGATTAGAGCTGCTAAGAAAGGGCACCTGAAAGGCAGCGGCATGGGGAAGAAGGTGACAATAAGAACTGCAGCAGCAACCCAGGTGAGATGAACTCACACATTATGGACATGGTATGTGGGATAGCAGAGCCTGGATTTAGATTTAGGCAGCGAATTTCATGGGAGAGGTGGAGAGAGGAGTTGAGAAAGGTTAAGTGAATAACTGGAAAAGTCATGAGCAGGGAGACTAAGAATAAAGGAAGAACACTTTGGGGAGAGGAGAATAAGTCTGATTTTGAACAAATCAATCTCAAGATGCAGGCAATGGGAAATACCGGTCTGATAATACAGAGAGAAACTGAGCCTAAACAGACATATTTGAAAGTAACAAGGATAGGGTGACACGATCTCGGCTCACTGCTACCTCTGCCTCCTGGGTTCAAGCGATTCTTCTGTCTCAGCCTCGCGAGTAGCTAGGGCTACAGGAGTGCGCCACTATGCCTGGCTAATTTTTGTATTTTTAGTAGAGATGGGTTTCACCATATTGGCCAGGCTAGTCTCGAACTCCTGACCTCGTAATCTGCCCACCTCGGCCTCCCAAAGTGCTGGGATTACACACTGTGCCTGGCCATTAGAGACAATTTTATCTAGTAATAATATAAAACCCAATATGCATCACAGTTTGTAGATCAGTGCTTCTTAAGGACTATTTTGCCCACCAAGGGACATGTGGCAACATCTAGAGACATTTTTGTTTGTCAAAACTTGGGAGAAGGAGGGGTAGGCTGCTACTAGCGCCTAGTGGGTGAAAGCCAGGGATGCTGCCAACCACCCTACAATGCACAGGGCAGCTTCCATACATTCTTCAGTAAGAATTATCCAGGGCTGGGTGCAGTGGCTGATGCCTGTAATCCCAGCTGCTCGGGAAGTTGAGGCAGGAGGACTGCTTGAGCCTAGGAGTTCAAGACCAGCCTGCGAAACATAGCAAGATCCTGTCTCAAACAAATATTTAAAAAAAAAAAAAAGAGAGAAAAAAGAAAAAATTATTCAGCTGGTTGTGATGGCTTATACCTGCAGTTCCAACTACTTGGGAGGCTGAGGCGGGATGGCTTGAGTCCAGAGTTTGAGACCAGTGTGGGCAACATAGCAAGACTCCATCTGACAAACAACAAGAGTTGTTGTGCTAAAGCTGAGAAACCCTGTTCTATGTAGGAAGCACTCAAAAACAATTTGCTGGTAACATGATGCATCTAGTACCTTTGGAGCTGCTCTAGATGTTAAAATCAGGTGTGTTTCAGAAGGTTGGGCTTGTCTTTGTCTTTCAGAGAAACTTTTAAGTACCTCAAGGCATAAAGAATCATAATTTCTAAGAGACTACTATTCTGCCAAGACAGTGTTAATCTCAAACAATAAATAAACACAATTTGGTTTTTTGGAAAATGATTGGGACAATATTTATCAAGTAACTTATAAATGTACATGCCTTCCTTCCGGGAACTGATCCTCCAAAAATAATTCCAAGATATTTACTACATTGTTCCGAATCATTTGATAAGGCCAGTATTACCCTGTTACCAAAACCAGACAAAGATATAGGAAGAAAAATACAGGTCAAGGCTGGGTGCAATGGCTCACGCCTGTAAGCCCACTACTTTGGGAGGCCGAGGCGGGCAGATCGCCTGAGGTCAGGAGTTTAAGACCAGCCCGGCCAACATAGAGTGAAACCTCGTCTCTACTAAAATACAAAAAATTATTTAGGTATGGTGGTGCACGACCTGTAGCCTCAGCTACTTGGGAAGCTGAGGCAGGAGAATCCCTTGAACCCGGGAGGCAGAGGTTGCAGTGAGCTGAGATCATGCCACTGTACTCCAGCCTGGGCAATAGAGCAAGACTCCATCTCTCAAAAAAAAAAAAAAAAAAAAGAAAGAAAAATATAGGTCAATATGTGTTATGAATATAGAGACACAAAAATCCTCAACAAAACGCTAGCAAGTGAAATCCAGGAGCATATAAAAAGGATTATATACCATGACCAAGTGGGATGTATCTCAGAAATACAAGGTTGGTTCAACATATGAAAATCAATCAATATAATATACTGTATTAATTGATGGGGAAAACCTCACATGATTTTCTCAATTGATACACAGAAAAAGCACTGGACAAAATGCAACATCCTTTCATGATTAAAAAAACACTCAAACTAGAAACAGAAGGTAGTTTCCTCAACCTGATAAGGGGCAACTACAAAATACCCACACTTAACATCATACTTACTGGCCAAAGACAAAGTTTTCCCTCTACGGTCAGGAACAAGACAAAGATGTTGGTTTTCACTACATCTATTCAACATTGTAGTGGAAGTTTTAGATAGGCAATTAGGCAAGACAAAGAAATAAAAGGTGACCAAACATGATCTTACATACAGAAAATCCTAAAGAATCCATCGAAAAGCTACTGGTCCTAATAAATGAGTTCAGCAAGGTTGCAGGATACAAGATCAATATAGAAAAACCAGTTGTATTTCTATACACTAGCAATGAACAACCTGAATATTAAAGAAAAGTTACATTTACAATGGCATCAAAAAGAATAAAGTACTCCTCTGGTCCTGCTCAGGCTCAGTAACAAAAAAAAAAAAAAAAAGAGGAGGCCCGGCGCGGTGGCTCAAGCCTGTAATCCCAGCACTTTGGGAGGCCGAGACGGGCGGATCACGAGGTCAGGAGATCGAGACCATCTTGGCTAATACGGTGAAACCCCGTCTCTACTAAAAAATACAAACAAAACTAGCCAGGCGAGGTGGCAGGCGCCTGTAGTCCCAGCTACTCGGGAGGCTGAGGCAGGAGAATGGCGTGAACCCGTGAGGCAGAGCTTGCAGTGAGCCGAGATCCGGCCACTGCACTCCAGCCTGGGCGACAGAGCGAGACTCCGTCTCAAAAAAAAAAAGAAAAAAAAAAGAGGAGAAAAAGTACTTAGGAATATATTTAACAAAATTAATGTATGGCAGGTACATAGAAAACTATAAAACACTGTTGACAGAAATTACAGATCTAATGTAAGCCATATCAAAATTCCAAATGCCCTTTTTTTAGCAATGGATAAGCAGATCCTAAATTCATACTATGCAAGGGACCCAGAATACTCAAAATAATTTTGAAAAAGAACAAAGTTGGGAGGACTCACACCTCCCAATTTCAAAATTCACTACAAAGCTACAGTAATCAAGACACCATGTTACTGGCATATGGATAGAAATATAGATCAATGGAGTAGAATTGAGACCAGAAATAAACCCATATGCCTATCTATGGTCAATTGGTTTTCATCGAGGTGCCAAGACCATTCAACTAAAGAAAGAAGTGTCTTTTCAACTGCTGGGACATTTGAATATCAAACTGCAAAAGAATGTATTTGGATCCCTACTTCATATCATATGGGACAAAAACGAACCCAAATGGATCTAGATCTAAAACTATAAAACTCTTTGAAGGAAACAAAGGTATAAATCATCATGATCTTGATTAGGCAATGAATTCTCAAATATGACATTCAAAGCGCGCGCGCACACACACACACACATTGGGCTTCATCAAAATTGAAAACTTCCGTTCATCAAAAGACACTAGTTAGGGCCGGACACAGTGGCTCACGCCTGTAATCCCAGCACTTTGGGAGGCTGGGACGGGTGGATCACTCGCAGACAGGAGTTCAAGACCAGCCTGACCAATATGGTGAAATAGCATGTTTCAAAATACAAAATACAAAAATTAGCTCGGTTTGGTGGCGGGAGCCTGTGGTCCCAGGTATTTGGGAGGCTGAGCCAGAAGAATCGCTTGAACCCGGGGGGTGGAGGCTGCAGTGAGCCGAGATGGTGCCACTGCATTGCAGCCTGGGCGACAAGAGCTAAACTCCGTCTGAAAATAAAAAAAGAACCTACACAAATAGCCAACTGGCACATGAACGGCTACCCAACATCATTAGTCCTTAGGTAAATGTAAATCAAAACCACAGTGAGATACCACTTTAATTTTATTTACTTATTCCCTCCTACCCTCCTTTTGGCTGAAGTGCAGTGGCGCAATCTCTGCTAACCGCAACCTCCATCTCCCCAGCTCAAGCCGTCTCCTGCCTCAACCTCGGAGTAGACGGAATTACAGGCGAGTGCCACCACACCAGGCTAATTTAAAAAACATTTTTGGCCTTCCGCCACGGTCGCCATTGGAGAGTAGCAGCCATGGCTCTGCGCTACCCTATGGCCGTGGGCCTCAACAAGGGCCACAAGGTGACCAAGAACGTGAGCAAGCCCAGGCACAGCCGCCGCCGCGGGCGTCAGAGCAAACACACCAAGTTTGTGCGGGACATATCCGGGAGGTGTGTGGCTTCACCCCGTACGAGCTGCGCGCCATGGGGTTACTGAAGGTCTCCAAGGAGAAACGGGCCCTCAAGTTCATCAAGAAAAGGGTGGGGACGCACATCCGTGCCAAGAGAAAGCAGGAGAAGCTCAACAAGGTACTGGCCGCCATGAGGAAAGCCGCCGCCAAGAAAGACTGAGACCCCTCCACTGTTCTCTCCTTGAAATAAAAAACAGCTTGACAGAAAAATAAAATAAAATAAAAATAAAAAATATTTTTGTAGAGACGCGGTCTCGCTTTGTAGCCGCCCAGGCTGGTCTTGAATTTCTGACCTCCAGCGATCCTCCCGCCTTGGCGCAGTGTTGGGATGCCAGGCGTGAGCCACCACGCGCGGCAGCAATTCTGAGATTTAACACAGCGAGCCAGTATGTGCCCACAGTATGTGTATGTAGTGTGCAGAATATGTGAACCACCTTCTATAAAGGTTCATGCACGAGAAGGTCGGCTCTCTCTCACAGTCTCGCAGTTTTCCACACACAAGCGGCAAATAGTTTTGCACCGGTCTCCAAAATGGTGTCTGGTTTGGGAGCCCGCGGCTTCCGGAATTACAGGCTCTTACCTGCTTCCAGGGCACCATTCCAGGCCTGGCCTCAACAGGCCCAAGGCGCATGCCCAGAGGAGGCGAGGGGCGGCTGGTGCGCTACACCCAGTAGGGGGCAGCCCTGGGCTTCCGCGCCACCGGCAGTGCTGGGCCCTCCGCCCCCCAACACGGGCCAGCTGGGGAGCCAAGTGTGGGGGATGGCAGCCCGCTGGCCTCGCCTCCCCGGGAGGTAGGCTTGACAGCACAGGGGGTAGGTCCAGCCTTAGCACTAGGCCAAAGCTCAGAATGGGGGAGGGGCTCCATCTCCCCACGGGGCTCTCTGGTTTGGAGGCCTCAGGGCTGTTCTGATTTCCAGGCTGGGCTGAGCTCACCATCTTGTTTAGCACATGGGTTAGGGGCCCTAGACTAGAGCCCAACAACCGGGGCTCAGAGACTGGGGTATCCTGGGGCTGCGGGGTTGATTCTTGGGCGGATGAGAATGTTCTGGAATTAGACAGCGATGATGGTTGCACAATCTTGCCAATTAAAAAGCCACCGGATTGAACCCTTTTAAAAAAAGTGAATTTTTGGGTATGTGAAATATCACAGCATGGTGTAGTATACATCATATATATACATCATATATATATATTTATATATAAACTACATATGTATATGATGTTTACTACACCATGCTGTGATAGTTAAAGTGAGAAACATCCTAGATATCCAACAACAGGGGAATTTTGTTAAAAGTCTGTAGACTAGCTGGGCGCGGTGGTTCATGCCTGTAATCCCAGCACTTTGGGAGGTGGGCGGATCACAAGGTCAGGAGATAGATGAGACCATCCTGGCCAACATGGTGAAAACCTGTTTCTACTAAAATACAAAAAATTAGCCAGGCTTGGTGGCGCGCGCCTGTAGTCCCAGCTACTCGGGAGGCTCAAGTAGGAGAATCGCTTGAACCCGGGAGGCGGAGGTTGCGGTGAGCCGAGATGGCGCCATTGCACTCCAGCCTGGGCAACATGGGCGAAGCTCCGTATCAAAAACGAAAAAAAAAAAAGTCCCCATACCAGCGGGCTGTAGTGTGCAAAACGCTAACTCCACTGGTTTGTAAAGCTGAATACAAAGTAGCTTCTACAGGCCAGGGCGGTGGCTCACGCCTCTAAAGCCTCAGCACTTTGGGAGGCCGAGGTGGGAGGATTGCTTGAGCCCAGGAGTTCAAGACCAGCCTGGGCAACATAGTGAGACACCACTCCCTCCCCCGGCCCCGTCTCTACAAATAATTTAAAAAGTAGCTGGGTCTAGTGGTGCGTGCCTGTAGTCCCAGCAGTTAAGAGTTGTTCATTGTAAAACAACAACATTTTGGATGGCCGACTTAAAAACAACAAAGTTTTCTGTTAACATTTATTTAAGAAATAATTCAGGCAGCAGGCTTTGTACTAATGCCCACCCTGAGTTGGTATTTTCAATCCTATTTTACAAATGAGGAAACAGGCTTAGAGGGCTAGGTATTAACCAGGGTAAGCTAAATGGTGGAACCACCTCTGTTGGTAGGACCCCCAGGCCTGGTTACCCACAAAACATCACCTCAACTCTAATTTCCATCCTTATTTAAAAATCAGAGTTTGGGACTTTGGAACTGTTTCCTCTAGGAAGCTGTCCCCTCAGTTTTCTTTGCTTCTGGCCGCGCCGCTGGAGTCACAAGACAATGCCTGTAGAACACCATGGTGAAAGGTGTCATGGTTTCTGAAGCCCCCGGGGAACCCACAAGGCGTGGAAGAGCTAGCTTTCTCGTTAACACACAACTCAGAGTGAAGGCAAGGGCCAAACCCAGGCCCCACCACTTGCTAGTTCGTTCGCTACCCCTCACGGACAACCAGACTGCACCCCTTTCTGCGTCTGACAAGCACATCATAGCGCTGGTGCTGGGAAAACTTAGTGCCTGTGAAGCAGCCAGCATAGTGCCGGCCACTTCGTAAGCGTCAGCCACGCCTTACCTGTTATGCTGACCTGAACATTCACGGGGACACCGCCCCAAGGCCCGCAGCCCAGCCCCCGCCAGGTGTCTGGTGGGGCCTTCAGCAGCAGGGCTTAGAGAAGCGCCCTCAGCGGCGACACTCGGAGTGCCCTCCCTGCGTGTTTACGGTTGTAGCGCTGATCCGCCCGGAGGGCCCCACGCGTCCCCAAACGGGCTGAGCGCACCGCCCCAGCTGCCACCTAGGCCCAGTGGCACCGGCGTTCCACGTGCTCGCTCCTCCCCGCCCCTCCCCGCCCCTTTCCCTGGCCTTCCTCGCCGCGCCCGTCTCCCACCCCGAGGTCTGCAGCGGGCGCGCGGCAGCCCTCGAACCGACGCCAGTAGGCACCCCAGGCAGCACAGACTTACTAGTTCAGCAGGTCCCTTCCGGATTCCCCTCCGGCTCAGTTGTGCAGAAGTTGGGCCGGAGCGTGCAAGGACCCGGAAAGACCAAGGTGTAGCGTCAGCCAGTTAGGTGGATACGTTTTGGTGTTGTAGCAGCCGATAGGGCTATAGCGGCCGTCCTTTCCTTCTCACTGGACGCGGCTTCTGTCTGTCGACGTCAATAGGGGCGATCCTACGCAGAAGGCGGGGAGTGGGGCTTCGGCTCCTCCCAGGCTTGGCCTGTCTGGGCCGGATGCACGTGGAGGCTGGTCCGGGAGCGCTTGGGGGGTGGGGCCAGGCGCACGTTGGGGCGGGGCCGAGGGGCTGCTCCCGGAGCAGCGAAACTGGAACCCCTTTCCTGAGAGACGGTGTCCTCCACCCTCCGCAGGCTGATCCGGCCCTGGAGAAGTCCTCTCCCTATAGTGGAAAGAGCGGAGTCTGTGAGGCGAGGGACAGAAGTAACGTGATGTTATGACAGGCGGCGATACCTTGGGCAGTGGCCTCAGGCGGCCGAGGCCGCTGCCCTGGGTCTGCGTTCAGGGTGTAGCGTAGCGAGCCCTGACCGTGGAACTGGGGGGCCTCCGTGCTGGCTCCAGTACTGCTGCTTGCTGTGGGACCTAGGGCGAGTCTCTTCCCTTCTCTAAGCCTTGATTTCTTCTGTTGAGAGAAGGGATCGGATCTATCATTCTCGTGTCGTCTCCAGCTTGGAGTTTGCTCAGACCACCAATATTTCTAGAATGACCTGTGTGTGCTGTGCCTGTCAGCTGACGGTTTTGAGATCTATTGAAAGGAAAACGGAAGCGTCTAATGTGCTTGTGGCCTGAAGAGACAGTTTGTGAGGATAGCTGGGTTCACAGAGGCCAGGCTTGTTGGGGTCCAGCAGCAGGCCTGGTGCGTCATGCGGCTCCATAACCCAGGCCCCTGCCCGCGGCTAGACCCGTTAGAAAGCAGGCAGTGGGGTTCATCCATTGCACCCCGTGCGAAGGCATTTTAGCTCTTAAAGAGGAAGCTAGGATTTCAGGCTAAACTCCTGGCTGTTAGGAGTTTATAGATAAGTGCAGAGTGTGGAGCGGGGCCGGGTGATGAGGGAAATGAGAGAAGTGGGCATAGTCAGAATAAAGAACCGCTTCATGAAGCTTGAGCGGCCTTGAAGAGAAGGCAAAGAAAAATTCTATCTGAACAAACAACGTGGCTGGAGGCCGGTTCAAATCGGCTGGATGGGAGAGGAGTATGGAAGCAAAACTCGGCAGGGTGGGTTGGGGCTTGGTGACGCAGGAATTGCCAGGGAAAGAATAGTCAGGCCGGGCGCAGTGGCTCACGCCTGAAATCCCAGCACTTTGGGAGGTTGAGGCAGGTGGATCACTTGAGGTATGAGTTCCATACCAGCCTGGCCAACATGGCGAAACGCCCGTCTCTACTAAAAATACAAAAAATTAGCCGGGCTTGGTGGTGGGCGCCTGTAATCCCAGCTACTGGAGAGGCTGAGGCAGGAAAATTGCTTGCATCCAGGAGGCGGGGGTTGCAGTGAGCCAAGATAGGGCCGTTGCACTCCAGCCTGGGCGACAGAGTGAGACCCTGTCTCAAAAAAAAAAAAAAAAAAAAAAAAAAAAGATAGACAATGGGAGGCTCTGAGGGTTCTAGAGTTGGGAAGTGACAGGACTGGAACTGTGCTTCTGAGAAATCACCGTGTTGGGGGTTGGGGAGAAAAGATTGTGGAAGGCAGCTGGGAGACCTCTAAGGAACTTACTGCAGCAACAGTCCTTGTGAAAGGCAGTGAGGGCCAAACCAGGGTGGGGATAGCCAGGATGGAATGGCAGGGTGCAGATGGGAGGCAGGATTCAGAGGGAGAACAGGCCAGACTTAACTCTCGGGGAAGAGTCGAGCTGGATTTTCCACTGAAGAGCCGGGGTCACTGAAGGAAGGTGGCAGGAGAAGTTGGCTTGGGCTTGCTGAGTGAATGAGTGGCTGGCAGCCGGCCAGCAGGCTCTGCTGAATGTCCACGGAGGGGACAGTGAGGTGGGCATGAGATATACCTTGGGGACCTGCAACACACACAGAGAAAAGATTAAAGAATGTTTGTAAATCAGTGAACAAATGAAGTTTGCTGGGCCTTGGGCACGAGGCAGTGGGCCTTGGGCACTGGGCCTTGGGCATGAGGCATTCCGACCTCAGTTTCTTCACAGGTTAGAATGAGGATAAGACACCTACTGAGACAGGTTGTAAGGAGTAAGCTCTGATGATGGAGTACCTCACCCAGGACTTGGTGCACAGCGCCCATTGGTTAAGCTTCCTAAATTGTGAAGGTAGCTTAGTATCTAGATGATGTATATTACCTTCAAAAGTAAAAATTATTTTTTCATTTCATCTCCAGAATTTGAAGCCAAGGCAAATGTTGTAATGAAAAGGAATGAATCTATAGAAAGAGGTTGGAAAATATATTGCACGTGACAAAGGCTAAAAAAAAGTGTGTTTTTTTGTTTGTCTGTTTGTTTTGAGATGGAGTCTCGCTCTGTTGCCAGGCTGGAGTGCAGTGGTGCGATCTTGGCTCACTGCAACCTCTGCCTCCCAGGTTCAAGCTATTCTCCTGCCTCAGCCTCCCAAGTAGCTGAGATTATAGGCACCTGCCACCATGCCTGTCTAATTTTTTGTATTTTTAGTAGAGATGGGCTTTTGCCATATTGGCCAGGCTGGTCTCAAACTCCTGACCTCAGGTGATCTGCCCACCTTGGCCCCCCAAAGTTCTGGGATTACAGGTGTGAACCACCTCACCCAGCCTTCAAATACTAGATCTTATTCATTCCTTCAAACTATGTTTTTGTACCCATTAGCCATCTCCACATCCCCCCATCTCCCAAAATATAAAATTTAAATATTAATTTAAACAAATCAACATTTATTTAAATCAACTGCAGGAGTTGTCCTTTTTTAAAAAACAAAAAACAAAATAGGCCAGGCACAGTGACTCACGCCTGTAATCCCAGCACTTCGGGAGGCCCAGGTGGGCGGATCACCAGGTCAGGAGATTGAGACCATCCTGGCTAACACGGTGAAACCCCATCTCTACTGAAAATACAAAAAATTAGCCAGGCGTGGTGGCAGGCGCCTGTAGTCCCAGCTGCTTGGGAAGCTGAGGCAGGAGAATGGCATGAACCCGGGAGGCGGAGCTTGCAGTGAGAGGAGATTGTGCCACTGCACTCCAGCCTGGGTGACTGAGCAAGACTCCATCTCAAAAAAAAAAAAAAAAAAAAATATATATATATATATATATATAAATTAAAAAAAACCCTTTTTTTCTTATCGAGATAGGGTCTTACTATATTGCCCACACTGGTCTCAAACTCCTGGGCTCGAATGATCCTCCTGCCTCAGCCTCCTGAAGTGTTGGGATTACAGGTGTGAACCACTGCACCCGGCAGGAGTTGGCCATTTTAAAAGGTGATGTGTATGTAAGTTGCCACAGGAACTAGGATGCCTGTCAAATCCCATCATGGAGATTAATCCAAAATAAAATCAATGCAAGAGAAATGTAATTAAATTAACATGCCTGTTGTGGGGTAACAGTCCATCCAGGGCCTAAAAAAAGGATCATTTTCATCAGAATTTCTCAGTGTTTTTTCAGTAGTATCCAAGTGAGTCTCTTGGTCACTGAAAATCTTAATTTTTTTTTTTTTTTAGATGGAGTTTTGCTCTTGTCCAAGCTGGAGTGCAATGGCATGATCTTGGCTAACTGCAACCTTCGCCTCCTGAGTTCAAGTGATTCTCCTGCCTCAGCCTCCCAAGTAACTGGGATTACAGGCATGCGCCACCACACCCAGCTGATTTTGTGTTTTTAGTAGAGATGGAGTTTCTCCATGTTGGTCAGGTTGGTCTTGGACTCCCAACCTCAGGTGATCTGCCTGCCTCAGCCTCCCAAAGTGTTAGGATTACAGGCGTGAGCCACCTCATCTGGCCGGTCAGTGAAAATCTTGATCTAGAACAATTCCCTAGTTCCTTTCCGTTTTTTTTTTTTTTTTTGAGACAGAGTCTTGCTCTGTTGCCCAGGCTGGAGTGCAATGGCACCATCTCGGTTCACTGCAACCTCTGCCTGCTGGGTTCAAGCAATTCTCCTACCTCAGCCTCCCGAGTAGCTGGGATTACAGGTGCCTGCCACCATGCCCAGCTAATTTTGTATTTTTAGTAGAGATGAGGTTTCACCATGTTAGTCAGTCTGGTCTTGAACTCCTGACCTCAGGTGATCCATCCACCTTGGCCTCCCAAAGTGCTGGAATTACAGGACCCGGCCTCTACTTCCTTTGCTAACCTAATGAAATACCCAACAAAATTCTCTACACCTCTTTGTATGATTACATGTTCACCAAACTGCTGATGACTGACACTATTATCATGATTTTGGAAAAGAGGGAGCCCTGGGTAATGGGCAAGAATATTCTAGACATCAGGAAGTTATATATCTCAATAATTAACTGATCATATTCGTATTCTGTGTACTTGGGTAGATAAGCAATTTCCAAGGATCTGGTCCCAATAACTTAATACATAAAATATTGGAACCCATAAACTTGCTGACAAGATTTTGCCTCTAAAATATTAGTCTTAGCTGGTTAGCAGCCTGACCAATATAACAGTTAATAATGCATAATAATCTAAGAAAACTTGAGGAGCAGAAAAGCACAAAGTGAAAAAAATACCCAGATTACCTGGAGGGATAAATCCATTCCTCAGAAAAAACCACTGTTAATATTTGGATGTGTTTTTTCTAAGCATGTGTTGTAACTGTTTTTATCCTTCAGTTATTAACTCAACAAATATTTACTGAACACTTGGAATGTCAGGTCTGTTCTAGGTGCTGGGGATGTAAGTGCTTTTTTTTAATAAAGAAAATTGTTTTTGAAAACAATCACAAACTAATAGAAAACTTTCAACTACAGAATTTTTGTTTTTCTGAGGGCAACCACTGACTTGATGTGTCATCAGTCTGGAATACTTTTAGTTTGTATTTCTTACAGATGTGGGCCTTCTATGTATCCAAAGCAAACCATCAAAATTGAAAAATTGACATTGATACACCACTGTCACCTAATCTTCAGCTCCATTCAATTTAATTCAATTGAATTTAATCTCCATTTCATGGAAATTGGTATTTAGAAGCCAAGACCTGAGTGCTAAGTGTGCTTATTGCTATTAGGGTATCCCTGTTCCAAGGCCCTCTCCATGGTTACGGTTGGGAACACACACCCACACACTCCCACACACACAGTTACATCTACATTTATTTGTACATCTATCAATCTACCCACCTATCTTGAAAACCATGAGTTTACACCAATATCTCCAATTCTAATCCATCACGATAGGGCTGATTCTAATTTTCTCCCTTTCTTTATTTGTAGCTTCCTTCTCCAGCAGTGAGGTTCTCATTATTTTTATTTACTTGTTTGATCATTCCCCTTGTATGTAACCATCTCCTCTCTCTGCCCCCACCCCCTACCCAATACAGATGTCTTCCTTCCCCACTCAGGTTCTGCAAACCTGTGCTGGGAAACCCTGTACCCTTCACACATGAGGAAGCCTTCCTCAGTCTTCTTGGGCTCCAACATTCCATGTGTGGACACAATTTTGAATAAGACAGACAAATTCCTTCCTTTCAAAGAGCTTACATTCCAATAAGGAGGGGGACAGATAAATAAAAATAAAAAGGCAGGGCATGGTGGCTCACACCTGTAATCCCAGCACTTTGGGAGGCCGAGGCGGGTGGATCACCTGAGGTCGGGAGTTTGAGACCAGCCAGACCAACATGGAGAAACCCCATCTCTACTAAAAATACAAAATTAGCCAGGTGTGGTGGCACATGCCTGTAATCCCAGCTATTTGGGAGGCTGAGGCAGGAGAATCACTTGAACCCGGGAGGTGGAGGTTGTAGTGAGCCAAGATCGCGCTATTGCACTCCAGCCTGGGCAACAAGAGCGAAACTCTGTCTCAAAAAAAAAAAAGAAAAAGAAAAAGAAAATAAAGTAAAAATAATGGTAAGTGCAATGACAAGACAAGATGATGTGATAAGAAGTGACTGGGGTGCTATTTTGGGTCAGGTGACTATTCTCTTTTTGCTCCCCTGTCCCCCATCTACTCTTCATCCTTCTTTGGGCTGCTCTGTGCATATTTACAAAATGCATTACCAAGACTCCTTTGCTGCCAGCCTTCTAGTTGAGTTCAACCAGTGAGAGACACCAGTAGTAGATAGGTGGGTGGGTGGAGAGAGAAATGAAGATTTTGCTTGCTCCTTCCTTGCTTGGGAATGTTTTCTGGCTCCTCGTCCAGGCGCCAGAAAATTTCATTTCCTCTGCTTGCTCCTTTGAACCTCTTGGTGGTCATAGCTTCCCACTCTTACTGGCCCCTGGGTGTCCCAGTGATCTTATTTCTCTTCATCTTGCCTAAACTGTTAATAATTATTTTGAATCATCTCAGTCAGATTCTGTTTCAGAAAAGGGCTCTTTAAGGTAACACTTTTTTTGTGTTGTTGAAACAGTATATTGTGAATAATGTGTTTTTGAGGTCAATAAATATGCTTATACAATGTGATTTTCAAAAGTGCAGTCTCATTAGTCAAGACAGATCACTATTTAGCCAGGCTTATCTTTCTGGATCTGAGTACAGAATGGATTACCTTCTCATCCTGTCTTGGCCTTATAGCTAAGTATCTTAAATTGTGCATTAAAGAGAGAGCATGGGGCCAGGCATGGTGGCTCACGCCTGTAACTCCAGCACTTTGGGAGGCCGAAGTGGGCAGATCACTTGAGACCAGCAGTTCGAGACCAGCCTGGCCAACATGGTGAAACTCTATCTCTACTAAAAATACAAAAAATTAAGTGGGCATGGTGGCACACGCCTGTAGTCCCAGCTACCTGGGAGGCCGAGGCAGGAAAATTGCTTGAACCCGGGAGGCAGTGGTTTCAGTGAGCTGAGATCGTACCACAGCACTCCAGCCTGGGCAACAGTGCGAGACTCCGTCTCAAAAAAATAAAAAAGAGAGAGAGCATGTTGTGGTGACTACCTAGGCATCTAGATTACCCAAGTAATACAGCTTGTGGCTTATGTATGGTACAGAACTGTATTTCCTTCAGCAGGATTCATCCTTAGCTGTTAATTTCCATTCCTTGCCATAGAGAGGGGGTCAGGGTCTTAGAAATCAGTGAAGCCTTTTCTTGGACATACAGACAAGCCGTTACAGGAGGTGGTGCCAAGAATGGTGCTTTCATTTGGAGGATTCCTAAAATAATTTTTACAGCTTTTTCCCCCCCGCTCTCTGTTAAACATTTGCAAATTGGGGGGTCTTCTTCCAAGGAGAATCTAGACTAGAGAATGAGGAGGGGCTCACAGGAAGAGTACCTTGCTAGAACTTCCATGAGCATCATTCATGACCTCAGCGAGATAAAAGAACATAAAAGAATGTGCATTGTTTATGGTGTCAACAGCTTTATAAACATGGAAAGCTATAGATTGAGAGAAGGGGGAAAATCCAGCAGAAAGAGAGCAGGAAAAATAAAAAAAAACTTGAGGCAAGCAATTGTTCAAAACCTTACTGCCTCCCTGGTTTCTTCTGCATTTGAATTTCTGTTGAACACTGATAGGAGGATTGCCTTTAGGGGACATGAGGAAGGGAGTTGGGAAGTATTCAGTTTCCATTTAGCCCTAGGAAACTACAGGAGGACTCGAAGCCAAACTGAATTAATTAAGGAACGGTATGGGTATGTGCGTGTGCCTTGGGAGACTTTTTGAAAATGGAATGAGAATGTTGTTCTTGGCCCCAGGAGAGGGGCATAGGGACTTTGAGGGCGTGAATCTTTCTGTTGTGTTTTCTGGGGTCACATCTGTACAAAATCAGGTAGGCCAAGAAGGCTAACGTAAGCAACCTCTTCAGCCCCAACTGTGTCCCCGTTCCATCTGTCAGGTGAGTTAACACACTTGGGGCCACACGCTTTCATAAATTAATTTATTCCTTGTTCTGTCCCAAATTCGATGACATAGTCCCCTGTTATGCATTAAAGGAGATAATTTGAAGCACTGTGACCTCATCCTTCCAGATTAGAAAAGTGTTGTACCATGGGTAAACAAGACAACCTCTTTGGAAGTGTTTTGCATATTGGAAGGAAGACACTTTATACAACTGTAATTATTGTTACCCATTACCCAAAATACAGCCTGGGGGTCCATACTGCATGCTGTGGAGGCACTTGGCCTGTGTTTGAATTCCTGTTCCTTTGCAGTTTAACTGTGTGACGTTGGGCGTGTTACTTGACCTCTCTGGATCTGAATGCAGAATGGATTTCCTTCTTATCCTGTCCTGGGTTTCTCCAGGACAGCCTCAGTTTTCCCATCTGAAAAGTGAGGAACCCACCTCCGTGTGAGGATTAAATGTACTGGGATTATACTAAGATGTAGAACAATGCCTGGCCCACAGTGAGCCCTTGAGGACACAGTGAATTGGAACCCAGAAGGATGCATGAAAACCGTCTTCCACAGACATAGTGAGAATCCCAGCAGCTTGGCTGTAAAAGCTGGGAAAGTAAAGGAGAATGCAGAGGGGGGTTTTCCAGGCATCTGTTTTCCCATTCTCAGGCGTGGGTATGATTTCTCTGCTCCCCTGAGGAAGGAACTCTTTGAGACAAGGGTAAGATTCAGCCACGGTGCATTGCTGTTGCAGAAGCTGTAACCACCTCAGCTTACAGCAGAGGTGTCAGCAATATAAGCTTCTCTTTCTGCAAATGGCTTCTTCTCACCGCACCTCTGTGGACAGTGTTTAATGGTGGGATTGGCTCATTTTCTGGAACCAAATAAACATTTGTTCCCACTAGCCCCATAGTGCTAGCATCACTATTAATGAGCAGCAGTGTTGTCCATTGCAGCAGGAGTCATTAGGGAAGCCCTGGTAGAGCTCTGTTTATTACCAGGGGAGGTGTCAGAGGCAGAGAAAGCGCAGCTGGGGCTTCCAGGCCCCAGCAGATCACGCAGCACAGGCAGCCAGAGCAATCATTCTTAGACTTGTGAAGTCGGGACATAAATTCCAAGAGGAATAAGAATGGGTGAGATAAAGGAGTTGGAGTCCATGATTCAGAGTCATTTTTCAGATTTCTGAAATTTCGAATAAGTTAAGGTTAGATGGTGGTGCAATTTAAAGCACACTTCCTAAGGGGGTCGCAATTTGAGCAATGCCTTATTAAGGAACAAGCTAGCTCTGAGCTGGTTTCTTTGTCAGTGATTGTACTGTCTGGTGCTCAGTAAATATGCATTGTAGGTGCTGTGGATTGGCCGGGCCATCAGGGAGATCTTCAGAATGAATAGGGTCCATCAGAGTGCAACAAGCACAGAATATATATTGTGGCAAAATCCACTGGCCCCTTAACTCTGAGACTAAACCAGTCCCTGCAAACACACTGAGATTGTGCACAGCTAGTTGCTTGGCAGAGAATACTGAATTTACTTATTTATTTTAATTTTTTCTTTTTTGGGACACAGTCTTGCTCTGTCACCCAGGCTGGAGTGCAGTGAAGTGCAATCATGGTTCATTGCAGCCTCAACCTTGCAGGCTCCAGCGATCCTCCCACCTCAGCCTTTTGAGTAGCTGAGACTCCAGGTATGTGCCACCATGCCCAGCTAATTTTTTTTTTTACTTTTCAGAGAGATGAGGGTCTCACTATAAGTTGCCTAGGCTGATTTTGAACTCCTGGGCCCAAGTGATCCTTCTGCCTCAGCCTCCCAAAGCACTAGGATTACAGATGTGAGCCACCGTGTCGGGCTGAATTTATACAGATAACGAGATTGCTACAGAAAGAGGTGCTTCTCAGAACTTGCTTAAGGCAGCCTGATGATCACAAAATATTTGTTGGTGCTGGTTTTAGACGAGGTTGCTTTTGGCTGGATGGATCAGTATTAGTTTGAAAGGACTGCCGTAATAAAACACCACAGACTGGGTGGCTTTACGCAACAGAAATTTACTTTCTCAGAGTCTGGGAAGCTAGAAGTCCAAGATCTAGGTGATGGCAGGTTTGGTTTCTTCTGAGGCCTCTCACCTTGGCTTGTAGATGGCCTTTCCTCTGTGTGTGAGCATCCCTGGTATTTCTCTGTGCCCACATTTCCTCTTCCTTATAAGGACACCAGTCAAATTGGATTAGGGCCCAGCCTAATGCCCTCCTTTAAACCGAATCACATCTTTATTTATTTACTTTTTGAGACAGAGTCTCTCTCTGTTGTCCAGGCTGGAGTGCGGTGGCATGATCTCGGTTCGTTGAAGCTGCTCCAGTTCAAGCAATTCTCATGCCTCAGCCTCCTGAGTATCTGGGACTACAGAGGTGTGCCACCATGCCCAGCTAATTTTTATATTTTTACTAGACACAGGGTTTTGCATGTAGGCCAAGCTGGTCTCGAACTCCTGGCCTCAAGTGATCTGCCTGCCTCGGCCTCCCAAAGTGCTTGGATTATAGGTGTGAACAACCATGCCCGACCCGAATCACCCCTTTAAAGGCCCTATCTCCAAACATATTCATATTCTGAAATAGTGGGGATTAGGGCTTCCCTGAATTTTGGAGGGGTTCATGATCCAGCCCATAACATACATGATCCAGTGTAAATGTTTTGAGAACAATGGGAGATGGGATTCTCACTATTGGAGAAGAGAGCTGTAAATGTGGAAAGATTGAAAACCAGATTGGGATTGAAGTACTACAGTGCAATCATAGACATACATGCATACACACACACACACACACACATAAATATGTACATATGTATATGCATATGTTCCTTGCCTCTGGCTAGCAAGAGGGCTCAGGAGCAGCAGCACCCTGACAGCAATAAGTACAACCAGTGTTCAAATGTTGGTTCCTAAAAATTATTTTTTACCAACAGGAACCAGGTTTGTTGTTGTTTGAGAAATGGCTGTTTCCAGGGATAGAGCAGCGAAGGTCTAAAATGAGACCAGGCTATTTAATTTGAAGGGGCGCCTACTGGCCAAATCTGGCACTATTTAAATGAATGATGATAGTAATGAATTATAACGCACTGAACTAGTAGGAATCATTGAATCCACACTGATATAATTAACTAAATGAACAAATAGGTCTGGCAAGGTGGCTCACGCCTGTAATCCCAGCACTTTGGAGGCCAAGGCGGGTGGATCACTTGAGGTCGGGAGTTTGAGACCAGCCTGGCCAACATGGTGAAGCCCCATCTCTACTAAATATATAAAAAATTAGCCGGGCATGATGGCATGTGCCTGTAATCCCAGCTACTTGGGAGGCTGAGGCAAGAGAATTGCTTGAACCTGGGAGGTGGAGGTTGCGGTTGCAGTGGGCCGAGATTGCACCACTGCACTCCAGCCTGGGCAACAGAGCAAGAATCTGTCTAAAAAAAAAGAGAATAAATGAGGAGAGGAGAAAACATTTTCTTGCAGTAGAGTGTCAATGAATAAATGGAGAAGGAATGATGGAGTCAGAAAATCACAATTCAGGCTGGGCGCAGTAGCTCATGCCTGTAATCCCACCACTTTGGAGGCTGAGGTGGGAGGATTACTTGAGGGAGATCAAGACCAGCTTGGGCAACGTAGTGAGGCCCCATTTCTCCAAAAAAAAAAAAAAAAAAAAAAAAGAATAAATTAGCCAGGTGTGGCACATGCCTGTAGTCCCAGCTACTTGGGAGGCTGAGGCTGAAGTGGGAGGATTGCTTGAGTCTGGGAGGTCAAGGCTGCAGTGAGCCCTGATTGTACCAGTGCACTCCAACCTGAGTGACAGAGTAAGACCTTGTCTCGAAAATAAATAAATAAATAAATAAAATCATGATTTGGCAATCCTTATCATCATCATTAATTCAGAAAAGAAACATCAATGGACGCTGAGGCTAGAGATCAAAAGTTTGACAAGGTAAGGTTATCTACATAATTTCAAAATATCTCCTAAAATTACTTATTAATTACAAAGGGGAAAAGAGTAACATACAGTGGAGAAAGCTGGCAGATACCACCTTGATCAGGTGATCAAAGTCAATATCACCAGTAATGACACAAATCTAGATTGCATACCATCTGATGGGAGGCAGTGAGAAGAACACAGCATAATTTTTTGTGGTATTTCTGCCAAACGCACATATCTTGAATCTAACCATGAGGAAACTTCAGACACACACAGAAAACTGTCCTGTAATCTTCAAAAATGTGAAGGTCACGGAGACGAAGTAAAGGACTATTCCAGATTGAAGGAGACAAAAGAGATGTGACAATGCAACAGTTCATCTGAACTGGTTTATTTTGTTTTCTAGAGGATATTATTGGAACAATTTGCAAAACTTGATTGAGTCTCTAGATTAGATGGTCATGATGCATAGTGTTAATTTCCTGATTTTGGTGTTTTCATTTTGGTTATGTAGGAGGATGTCCTTGTTTAAAAGAATTATAGACTAAAGTGTTTAAGTATGATGGGGCATCATGGTGGCAATTTATTTCCAAATGGTTCAGGAAATCAAGGGGTTCTTTGTTCTAGTCTTGAAAATTAATGTTTAAAATTATTTCAAATTTATAAAATTATCTAGAGAAAAAGAAGGTAAAATAAAGGTATTTTACAAAACAAAATGGACAAACAAAAACTGAGTGTTCGTTACCAGCAAACCCACTGAAAGAAATTCTAAGGCACATTTTTTTTTTTTTCAGGCAGAATGAAAATAATCTCAGATGGAAGGTTGGAGAGAAATGAAGGAACAAATAAACAAACAAATGGAGAACAAAGAAAAGGGTAAATGAATGGGTAATGTACAAGAACATCAACTGTGGAGTTTTAAAATACATGACAAAATAAGTTGGGAAGGAGATATGTAAAGTTACATATTCTTTTTTATTTTTGAGATGGAGTTTTGCTCTGTCGCCCAGGCTGGAATGTAATGGTGTGATCTCCACTTACTGCAACCTCCATCTCCCGGGTTCAAGCGATTTTTCTCCCTCAGCCTCCTGAGTAGCTGGGATTATAAGCATCCGCCACCATGCCTGGCTAATTTTTGTATTTTTAGTAGAGATGGGGTTTCACCATGTTGGCCAGTCTAGTCTCGAATTCCTGACCTCATGTGATCCGCCCGCCTGGGCCTCCCAAAGTGCTGGGATTACAGCCATGAGCCACCACACCCGGCCTAAAGTTAAATACTCTAAAAATTGTTTGCATTTTCTGGGAGGAAGGTAGATGTACTGATTACATTATATTTTGATAAGCCAAAGATGTATATTACAATGGAGTTTTGTTCTTGTTGCTCAGGCATGAGGAACATCATACCATGAGTTGCATGGTAGGATCTGAACTCACTCCATCTCAAAAAAAAAAAAAAAGAAAATACAGGTAGTCTCCTAAATTATCTTATTAAATATATATGTACACACACACACACACATATATATATTTTTTCTTTTGAGACAGAGTCTCGCTCTGTCCCCCAGGCTACAGTGAAGTGGCACAATCTCGGCTCACTGCAACCTTTACCTCCTGGGTTCAGGCGATTGTCATTTCTCAGCCTCCTGAGTAGCTGGGACTACAGGTACCTGCCACCATGCCCAGCTAATTTTTGTATTTTTAGTAGAGACGGGGTTTCACCATGTTGGCTAGGCTGGTCTCAAACTCCTGACCTCAGGCAATCTACGCACCTCAGCCTCCCAAAGTGCTGGGATTATTACAAGGGTGAGCCATTACGCCCAGACTGTATTTTCTAGAGATCAAGGAGGTAGTTTTAACCAAGACTGGATGCCAAAAGTTATAAAAGAAAAGATAAACATATTTGACTAAAACATTAAAAATATTTTGTAAGTGATACCATAAAAAAGTTATTGGGCAAATTATAGTAACTGTAATGCAGATGGTAGTCAGATTTAATTTCTATAAAGTTAATCTTGAAAATTTCAGCTCCTATAAATTGACAAGATTAATATTAAATGATACAAGTAGATATTTTCTTTCTTTTTTTTTTTTTTTGAGACAGAGTCTCGCTGTGTAGCCCAGGCTGGAGTGCAGTGGCTGGATCTCAGCTCATTGCAAGCTCCGCCTCCTGGGTTTACGCCATTCTCCTGCCTCAGCCTCCCGAGTAGCTGGGACTACAGGCGCCCGCCACCTCGCCCGGCTAGTTTTTTTGCATTTTTTAGTAGAGACGTGGTTTCACCGTGTTAGCCAGGATGGTCTCGATCTCCTGACCTCGTGATCCACCCGTCTCGGCCTCCCAAAGTGCTGGGATTACAGGCTTGAGCCACCGCGCCCGGCCACAAGTAGATATTTTCTATTGCTTCCCAACAGAAAAATGGGCAACAGATACGGAGAGAAAATTCACAGAAGTCCAAATATATCCAACAGCCATATAAAAAGGTATTCAAATTTCTTGGTGGTCAGAATGGGGCCACTGGCATTACCTTCATATAAACAAGAAAAGGTTGGGGCCCCTTCCTCTGATTGAACGCCATCAGGATGCCTGTTTTTGCAAACCATTTATGGGCCAGATTTCCGCCCCATCATCCCTCATAAGCACAAACTGCACAGTGTATGCAGCGGCCCAGATTCAGAGAAATGCAAATGCACAAGTGAAATATTCCTTTTTATCCATTAAACTGGCAAAAAATTAAGAAGAGTCATGATACCTGTTGCCAGCAGGACTGTGGGGTGACATCCATTGCTAGTGTTGTTGTAGAGCATTCTGGCCTTTTTTTTTTTTTGGAAGGCAGTCTGGCAATATCTATTAAAATTAAAAATACATATTTCCCTTGACCCCAGAATCCTACTCCTAGGAATCTATTCCATAAAATAAAAGTGCTAAATTGTACAAACATGTGTGCAAGAATGTTTATTGCAGCCTTGTTTGTAGCTGCCAAGAACCAGAAACCTAGTGAATGGCCATTAATCAGGGAATGGCTGAAAAATTAAAATATATTACTCCATAGAATATTATATGGCCATTCAATGGGATGAATGATAGCCTTACCAGATGTCTGAGAGAGATTTCCAAGAGATACCGGTGAGTGAGAAAAGTAAGATGCAGAATGAGTATAATATGATTCCATCATTGTGAAAAAAGAACAGAAAACCTCCCTATATGTGTCGGTGTATATGAAAATGTATACTGGTGTGTGTGTATGGTTACAAAGGAAAATATATACGGACACACCCTATTGTTGTTGTTAATGTTGGAGGAGGAGAGAAAAACAGAACAGTTGTTCGTAATAAAAACAGCAAGTATGATTTTATCCCACCCATGTAAAACTGGGGCGTCTGTGTGTACATAAATGCACTGCAAGAAGTCTACCTCATTTTTACTGGTTAGGATGGTGCGATTTTAAGAGACTTTCTTTTTTCTTGATTGTATCTTTATGTATTTTTCCAATTTTTTTTTTTTTTTTTGAGACAGAGTCTCACTCTGTCACCCAGGCTGGAGTGCAGTGGCGCTATTTTGGCTCACCACAACCTCCGCCTCCTGGGTTCAAGCAATTCTCGTGCCTCAGACTCCCAAGGAGCTGGGACTACAGGCTTATGGCACCCCACCCGGCTAAGTTTTTATATTTTTAGTAGAGATGGGGTTTTGCCATGTTGGCCAGGCTGGTCTTGAACTCCTGGTGTCAAGTGATCTGCCCACCTCAGCCTCCCAAAGTGCTGGGATTACAGGTGTGAGCCACCACGCCTGGCTATATTGTTCCAATTCTTTTTTTTTCTGTTTTTTTTTTTTTGAGATGGAGTCTCACTCTGTCGCCCAGGCTGGAGTGCAGTGGCATGATCTCCGCTCACTGCAAGCTCCGGCCCCCGGGTTCATGCCATTCTCCTGCCTCAGCCTCCTGAGTAGCTGGGATTACAAGCGTGCACCACCACGCCAGGCTAATTTTTTATTTTTTTGTAGAGATGGGGTTTCACCATGTTGGTCAGGTTGGTCTCGAACTCCTGACCTCGAGTGACCCACCCACCTCGGCCTCCCAAAGTGCTGGGATTACAGGCGTGAGCCATCGTGCCTGGCCTTAGGTAAACTTTTAAAAACTTTTAGTAGAAGTTTGAAATTTTGGTGTTTGTTTTTTTCCTTGAGGAGTATACACCATGGCAAACTGGTTTTGAAATTCCCCACCTTCCCCAGAGGGGAATGTCAAGGTGACAGGCCAAGAGAGGAAAAAGAACAGTATAAAGGAAAAGGAGGAGCCGGGAGGGGTGGCTCACACCTGTAATACCAGCAAGTTCGGAGGCTGAGGTGGGAGGATCCCTTGAGTCCAGGAGTTTGAGACCAGCCTAGGCAATAGTGAGACCTTGTCTCTACAAAAAATGAACAAAATTAGCCAGGTGTGGTGTCATGTGCCTGTAGTTCCAGCTATGGCAGATCACTTGAACCTGGGAGAATGAGGCAGCCTGGGTGACAGAGTGAGACCCTCTGTCTCAAAAAAAAAAAAAAAAAAAAAAAAAAAAATCAAATAAAAGGAGTAGAGGCTTCTCCAACAGTAGGGGCACTGACGGTTGCCTATTGCTTCAAAGGTGTGTGGTTTTATTCGTCTGAGAAAAAGGTTTCTTCCCTGCTTTTCAGATAGCTAATGAAAATAGCATCGTGTGATATGACAAACCTGGTGTTGCAAATTTTAGATTTGAGAATAAAATTCATTTTTGTGTTTTGAACTTGAAAGAAGAGCTATTTGAATCCTTTTGTAGTTCATAAGCGTGATGATTGGGTTTTCACGCGCATGCGTGAGCTGTGCCTCCCTCAAATCTTGTTATGATGTTGGCATATTACCCGTCTGACGTGAACAAAAAAGTTATTTGGACTGGCAAACTTGTTGACCTAGTTTTAAGTGGAGACTGCTAGTTACTCAAAATTTGCTTCTACAGTCATTCTTTTATTTCCTGCCAGTAAAATGAGGATCCTGAGAGTATGTCTAAGGAGCTGTTGAGAGGCTTACACAGGCTTGTTCGGATAAAGCGATTTAGAACAGTGCCTGCACTTGGAAAGCACTATTCAGTGTGACTCTTATTATTATGATGAATCCTTTCTCATTGGTTGGTCTCAGCTGTCTGCTTGAACAGGAAGCACTTTACAAAAAGTTTTTTGGAAATGGTTTATAATGTAATAAAGGGTATTGATACCACTTGAGATTCTGAGATATTGTCTGAATTACTTTGTGTATAATACTTCAGCCAATGCTGTGAACTTGAGGGCACTAAATTCTATTTGATGGCAAAATTCAGTCAATGGTTACTTATAGTCAACTTATAATGAGATTTAGGGATTTAATAGGATGTGGAAAAAACTTTTGATTTCTTTAAATAAATGTGTTTTACAATAAAACCAGGCACTATGGATTTTCTATTTGGGATAGGACAAGTAGAAAGTTTAGCTCCATGGATGTCTAGCAGGTTTCTTTTTCATTTCTTTCTCTTTTTTTGAGATGAGGTCTCACTGTGTTGCCCAGGCTGGAGTGCATGTCATGATCATGGCTCACTGCAGCCTTGACCTCCTGGGCTCAAATGATCCTCTCACCTCAGCCCACCAAGTAACTGGGATTACAGGGGCACTCCACCACACCTGGCTAATTTTTGTATTTTTTGTAGAGACACAGTTTTGCCACGTTATCCAGGATGGTCTCAAACTTCTGAGTTCAAGTGGTTATCCTGCCTCGGCCTCCCAAAGTGCTGGGATTACAGATGTGTGCCACCATTCCTGGCCAAGAATGTCTTTTTCTAAGAGTTAATAAAAGGGCCTTTTATGATATCATGTTATGAGGATGAATTAAGAGGTTTTGCTATTGGATTTGATGTATTGTTTCATGTTACGATGTCCCACCACCTATTTAACCTCTTCAGTTCTGCCATCAGAATGTTGGAGTGCCATTACCAACTCTCTGCACCTCCTCCTGTCTTCCTCCTGGAGTTCTGGGTAAGCTATTTTGTCCCACCCACTGGGAGAGCACTCTGGGTGTTGGAAGGTTAGGAGCCCTGAAAAGAAGGCAGGAGAAGAGAAGCTCTCATTCTTCTACATTAGCTGTGAGCCTGCAAAGGAAACCCCCTGCAGGGCTCCCAGATTTTAAAAGCGCCCTGGTGAGTAATGACCTGGTGAGTAACGCTCCTGCAGAGCACATGCGGGACTCTGCCCTGTCTCCCACCTCTTTCCTTGTAGTCCTTACTTAAAATAGAAACCAGTTAAATATGGTAGCCAGCTGGGAGCCTGACTTTCTACTCCTAATGCTCGCCTACCTGCCTCACATTTGGAATTTTTTTTTTTTTTTTAGCAAAGTGAAAGCAAGTTTATTAAGGAAGTAGAAGAATAAAAGAATGGCTACTCCTTAGAGCAGCCCTGAGGGCCGCTGGTTGCCCGTTTTTATGGTTATTTCTTGATGATATGCTAAACAAGGGGTGGGTTATTCATGCTTCCCCTTTTTAGACTATATAGGGTAACTTCCTGATGTTGCCATGGCATTTGTAAACTGTCATGGGGCTGGTGGGAGTGTAGCAGTGAGGACGACCAGAGGTCATTCTTATCGCCATTTTGGTTTTGGCCGACTCCTTGACTGCATCCTGTTTTGTCAGCAAGGTCTTTATGACCTGTATTTCACGCTGACCTCCTGTCTCATCCTGTGACTTAGAATACCTTAGCTTACCAGGAATGCAGCCCAGTAGGTTTCAGCTTCGTTTTACCCAGCTCCTATTTAAGATGGAGTTGCACGCCTCTAGTTCACACGCCTCTGACAGCAGGAGTTCAAGACCAGCCTGGGCAACAGAGCGAGACCCTTTCTCTTTTGGGAGACCAGATCCTGCTCTAGTGACTGTTTCGCATGCAAAAGCACCCCCAGGCTCGGCCCGGCCCTTCGGGATTCACCCCACTTTTAGAAATGCTGAGTAAGTTGCAGAGTGCTCAGACATCCTCTCCTAAAGGGCTTTGTGTGGGGGACAGATTTACACCCCTTTTCCAGCAGCACCATGTGCCCTCGATACATTTAAGGCATCTGCTCTCCATTTGTTCTCCTGATCCCAGAAAGAAGATTGGGAATAATTATTTGAGTTTTCAGTCTGTGCTCTGGGTACCTCTTTGCAGAGTGTCTGAGGCATAAATCTGTCTGACTTCCGGGACAAATGAATAGTCATTTAAAACATCCGCCATGGCTAGGTGTGGCCTCTGGGGCTTTTCCATAAGGCAGAGCAGGGCTAGTCTGTAAAATAACATTTGAGGCCATTCTGCCGGATGTTCAAGTTCAGGTACTTGACCATTCAGGGGACATAGATATAGGCTACAGGCACAATATGGCATTCACAAAGGAAGAAGCAGAAGGTATTGTAGGTTTCATGAGCAAAGAAAGTAGTGTGGTTTGCAGTTTTGTTACAGGTGTAAGCAACAAAAAGAAAAAAAGATAAAAGAAAAAATAAACAAAACGAAAGTGGCATGGTGCATGTCTTATGTTTGTGCAGGGGTTGCACGGGGCCTGTCGTCCAAGTTCTTGCAGCCGGGAGAAGGCAGATTCCAAAGCATTGCTGGCTACCCCAGCAATCGGGGCACTGTGAGCAAAGTGGATCACTGCATACTAAGTCTGCTAAGGCTGTTTTTTTTTTTTTTTTTTTTTTTTTTTAATTTCTTTCTTCTCAAGACTTGCAGTCCTCTTTCCAGGCAAAACTGGACTGGCTCGGGAATTCTTGTTTCATGTGCTGTTGAGTCCACTGAATCTAAGTTTCTGGCAACAAAAGAATTAGACGGGCAAACAATTTGAGGCAAGTGTGTGAGGTTAATTTTTTCTTCGGCTCTCAATGAATAACAGATCTGATGCAAAAACAGCTCTGGCTATGGAAGTGGGCCATGTTGGCCAGGCTGGTCTCGAACTCCTGACCTCAGGTGATGTGCCTGCCTTGGCCTCCTGAAGTGCCAGGATTATAGACGTGAGCCACTGCACCTGGCCAACAGGATTTACTTTTGTTACAGCATGTATATTTTGGTTGATTCAGTGGAGTAATTTCTTTAATTTCAGCTAGGTGATCTAGCCGTGGTTCTTACTCAACTATATCACTCAGAAAGTATCCTAAGATCTGGCTGGGCATGGTGGCTCACGCCTGTAATCCCAGCAGTTTGGGAGGCTGAGGCAGCAGACCACGTGAGGCCAGGAGTTGGAGAGCAGTCTGGGCAAATGGCGAAACCCTGTCTCTACTAAAAATAAGAAAATAAGCTGGGCGTGGTGGCCCCCCTGTAGTCCCAGCTACTCGGGAGGCTGAGACAGGAGAATCACTTGAACCTGGGAGGCGGAGGTTGCAGTGAGCTGAGATCGCACCACTACACTCCAACCTGGGTGACTGAGTGAGATTCCGTCTCAGAAAAAAAAATGTATCCTAAGATCTGAGCAGTCAAGTTTTGGTGTATTCTTTACATGTCAATATCGTAATGGGGCATTAATGCAGGACTGTCTGTCATGGACCTAATTGCCATTCACTTTCAACAAATATCTCACGAATTCTTACTATGTTCCAGAACTTCTCGACAGAAGGACTCGTTTGTGTCATAGTGGTGCTCCTTCAACCTTTTCCTGCCTTCCAGGTATCCATGTAAATATTGCTGTTTGGCAGTTTCTTCTACAGCTGGAACCCAACAGGGTTTCCCAACTTTACGACTTTCAAAGGGTGGCATCCTTGCCAACTGACACTAGAGGGCGCCCAATGGCCAGTAACAAATTTGGGCGCTGGGATTTAGGGCACTGTTTGAAAACTGGTTTTAACTCTTTTCAGTAAAAAACGGTTGCACAACTCCATCCTCCTCCCAAAGGGGCATCAAAGGAGGAGACATTCTAAGGTGGAGTAGACGTTGGTTTGTTTCCATTAAGGCTTGCTTTCTTAAAACCCAGGCTTTCGGAATATCCCTGAGAACAGCGAGTAACTTGTTAGTAACTGCATATCCTGGTTGTTACATTTAATCCCATCTTGCTCTCATCCACCACATCCCTATCTAATTCCATAATATCTCAGCATGAAGCTCTCAAAAGGACTGGCTCCTTTCTAAACCTCAAAGGGCTTACAGACAGACCAATCCTGCTCTCATTTTGCTCCCTGTTTTGTCTAATGCCCCTTTTCCTTGAACACAGGCAAGCCTTATCTCCCATTTTGGTCCAGGACTATCTGGCTACAATGAATTTGTTTGGTCTCATTCTGTTAATTCAGACTCCCTCTAACTCCACCATTCCTTGTTGTCTGTTCTTTCCCTTCTTTGTTCCTGTTCAGTATCAACGAGTTCTTACTCTTGCATTTTCTATCCAGGAAGAAGGGAGAAGTATTTCTCAAGTGGTGACTATGTGTCAGTTACTTTTCTTTCTGTCACTTACACCATCGCATGCAGAAGCTGGTATGAATAGCCCCATTTTACAGATGAGTACACTGAGGTTCAGGGTCAAGTCACCTGCCAGAGGTTGTGTACCTTGGAAGCAGTCAAGCTGGGATTCAGTTCTAGGGTTTTTAGATTTTCCTTTTTCTGCTACCACCCTCCTCCCTTAGGGTTTTTTTTTTTTTTTTTTTTTTGAGACGGAGTCTTGCTCAGACGCCCAGGCTGGAGTGCGGTGGCGCGATCTCGGCTTATTGCAAGCTCTGCCTCCCGGATTCACGCCATTCTCCTGCCTCAGTCTCCCGAGTAGGTGGGACTAAAAGCGCCCACCACTATGCCCGGCTAATTTTTTTGTATTTTTAGTAGAGACGGGGTTTCACCATGTGAGCCAGGATGGTCTTGATCTCCTGACCTCGTGATCCGCCCGTCTCAGCCTCCCAAAGTGCTGGGACCTTAGATTTTTATACTATTTAATATTGTCATCAGTGCTTCCAGTCATATTCCTTGTTTTTGTTCCTTGGTTTTGTCACATGAAAATTTATCCAAAATTCATAATTCATGATCAAACTAGCTAAAGACATTATAAAACTGAAAAAGGACCTCAATTCGGATGGAATTGTCCCTCCTACCCTCATTATATCTCAGAACTTAAAAGAAACCCAGATTTGAGATAGGAGTAGCTTTGGTCATTAAGTAAAACCGGTTCTCAGTTCAGCCCGCATTATGAGACTTCACTTGAGGAATCACTCCAGAGTAGCTAATATACAAGATTTTTTTTTTTTTTTTTTTCCTGTCTTGCTTTGTAGCTCAGTCTGGAGTACAGTGGTGTAATCACGGTTCACTGCAGCCTTGACCTCTGGACTTAAGCAATCCTTCCACCTCAGCCTTCAGGCTTCGTATAAATGTAGAAGCACCAAATTGAAAATTCAATCTCTTCTAATAGTCTTCATTTTCTACCTGTCTAACGCAATTCTAAAGGAGAAAATAGCCATAGAAATTTCTGGTATTTATTATGAGTAGATAATTTTTAAAAACAGCTTAATTGGGATATAATTCATATACCATAAAATTTACCCACTTATAGTGTACAAAGCTGGGCATTATAGTGTACAAAGCTGGTTCCGTGGCTTCCATCCATCTCTCCTGCTGTGGCCACTTGAGGTGGGAGGATCCTTTAGCCCAGGAGTCCAGCCTGGGCAACATAGTGAGATACTGTCTCTAAAAACAAACGAACAAACAAACAAAGTACACAGTTCAATAGTGTTTAGTATATCCAGAGATATGTGTAGCCCTTGCCACATTCAATTTGAGAACGTTTTCATCACCTCAAGAAGAAACCCTGTATCATTCAGCTGTCCCTCTCCTATTCCCATACACTTGCCCTCCCCAGCCCTGAGTAACCACTGATCTCCTTCCTGGCCCTGTGGATTTCCATATTCTGGAATTTCATGAGAATGGAATCATAGAGTGTGCGGTCTTTTGTGACTAGCTTCTTTCACTTAGCACAGTGTTTTCATGATTCATCCATGTCGTAGCATGTAACAGGACTTTCATTCTATTTTTTGCAGTGGAATAATGTTCTCTTGTATGGATATACCACCTTTGGTTTATCTGTTTGTCCATTGATGGACATTTGGATTGTTTCCACCTTTTGGATATTGTGAATAATGCTGTCATAAATATTCATGTCCTGTTTCTTTGTGGACATATGTTTTCACTTCTCTTGGAGATATACCTAGGAGTGGAATAGCTGGGTCACATGGTGACTCTATGTTTAATCATTCGTGGAACTGCTGGACTGCTTCCCAAAACAGCTGGACCATTTTACAATTACACCATCAGCATTTAAGGGTTCTGATTTCTCCATTTTTCTGTTCCTAATAACGATTGTTATTTTTGACTTTTTGATTTTAGCCACCTAGTAAGTATGGAGTAGTTTTTTTTTTTTTGTAAATAGAGACAGAGTCTCACTATGTTGCTTAGGCTGGTTTTGAACTCCTGGCCTGAAGTCATCCTCTCTGTCTTGGTCTCCCAAACTGTTGGGATTATAGGTGTGAGCCACCTGGCTAGGCCTTGCTTTTTTTTTTTTTTATATATTTTTAATTTATTTTTTATTAAATGGGGAGGGATTTATATCACTAGATTTAGTGATTTGTGCATTTACTTATTCTTTCAACTACCAGTTATTAACCATCTGCTAGGCCTTGGGCCAGACTCTGGAGATTTAAGGTGTCCTATCTGGCGTCTACACCTTGTGGGGTAGGAAAACAGAAAATGAGATGTACTAAAATGCAAGTATTTTAATAGAGCTATTCATAAAACTGTGCAAAAACCCAAAGCAGCAAGTGCCTAACCTGAGAGCCATTTAATCCAAATAGGTTTAGATTTAAGCTGCTAAACGGCTACGATTAAAATGTTTACCATCAGCTTTATCAAAAGTCTTTCTAGAAACATGATGGCTTTCAGAGTCACTGTTAATGAGCCCACTTGTGTCTAGAAAATAGCCCTCACTTTCAGAATTGTCATTGAGTTCCCACTGTTACAATATGGCGACTATGCAAATGTGTGTCTGTTGTACATGGACACAATAAGTCGTGTTATCCTTTGATTGGTGAGAACAAAGAGCATCTGATGACTTTGGGATTTCAGGTACAGAAAATAAATTTCCTTTGCTGCTTAAGTCTTTAATAGTCCCATTTTATTGGATTTTTTGCCTTTCCCCTTACCAGAACCAATTACTTCCATTTTTTCCCTTCTCTCAGCAGTCCTACCTCACTGATTTTCCCTGCTCCATTTCCTCTGTCTTTATTTTCTTTGGGGTTCTCTGGGCTGTGCCTCTGTCCCAGAACCCATTGCTGCCTTGGAGAAGTTGTCCTCAGCCTGGCTGCCCTGTTGGCTTAGATGCGTTTAAAATGCACGGGGCCCTCTGTGGGCTTTAGGAATATTTGCTCAGCTTCTTCTCTTTTCTTCGGGAGTAGCATAAACATGGAGTTAAGGTCCTTTTGCAACTATACAGGCCAGAGTTCATTGCCCGAGGCTGTCAGAGAACAGAAAACACCTGCTTTAATTCAGCAGGCCTCTGTCTCCCTCTTTGCCAGAGTGGGGGACATTTTAGGTTCCATGGCTTCCATCCATCTCTCCTGCTGCGGTCACCTATTTTTATATGGTGGTGTAAATATCTGCAGGACAACAAGACTTAATATGCCCTCCTGTGCTTGGCTTGTAGACTTCTCCTGGATGATTCCTGACTAATGACAGAGTAGAAGCCTGAGGTCATGTAAATGTTGTGAGTGAGGGAAACAGGTGCCTGGGAGTGTCACCACACTTAAAGCAACACCCTGTAGAAAGCCCTCTTTGGGGGCCTTTGAGGCATCCACCTTTGCAGATGAAAAAATGCTTCTCTATTCAGGAAATGGCCAAGGGGGTGAATTTTCTTTCTTCCTGTGTATGTATAGTTTTAGGGGAATTTTGTTCATGCATGTCTTGGTCACTCCCTATGGTGGTGATACGGGACAGTTTTTTTCTCCTGTCCCATTCTGTCCCTGTCTGCAGGAGGCCTTGCCAGTTGCTTTGACTTAGGACAGAAGAACTACCAGGATTTTAGATACGGTGTCTACGGGGGTGGGCTGAGGGAGGACTTGGAAAATGTGGACTTGGCAGATAGAGGAGGGTGGAAGAGAGAGGAGAGTTAGCCATCTTAGAAAAATAGACCCTGTGAGAGCTCTGCAACCAGTGACTTTATCAGGAAGAAGACCCAAGGCCCACTTGAGATGGTCTGGCGTTAGTGAGGGAGAAGGGGGCTGGGGCTGGTCTTGAGAGTAGACTGGGATTACTGTGTGATTTGAGTGGAGAAAGCTCCTGTGTAAAAATATCCCATCTGCTGGCTTTCCTGGTGTCTGAGGTTCTAATCAAGTTACTACTTATGCGTGCGTTTGTGTGTGTCTGTGTGTGAGAGAGAGAGAATGTGTGTGCTGTCTATGTTATGAAGTCTTAATCCCTTCCTTGTGTAGGTTTTGAGGTGTCCTAGAATTCCCTCTTAAAATGCAACCACCTAGGAGGGAAACTCCTTTAAACCAATTCAGAGCATGTCCTAAGGGAAAGGATGGGGATGAGAAGAAGGGAATTTGGAAGAGGCTCCCCCTGAAGATGGAGTCCATAGAGAAAGGAAAGCTGGCACTGTTGCGTGGAGGGGGATATTCAAGAGAATCTCAGCCTCTCACAGCCTCTCAGCCTAGGTTACCCACCATTGCCCCAGGGGATAGATTGATACCAACATTAGGGAAGGGTTGGGGGTGGAGGATTAAGGTCTTCTAGTAAGGCAAACCCCTGCCCCATGACAGAAAGTCTCAGTGCTTCATTGGCCTCCAGCCCTCAGGCCTTGGCCTTGACTGTGTGTTTCTCCAGTCAAGACCAAGCTGACCGATGGCCATTCCCAGGTGCATCATCCTGGGCCCCTCCTGTGTCCCTCAAACTCACAACATGCCAGTCACCCTTCCTTAGAAGCCACTGATTCTGCCCTGTATACCTCATCCTGGGCTGCCACAGCCCCTTAACAGGTTCCCAGGTCTGCAGCTCAGTTTCTTTCAATCCATGGTCATGCTGCTATTGAAATGAACTTCTAAAAAAAGGCAGACCTCTTCATTTTCTTTTTTTGAGACGGAGTCTCGCTCTGTCGCCCGGGCTGGAGTGCAGTGGCCGGATCTCAGCTCACTGCAAGCTCCGCCTCCCGGGTTTACGCCATTCTCCTGCCTCAGCCTCCCGAGTAGCTGGGACTACAGGCGCCCGCCACCTCACCCGGCTAGTTTTTTGTAGTTTTTAGTAAAGACGGGGTTTCACCGTGTTAACCAGGATGGTCTCGATCTCCTGACCTCGTGATCTACCCGTCTCGGCCTCTCAAAGTGCTGGGATTACAGGCTTGAGCCACCGCGCCCGGCCCTGATCTCTTCATTTTCACTCCTAGCTTAAAATCTTTCGGTGTTGCCTGACGGCCTCCCAGATGAAACACATTTTTCAGCAATAGCACCCGCTCCTTGCTTCTGCTTCTTATCCCTCTGCATAAACTACCTTCCTACCAGAGGGATCACTTGAAATCACAGTGCCCTCTCCCACTTCCCTGAATGTGCTGCCATCTCTGTAGGGACACCCTTTCCTCCTCCAGGTCATTTGGGACTTAGCTCAGGCATCAGCTCTTCTAGGAAGATGATCCGCACCTGTGTTCTGGCAGGTGCTCCTCATCCAGCCCCACAGTGCCCTGAGCTCCGTGGCTTCCTGTTTCTGCCTTGTAATTGCCTTCTCTTCCCACCCCATCTCTCAAATGTGATCCCTTTAAAGTGGGGGTACAGGGGTTTTCTTAGGTCTTTCTGTACTCCAAGGCCCAGCAGTAGATAATCTACAAATATTTGCTATATGAATTAGATGTTGCTAGGTTATGGTTTTGGTGTGGAAGGCCTTTCACCCCTTGGCTTATTTCTTTTTTTTTTTTTTTTTTTTTTTTTTTT
>NC_045439.1:33640441-33781948 GCF_002776525.5 Piliocolobus tephrosceles
CCCAGCTAGTTTTTGTATTTTTAGTAGAGACGGGGTTTCACCATGTTAGCCAGGATGGTCTCGATCCCCTGACCTCGTGATCCGCCCGTCTCGGCCTCCCAAAGTGCTGGGATTACAGGCTTGAGCCACCGCGCCCGGCCCCTTGGCTTATTTCTAAGAGTTCCCCAAGCAAGGCCCAATTTAAATATGACCTTCTCCTTGAAGCCTTTCCCTCGCCCAGCGTCAGAAACACTCAAGAACTACTCCCTCCCTCCACTGACCTTCTTTGACATGTATCACTTCTCCTTTGTTTTATACAAATCTGTGAAAATCTCAATACCTTGAAACCTTGAAAACCCAAAGGAGTGAATGCATTCAACAAACACTCAAGGATGAACCCTTTGGATTATGGGCACCAGGCCAGGAAAAGAAGACCGGCTGGGCAGGCTGCTTCTTCCTTTTAAGTCACATTAAGTAATTGCTCTGCTTGCTCACAGGGTTGGGCCTACTGTCTTTATTCTCTCTTCAGATGGATGGAAATTGCTTTTTGAGAATTGTTTCCATGTCTGGTTTATTTTTATTTTGCCGCCTGTGCCTAGCACAATGCCTCCCTTAGAGAAAGCCTCCAGTGAATGAATGAATGAATGAATGAATGAATGAATGAATGAATGAAGTTAGTGGGCAGCAGTAAACATTGATTTTCTTTGACTCTGCCCTGAATTATGAGGTTTCAAAGGACTACCCCAGGAGCATCTCCCATCCTGAGAAATTGGTTGTGTGTGTGTGTGTTTGTATGCACTGAGATACTGTGAAGGGTCTAAAAACTCCTCTCCCCACATTCCCCCAGGAAGACAGAAAATTAGATTGCAGTTTTGATGCTCCCTTTTCTTCCAAAGGACTCATATTCCTCTTCAGCTCAGTGCCTTGATAACATATCAGAGCTGGTTCTGTATCTCAGGGAAACAGTACAGCCAACCAGTCGCTGAGGCCATGGCTGGTTGCTCTGTGGATGAATGGAGGGATTGAGGGTGAGCTTGTTCTTGTTTTTAATCCCCATGGGCCTTAAAACTCCTTCAGCTCTTGAAGCCCATTAGAAACTGCATTTGTTTTGGATGGCTTTTGTGGCACACTTCCTCTTTCAAATGAACTCTTTGGCTGTTTGGAAGGCCTATGTCTCCTTCCCTTACTTCTCTCTCACGTTTACATGTGCCTTTAAAAAGTCAGCTGGAAAGATTGGCACTTGCTACAGAAATGCCATTCTTTCCTGCTTCTGGATGGGTTTCTTATAGCATTGTGTTGTCTGCTGAAATAGCCCTCAAACTTTTTAGGAGTAGAGAGATGGGGGCCGGGTGTGGTGGCTCATGCCTGTAATCCCAGCACTTTGGGAGGCCGAGGCGAGTGGATCACCTGAGGTCAGGAGTTCGGCACCAGCCTGGCCAACATGGTGAAACCCTGTCTCTACTAAAAATACAAAAATTAGCTGGACGTGGTGGCAGGTGCCTGTAATTCCAGCTGCTTGGGAGGCTGAGACAGGAGAATTGCTTGAACCCGGGAGGCAAAGGTGGTGGTGAGCCGAGATCACATCACTGTACTCCAGCCTCAAAAAATAAAATAAATAATAATAAAAAAGAGAGATGGGTGTCCTTTGGGCTTAGATTCTTGGGTCCTTGGTGGTGCCCAATATTCCTTCAATGGATGACATTGGACAACCACAGGAGCTGGGCCAGGGAGTTTCGCTCACTGACATCAAGGGTGAATTAACATGGTTGAGAATGGTCCCCACACTTCTTTCCCTGGTGGCACACACTTCAGGTATGTTTTCATTGTACAGTGCAAAAAGGCAGATCTCTTCATTTTATTGTACAGTGCAACACTGTACAATAAAAATACAATGCTAGCCACATGTGCAATTTAAAATTTCCTAGTGGCCACATTAAAAAAAGTAAAAAGAAATAGGTGAAATTAGTCTTCATAACATATTTTCTTTAATCCAGGAAATCCAAAATATCATTTCAACATACGATCAATATAAAAATTATAATGAGTTATTTTACCTTCTATTTCTCCTGTGTCTTTGAAATCAGGTGCATTATTTTACACTGACAGCGCACCTCAATTGGGAGTAACCAAATTTCAAGTGCTCAGTAGTCACCTGTGGCCCATGGCGCCTCTATTGGACAGTGAAGCTCAACATTCTCCAGGTGAGATGAGGAGGTGATTATTCTGGGGCCACTCTGCTCTCCAAATTAAGCTGCATAACTAGCTAAGTCAAGATCAAAGGGATGGAGTACAATGAAGTGTATTCAAATATATGAATAGCTATAGAGCTTTAGAAATGGGATTTTAGGCTGTGGGTGCAGTAGCTCAGGCCTGTAATCCCAGAACTTTTGGAGGCTGAGGTGGGTGGATCACCTGAATTGAGGAGTTTGAGACCAACCTGGCCAGCCTGGCCAACATGGTGAAACCCCATCCCTACTAAAAATACAAAAAATTAGCTGGGCGTGGTGGCGGGCGCCTGTAATCCCAGTTACTTGGGAGGCTGAGGCAGGAGAATTGCTTGAACCTGGGAGGTGGAGGTTGCAGTGAGCCGAGATTGCATCACTGCACTCTAGCCTGGGCAACAAGAGCAAAACTCCATCTCAGGAAAAAAAAGAAAAAAAAAAGAATTTAAAAAGTGTTTTGGTATCACAATCAGCAAGAGGTCTTTTTCAGGGTTATGTAGTTATGTGACCCCTCAATGAAACGTCATTCCTATTTTTTATTTTATTCTCATCCAAGTTGTCCATTTGCTCACTTTTCTTGCATTAATGGGTTTAGAAAACTAAATGTGATAGCTAATTTCACTTTCTATTGTGCCTTGTTTTTTGGATTCCCTACATTCCATATGCCATAAGGAAAGAATTAGTTCTCTCTGTAAGAAATAATAACATGAATTGAAAGCTTGCTGTGTGTCAGACACTTGACATGTATTACCTCATTTAATCCTGGCAAGTAAATATGACCAAGGTAACCCAGCTGGTAAATAGTGGACTCAGGCTGGCAGATTCCAGAGTTCACACTTCTGCCATGTACAGCACTATGAAATTGCCCCAGAACTGCTAAACTTCTCCAAAACTCTGTTTAAGGATACTGTCTTCTTTAAACATGCCTGCTCTATGCCCCTTTGCTTTTGAATCTTCTGGTAAAAAAAAAAAAAAAAAAAAAAAAACCTTTACATTTTGATCTATAATATAAACACTAAAGTTAAAATAACTTTTATGTTAAATATAACTGTTTCTTTAAAAGTCATAACTGTATTGATAGAGTTAAAATGACATTCCATTGGGTTACAAAAAACAAGTCTATCTTTTTTTTTAAAGTACTGTCTGTAATTCACTATTTTCCAATCCAATCGATAAATCTGATTTGACATTTTCAAGTTTGTTAGGTAGTTAGAGATTATGCTGGTTTCTGCATCCAGGCCTTAACACAGTAAATGATATGTACATGCTTAGAGTATGTGTTTTAATATGTAATATAAATTTATTTTTTCTCTCTTCCCCCATTAAATTGTAAATGTTGTTCAGGGGAGGCTCTACATTTCCTACTTTATCAGGCTGCGTGTAAGAAAATGCATTGTTGTCTACTAATCTGAATTGTTGTGTCTTTGATACCTCAAAGAGGTTAGTGGGACTTCTGACTTATACTTCAAACTCATACTTCTTGGGTGAAAATATAGTGCTTGCTTTTCAATGATGTCAAGGCCCATCCCAGGCAAAGTATAGACTTTTGAACCAATCCCTTGTCAAATTAGTAAAGAAGGGATTTTTCAAACTTTAATTTTGGAAAAGGAGATAACTTTTTTTTTTTTTTTGAGACGGAGTCTTCGCTCTGTCGCTCAGGCTGGAGTGCAGTGGCCGGATCTCAGCTCACTGCAAGCTCCGCCTCCAGGTTTATGCCATTCTCCTGCCTCAGCCTCCCGAGTAGCTGGGACTACAGGCACCTGCCACCTCGCCCGGCTAGTTTTTTGTATTTTTTAGTAGAGATTGGGTTTCACCGGGTTAGCCAGGATGGTCTTGATCTCCTGACCTCGTGATCCACCCGTCTCAGAGATAACTTTTTCAAACTGTAATCTCTGCCAAGATGCTATGCAAAGAATTTACAAAGGAATCTACAGAACTTGCTTCTGCTTATTAAATAGGCAGAGAGGAGTTAAAGATTGCAAATCTATTACAAACAGTTATTCAGTCACTTTCTGTTTATCTGTAAATCTAATAGCGTATGTAGTTGAACTCTTGAAATTCTGGAATGTTTATTTTATTTTATTCATTGTCTTGAGAGGAGCAAAAGGAAGTGAGAGGGCATAGCTTTGAACTGGCAATTTGGCAACTTCTCTCCCCTTGCCACCCCTCCCCCACTATCTTAGCTATTTGACCTGATTAAACAGCTTTGGAATGGTAGCCAGACTTCTGTATGCTAAAGAGGCCCCTACGCTATTCTCGATTTAATGCGATTTCATCCACGCAGAGCTTCCCGGTGCCCAGTGGAAGCCTGACTTCGCAGAAGTCTCCCAATTTTGTCAGGGGCTCGCCAGTGAAGAGTTCACACTGACTTGAAGCAGACACAGACTCTTTGGACGCCTCGGGTCACATCGGATTATTCACTAGCAAATTCTTTCCACCTTCTAAGTAGTGAAAGGTGACGTCAGAATCGCGTGTGCCACTCCTCTAAAGGGACTCTGACAACACCCAGTCCAGGCTCTACAACTTCTGCCTAGGCACTTGCTTCCTAGTAGAAGAAAGTTTCCAAAGGTTGCCTGAAGTCCTCCCTACCTCTAAGCCTAAAGGTCAGAGCTCCAGGTCGCACCACCGAGCAGGAATCTGAGCATTTTGGAAGTTTCTGGTGTAGGGAGCAGAACAGAAGGGGTGGTAGCGGCGGACCGCGCAGAGTAACCCCCCTGCACTACGTAAAGAAAGCCCTGGCTGCAGGAGGGAGTGAGCCTGACATTGAGACATTCCAGGGGGAGGGTGAGTTGCTGTCCTGGAGTCGCCAGGAACAGCAGCGGCAGTTCCAAGAAGCGAGAGAGGAAGGTGGCGGAGATAAAGAGAACACTTCGGGAATCAGAATATTAAAAAGCGACAGGACCCAGAGCATTAGCAAACGGCAAAGCACATGTAGTAATTTGTTACACGAAACGGCAGCCTTCCAACTTTTGCACTGAAACACGGGGATTTACCCTTTGGGGGATTAAAAATGTTGATACGCAAAGCCAAAAGCTAATGAATAGGATTCAGTGGCTTGCTGGCAATATTGAAATATTTCTGTCCAGGAGCGCAAACTCTGCAGTTATTTAGAAAAGTAGGGAGTTAAACCGAACTATAATACTCTCCCGTGCGTCTCCACTTTCCCCAGCCCGAAAAGGAGCTGCCAACGCGGTACTTCCCCTTTAAGACCTGCTGGCTCTCGGGCTCTACAAAAGGGAGTGACCTCTGGGCTTTGACAGCTCCCCTAATAACTACCACAGAGCAGGCCCCGCCCACCTGGCGACCAGCCGCGCCGATTGGCCGGCGGGCCGGTATCCCGCGCTCTGATTGGCCTGTCGCTTCCCCTGAGCGAACCTTTAGAACTCTGAGACAGACAATATTCTGTTACATTGTAGCAAAATGGCGACTGTCATTCACAACCCCCTGAAAGCGTAAGTAAGACTAAAAAATGTACATATTCCGCGTGGTTTCAATATGAAAAAAAAGGCGCCTTCTGCGTGGCGAGCGCTGCCAGTGCTTGCGCTTGCAGGCGCCTCCAGCCGCGGCGGGGCTTCTCTCTTCTTTCAGCTCTTACTTCTTTTTTTCCCCCAACGCGCAGAAATGTCAGGAGATGCAATTAACAAGAAGAAAATTGTTACATTTGTGTTCTGCTAAATTGCAGAGAGAGCGAGAGATAGGGGTTGCCGGCGGAGGAGCCCGGCGCTCGAGCGCTCTACAGCTGGGGGGTCGCGGGAGCTCGGGGACAGCGCGGTCCCTGGAGTCCCCCGCCTCGCGGGCAGGGAGCGAGGCTCCGGGGGCGGCCGGGCGGGGGGCGAGCGTCTGGCCGGGACTGCCTCGGTGCACTTGGCCGAGCCCCGCAACCCCAAGCCCGCGGCCCCCGCCCCGCCGCTGGGTCTGCTGGGTCCGGCGGACGGACCGCGGAGGCTCCGGAGTTTGCAGGGCGCTCTTCGCCTTCCGATCGCTCGCGGGGAGTTTGTGCAAACCTTCCGGAGTTGGGAGCACCGCGGGGGAAGCTGCGGGTCCCGGGCGTGCTGGGTCCCAGGTGGTCGCCCCGGGCTTTCCCCGGCAGCCCCTGGATCTCGGAGGCGCTCCGGGCGACCGCGCGTGTGTCTGCTCGTGTGTTTGCGAGCGACCTGGCTGTAGTGGATTAACGACTCGGGTTAACTTGGGGTGGATTTGGAGGCAGGGAAGCCGCAGGTCTTATGAATGGTGTTCTCGCCACCTTTGGGTGAGGCGCCGAGGCAGGCAGAGAGGCGGTTTTGGGGCTCCTGGCCCGAGGGGGCAGCGTCTGCTCCCGGCCGGGCGAGGGGCAGGTGCCTCTGGCCGCCTCGGGGAGACTTTGAGCGCTTGTCCAGATCCTGGACAGAGTGGGGCGGGCCGGGCGAGCACTCGCGGGGGCCAGCCCCGGGTCCAACAGCCAATTTCTGCCTGCCTGCCTGCCTTCCTCCTCCTTTTCATCCTGGCTTGCTTCCTTCCTTCCTTCCTTCCTTCCAGTCGGTGGAACTGTTAAGCCGCCAAGTCCGCTCGCGATCGCGGAGCCAAGGGTGGCCTCGGAAAACTAGTGTCGCTCTGAAAGGGGTGCTATTGGGTGATGTCGGCAGAGGGTGGCTCCCTCCGTATTCGAGGTGGGCTAGGGGTCCGCACCCCTTCGACCGGGACTTCCCCGCCCGGACGAAGCCACAGGCGAAGGCGGGGAGAGGGAGGTGCGGGCCGGGTGGGGGGCGGTTCGTGCCGAATTCTCCCTGGTGCGTGGCCACTGTCGACCCTGCTTCTTTTAATTCAGCGCATTCTCGTCTTCACCCCTCGCCACTCCTGGAGTTGAAAACCAGGTTCGCTCCCGGAGACGGTAGGGGGGTTCCTAACGCAAAGGAATGCACAGGGAGAATCGGACGTGTTTGCACCAGCTCGTCGCTCACCAGAAATAGGGAAACGGGTAGGAATGCCCCAGGTTTCAAAGATATTTATATGAAAGCTGTCGTTAAGAGGACGTTGGAAGCTGAGGCTGATCAGATAGGAGCTCCCGGCTTCAGTTCTGCCTCGGAAGCTCGGATACACTGCACTTGAACGCCACAGCATTTCATCCAAGAAAGAAAATGTTTTCTGGCAGAATAAATGGGCGTAACTTCGCCGCATCCTCGCTGCCGGTTGCTTTCGCTGCAACACCAATGATGCTGTTTCTACCGAACCCACAACTGATTTGCAGTTTCCCCATATCCAGCCGAAATCACATAACCAGGCTGATGCCACCTGGTAAACTCAAGTTAGAGAATCTATTTCACATGTGCACCAGGTTTGTTTCCTACTGGGAAAGCCGTACCCTAGTTACCCGGGAGCCCGCTTTCGCGCGGGCGGGCGCAGTATCTCTAAGCTTCAGTGTTCCCCTGCTCGCTCCAGGGTTTTTTTGGATCACAGTAGGATGCGTGTTTGGGGAGGGAGTCTGTGTAGGGTGGGGTTAAGGGTGGGGGAAGGGACAGACGGGGGAAAGAAGGTGGCGGAATCCCGGCTGGTTAGTGGAATTAGTTCTGAATTGTACTTTGTATAATTAGAAACAGTTGCAATGTGATGTATTTGTAATTGTGCCGCCACATGCATGCACACACTAGCATACACACAACGTCCCTGCTTGCTTTTTCTAGGTGGGAGTTGAGTGGTCATTTATAATTAGCCATTCCTTTCTGCTTACCAGACCCTTTCCCTGGGGGTAAAGGGGTGTAAACAATACCCCTGACCAGCCCAGGCTCTCACACCCTAGACAGTTTTTAACTCCTAATGCAGGAGCACACACGTTGTTATTGGGAGACGGACACCATCTGCCTTTTTTTTTAAACAACTTGTTTAATAAAACATCTTATATATTTCATTTGTTTTTAAAAGTTGCTGATCAAGAAACAATACACACGTAAATAAATTATGCATGGGATAAATTAGAACAAAGTGCAGAGACACATCCAGCCGAAGGGATGGTGGTGGTGCAGGGAGGAGGGGTAGCAGAGAGAATGGTTTGGAGAGCTATGTTTTTATCCTCATGTGTCCCTCCTGACAATGAAACAGAGCTGAATGATATTAGCATTTTCTCTGTGTGCGTTCTGAGTCTCTCTCTTCCCTCCAAAAAAAAAAAAAAAAAAAAAACCAACACCACGGACGCCCCCTACAGAAAATGGTCACACAAAGGTTTCCTCAGGATGGGGGATAAAGTGGTGGTAGTTAATGTGTTGGGAAGAAACAAGCTCAGGTTTCCAGCAGCACCTATGCAGGACTCTGCCTACACTGAGTATGGGCTATTTTTCACTGTACTAGCTTTTTCCATGTGGGACATTCCATAATTCAATTAGCTGGGGTGATGGGATGGCACAATTTTGAATCTCATTGCTTTGGGGTTTTCCTTAGGGTCCCAAGCTCCTGAAGCCACATCTCCTCTCTTAGCAATTTGGCTTTCTTCCTGCCTGTCTTTGATCTCCCCTCAACTCCCTTTCTTTTTCTTCCTGTTGTACCCTTCACCCCCTTCCTCTCTGAAGCTGACAGCCCGGCTTCTCTCTCTGTTGTTGCCTTTAACATCTTATTACTGCCCAACAGGGTGTTAGAGGCAGAAATAGGAGCCGACTGTACTGATCAGATCACAAAGGGGACACGGCAGGTGGCCCCCACAACCAAGCAGTCACATCTGGACAAATAGAATTCAAAAGCGCTGGTGGACATGTATGATGTGTAAATGTGTATTACAAGTTATTTAATTTAGCAGCTACATTGTCTGAGCAAAGATGTATGAGAGTTACCCTCATTTCTTACATAAACAAGCAAGATAAGGTCCAGGTAGTGAAGTAAACACATGCAGGTAACATAAATATGGATTTAATAAAGGCCTGCATGTAGGTTAGTCACATTCTGGTTGATTTCTGCATACCTGGGAAACATAATGCTTTTATTATTATTATTTTTTGAGACAGGGTGTTGCTCTGTTGCCCAGGCTGGAGTGCAGTGGCAGGATCTTGGCTCACTGCAACCTCTTCCTCCTGGGTTCAAGTGATTCTTGTGCGTTAGCCTCCAGAATCCAGCTGGGATTACAGGCGCGCACCACTATACCTGGCTAATTTTTGTGTTTTTTAGTGGAGACAGGATTTCTCTATCTTGGCCAGCTGGTCTCAAACTCCTGGCCTCAAGTGATCTGCCTGCCTTGGCCTCCCAAAGTGCTGGGATTATAGGCATGAGCCACCGCATCTGGCCACATAATGCTTTTAATATAAATTTGTATCTTAATATTCTAGTTCAGATAAAAGACCTTCCCCCAAATCTGCAATCAGTACTTTAAACAACTTATTCTTGTATTATCAAAATCCTGGTTGGTGTGCATTTAACTGAGAATGTCTGCCACCTTCTGCCAGACTTGATTATATACATTTGTATCTATTATTATAACTGCCTACTTAGAAAAAAATTATTATTATTAAATTCCATATAAACCAACAGGGCTTTACTTTAAGTAATTATTTATAAACAGACCAATAAACTATTTTGTCATGCTCATAACTGTGAACACACATATATACGTGATTGTATTGAAACTTTGTTTTGTAAAGACTTAACCTTGCTTGGAGGTATATGTTGATGTCCTTCTTTTGTTGTTAAGAACACTACTCTGGGAGAAGAAAATAAACTTACTTAGCCAAGTCAAACAGCAGGTCATGTGTGTAGATGAACCGCAAATCTCGATCTCATTGTACATTCTATGACCTGTATTAGTCTATTCTAATCTAAAGTGGTTTTGTGCATGTGAAAGTTAGAAGCCAGACCTCACTCTTGCAGTGGCACTCAGTTTAGATATCAGAGGGGAAGGGGTGGGGGTCACATTCCTGGTTCTAATCTCCTCTTAGCTCTTTCTGTTGGGGTTGGGGGATGTGGGTAGGTACTAAGTAGATGGCATTGAGGCCGGAACTTTGTGAACTTGCTGCCTTTTATGGACGTTGTTTTAGCTTCTTATGAAAAAGGACCCTCAGACATTGTAAGCCAACAGATTCCCAAGAACCTGTTCTCCATCTGCTTCTGGTTGCCACTATAAAGAAGCCCTAAATTCTCCAAACTTCATTAGCACACATTATTTTTCAGTGGGTATGTGTCTACTTTTGATGAGATACCTATGATGGAGATTAATGTCTGCGAGAACCCAAGTGGAGGCATTGTCACAGGGTAAACCTGTGAAAATAGCCTGGCCTGCAGGCCTCCTGGGAGACATTGGAGACTGCCAGTTGAATGGGAGCTGCTCGGTCACATAAGGTGGGCTTGAATTCAGAGACAGCTGAGTTGGAGACCTCTCATCCTCCTTTTTTTGGAATCATGCAGGTAGCTGGAATTTGGATACATCTGAGAAAGATCATAATGTCTAAAGCTGTTTCAGAGCCATCTGTTCAGATCAATGCAAAAAATAAAATGCCATGGTCAGCATGTTTTGTTTTGAGCATGCACCAGAAAAAGAATGGAAACTGAGGCTGATGTTTCAGTTTTCTAAGGCAGCTATGCTGACAGTTGTGGTGATGGGTGATGGGTTATAAAAAGGCCCCAGAATCCAGGCCTGTTTATTATCCCAACCTCTGCAAAGTAACTTTTGTGGTTTTTGAGTGTTTTGAAAGTGACTAGACAACAGAAATGTAGCCAAATGTGGCAAACCTCTGGCCAAAAAAACCCACAACCACTGAAATATTTTTTTGCCCAGCTACGGCCCAACAGGGGTGTTTTGTAAGCATGGTCTTAATTTTAAATAGTCTTTAAATATAAAGGCATTTAACAAGGAAAGATAGAGAGTGGCCTTGGGTAGGGGGAGGATGGAGGAGTGGGTAAAACCACGGTGTGGTCTGGAACTCTGCAAAGATTATTGTTGAACTGCAAGAGAGACTGATATTATGATCTGTTGCAAATTCCAAAGTTTTCTAATTGTTTGCGTGACTGAGGAGAGATGAGGTGTTGTAGTGTTCTTGTAATTTGTTTTTCTTATTGGTCCAGTTACTGGTGTTTCACAGTCTCTCAACCCATATGGATGAATGGAGCTAGCATTGTAAAACTGTCACTGAGGGAAGGTTTTTGAAGCCTGTGATTTGCATTAGAGTTTTAAAAGCAGTGGTTAGAAGGTGTTGGTGGAGCAGGGGGAAGAGGAGCAGACTGGAGAATTTCTTTTTTTTTTTTTTTTTTTGAGGCGGAGTCTCGCTCTGTCGCCCGGGCTGGAGTGCAGTGGCCGGATCTCAGCTCACTGCAAGCTCCGCCTCCCGGGTTTACGCCATTCTCCTGCCTCAGCCTCCCGAGTAGCTGGGACTACAGGCGCCCGCCACCTCGCCCGGCTAGCTTTTTGTATTTTTTTGGTAGAGACGGGGTTTCACCGTGTTAGCCAGGATGGTCTCGATTTCCTGACCTCGTGATCCGCCCGTCTCGGCCTCCCAAAGTGCTGGGATTACACGCTTGAGCCACCGCGCCCGGCCTGGAGAATTTCTAGGCTGTGTGTTTGTGAATATTAGGGTGGCAGGCAGTGGCAAGGGAAGGGAGAGAATCCCTGAGGAGGCTACAATTTAGGGGCAATGTGTGGAAGCAGGGAGGGGTGAGAGGATTAGGCTCAGAACTCCTAATAATGGGGTTCAAATAGCCCACATTGAGTCTTCACCAGCCAGGCCTCAGTTCTGAGCTTGCGGAACAATGCTGGCACATGTCTAATCCCCCCTTTGCACCCTCTCCTCCTTCTCTGAATCTGGGGACTGTGATCATCTCAGGTTGCTGAGAAAAGGTTTTTTTTTAGTTGTTGTTATTCACCTTGAAAATCTGCTGTTTGAATGATCTGCAATTTGAAGCTCCATCAGAAAGTTTTCCCATCCTCACACTTTCACCTGCTATTGATGAAACCTGTCTCAACCTCTTATCCTCTTCCTTGTTTGTTTCTCACCAGTGGCTGATTTTTTGTAGCCTTAGTGACTTCATAGTAATGGAGGAGAAAAAGCCCGGGGAGAGGAATCCTAAACCTTGAGCTCTGCTTCTAGAGCTACAGGCAACTAACTTGTGATCTGGGACACAGAACTTCTTTGAGCCACATCTTCCTTGTCTTTATGATGGTGATGCACTTTGATTCCCCAAATTCCTTTTAAGCCAACAACTTTCTGGCTGTTATTAGGGTGGATTAGGACAGAGAGGACAGTTAGGGGCCAGAGTTCTGATTTTTTCTTATTTTTAAAGTGTGGCTCTAAAGAGAACATTTAAGATTGGAGACTTCCACGGTTTCTTATTCTCTGGTTCAGTCTTGCTACATGGTGCTCCCTTCTTGGAGTTTTAACCTGGGTGGAACTTCGTGTCCCTTCTCAAGGTCTGAGGCTGAGGACCAGGTGGTGGGCCATTTAGAATGTGGGCTTTTCCTCTGGCTCTTCCTTTTCAGTGCTTTTCTTCTCACTAGCATCCCATCCAGAAGTTGATGAGAATGAGGAACCTGAAGACCAACTGGCCTATTTTGATGTGGATAAGCACTCAGTTTTTGGTTGTTAAAAGACTGCAATCGCTGAGAACATCTGTATTTTGCTTCTTTTTTTTTTTTTTTTAAGTGTTTGGAGGCAGAAGGGTAACCAATTTTCCAGCCAGTCCTCTGGTCTGGATTTTATTTGTCCATGATCTCTCTGGCCTTTTCCTCTACTATGGCACCCATCCCAATTAATCTGGAAATAAAGTGCTTATTTTATTTTAATTTGGGCAGCCACAGGTACCTGGATGTTTAGTGAGCTAAGTAAGTGGACCTGTACTGATGTCTCACTGAGCTTCCTCTAGTATACCTGTGTTACCACTGAGGAAATGGAGGTGCCCAGTGGTTGTGTGCAAGTAGCCCCTACCTGAGTGGGTATTAGCCAAGACTAGACTGGACTTCATGCCTCCCCTTCAGTGACATGTCTCCAGAACATCTCAGATTTCAGTGGGGACATTATTATCAGGCTTTTCTTTGGTGGAAAGCTTCCATGGCAGTTTTTTTGCAAGCGTAAAGAGGAGGGGGAAGAGGTTGCAGAACTCATCAGAGTCTACACAGGAGCTGGTGTGTAAATTCTGAGACTTTAAAGGGAAAACAAAATGGTCACCCTGACCTCCAGCAGAGAGAGGCATTCCTTCAATTTTTCTTTATTGTGGCTAAAATATACATAACATACAGTGTACCATTTTAGCCATTTTAAAGTGTGCAATTCAGTGGCTTTAAGTACATTTATTTTTAATCTTTAGTAGAGATGGAAGTCTTGCTATGTTGCTCAGGCTGGTCTTGAAATCCTGGCCCCAGGTGATCCTCCCACCTCGTGCAACCATCACCACAATCAGTTTCCAGATTTCCTTCCTTCCTTCCTTCCTTTTTCTTTAAATGGAGTCTCATTCTGTCACCCAGGCTGGAGTATAGTGACGTAATCTTGGCTCACTGCAACCTCTGCCTCCCAGGTTCAAGTGATTCTCTTGTCTCAGTCTCCTGAGTAGCTGGGACTACAGACATGTGCCATCACACCTGGCTAATTTTTGTATTTTTAGTAGACACAGGGTTTCACCATGTTGGCCAGGCTGGTCTCGAACCCCTGACCTCAGGTGATCCACCCACCTCAGCTTCCCAAAGTACTGGGATTATAGGCATGAGCCACAGCACCCAGCTGCCCAGACCCTTTTCATCGTCCCAGAGAGAAACTTTGTATCCATTAAACAATACTTTTCCATCCCCTGCTTCCTACCATCCCTGGGAACCACCATTCTGCATTCTTAGCACCCCATATAAGGGAAAAAATACAATATTTGTTCTTCTGTGTCTGGCTTATTTTTCTTAGCATAATGTCTTCAGTGTTTGTTCATCTGTGTTGTAGCATAGTCAGAACTTTCTTCCTTTCTATGGCCATTGTATGGATAGACCACATTTTGTTTACCCATTTAACTGTGGATGGGCATTTGGGTGGTTTCACCTTTTGGCTGTTTGAATAATGTTGCCATGAATATTGGCATACAAGTATCTGTTTTAGTCCCCGTTTTCATTTCTTTTGGGTTTTCACTATGCCTAGGTCTCCTTCATTTTTGAACTGTAAAATCTAGGGACTAGGCCAGGCTCACGCCTGTAATCCTAGCACTTTGGGAGGCTGAGGCGGGAGGATCCCTTGAGCTCAGGCATTCAAGACCAGCCTGGGCATATTGTGAGACCCAGTTGCTACAAAAAATTTAAAAAATAGCCGGATGTGGTGGTGTACACCTGTGGTCCCAGCTACTCAGGAGGCTGAGGGAGGAAGATGGCTTGAGCCCAGGAGGTTGAGGCTGCAGTGAGATATGATCGCAATACTGCACTCCAGCCTGGGTGACAGAGCAAGACCTTATCTAAAAAAAAAAAAAAAAAAAAAAAAAAAAAATCAGGGGCTACATTTCTAGATAATACAGGCATTCTCCACCTTATAAACTAAACAAACAAAAAACCCCAAATCTAGTAGTATTACAGAATTCAACCTCTCTGCCTCTCCCTCTATTGGCAGTCCATTGCTTTTCACGATAAACACACTGGGAACTAGGAACCTAGAGACTCACTTCTCCCATCCCCAGCCACAGGGATCGCCTTTCCCTCATATCCCTTCCTTTGAGGGCAGAGATTCCTAGTGGGGGTTCAGGATTTGGGTTTGGGGCAGTTCCAGGGGCTGTAGCACTAGCAGTTGCCTGGTGAGGCTTGGAGTGAAGGCTCCCTAGGTGGATGGAGATGTGATGTCTGACAATAGGAGGTGGGTGGAAGCATGGTGATGACAGGATAGCTTGGGGGGGAGGAGTTAGCAAGTCAGGCCTGTCCTTCCAAACAGCCAGGAGAACTTGTGTCTCCCTTCTCCTCCCTTCCCCTTCCCTGAGCCTGGCTTCCCCTCAGCGGCCCACATGAAATAATGGATGTGGAAACATTTTAGAAGGTGGAAAGTGCAAATGTGAGGTGTTACTATGAGAACTGAAAAGTGTCCTATAGCTGACCATGGCCTCCTCAGAGAGTCAATAATACTTACTATATTAAACATTATTTTAAATATTAAAACAAAAATAAATGTTTCTGGCATTACCCATCACATCTAATCATTGTTTCTCAGGAAATGCATGGCCTACTCATCCAGGCGTGTGTAAATAGCTCTGGGATTGCAGTGGGATTTTCCTATTGTCTGGGTTTGAAATAAGTAAGAATGTGAGCTCAGGGGAAACCCTCATTTCATTTCTGGTCATCAGTCCTGATCTGAGTTCACCCACCAAACCAGAGGAAGCAGAATCACGGTGGGTCGAGTGGGGTGCTTTTCTGGGAACTTGGGCCTTTGGGTCCTTGCCTGGTCTCTGGCTCCTCCTTCAACTGAGATGGCTGAGGGAGAGAGATGAAGTGGAGGCGGGGCAGGGGCTTAGATCCGCTTGTGAATAAGGAGGGTGAGCTGTTGGCATTGGAGGTCAGTGGCAAGAATGGATTCTTTTTCTTTTCTTTCCTTTTTTTTTTTTTTTGAGACAGAGTCTTGCTCTGTTGCCTAGGCTGGAGTGCAGTGGCGTGATCTTGGCTCACTGCAACCTCCGCCTCCCAGGTTTCAAGTGATTCTTGTACTTCAGCCACAGGAGTAGCTGAGATTAAAGGCACATGCCACCACACCCAGCTAATTTTTGTATTTTCAGTAGAGATTGGGTTTTACCATGTTGGCCAGGCTGGTCTCGATCTCCTGACCTCAAGTGATCTGCCCACCTGGGCCTCCCAAAGTGCTGGGATTACAGGTGTGAGCCACAGCGCCCGGCCAGATTCTTTATAGAAAAGTAGACCGGAGAGCATTGCGGTGAGGTCAGATCTCAGAGTTACACACATGTCTTGGTTGCCAGCCTTGGAAATGGTTCAGATTCAATCTTGCTGCAAAGCTACAACTTTCTTTATTTTCTTTTCTCTTATATATTTTTTGGAGATAGGGTCTCACTCTGTCACCCAGGCTGGAGTGCAGTGGTGCAATTATAGCTCACTGTGGCCTCAAACTCCTTGACTCAAGTGATCTCCCACCTCAGCTTCCCAAGTAGCTGGGACTACAGGTGTGTACTGCCACACATAATTTTTAAATTGTTTTTATAGAGATGGGGGTCTCGCTGCACTACCCAGACTGGTCTTGAACTTCTGGCCCCAAGTGATCCTCTTACCTCAGCCTCCCAAAATGCTGGGATTGCAGGTGAAAACCACTGCACTTGGCCCTGCAACTTTCCTTTACAAGAGCACAAAACATCATCCCTACTCCTGCTGTCCTCAACCAGCAATTCTCGATACATCTTTGGCTGCCAGTTGAGCACAATGAGAACTGTCTCATCCTCTTTGGAGTTCCTTCATCCCGCAATCAACATGGATTGCCTGCCTGCGCCTGAGAACTAATCAGCACAGTCACCTGCCTCCCTCCCTACATTGAGGAGCTTCCACTCCAATAGAGACCTCTGATCTGTCTGCTTCTTCTCCTAGACCCTTGTTTTTTGGCAGGGCAAAGTAAGTGCTAGCAAACCAGGAGACTGACTGCTGCCCTCGGCTTCTCCCAGGAAAACCACTGTAGGTGAGGGGGGTGGGGAGAGGGGAGGCAACGTGGTGCTGGTGATTGGGGGAGGGCAGGGTGGATGGGGCAGTGGGAGTGGAGAGAATATATTCTCTCCTGCTAATTATTTTCCCTGAGGACTTAGCCAATGCAGAACCATCTATTATCGTGGGAGCGCTCTATGGTGGTTCTGCCTGTGATGAATGCTAAGTGGAAACAAGCAAGAAAAATTAACAGGCGGCTGCCTCTGTCCACCTAATTAAAATGCATATCCAAATGCATAATTCCTTATGTTTCCCCATGCACACACTCCCCCTCCAATCCCAGTTCTATGGAGGAGAAAAAAACACTTTCCCCCAATCATTTCTCTTGATTATATTTTCGTCAAGGAAGAACTGGAGGGTTTCCCCTTAGAATAGAGAAGGGCCTGTTCTTCTAACACTTCTGAAATAGCTGGCTTTTGACTTAGACTGAGCCCCAAAATTCAGAGCTCTTTTTCATTTTAAACACAAAAACTAGCTGCAGAAAAAAGGGAGAAGGAAAGAAGTAAAGAAAAAAAAGAGTTCCCACCATTTCTGCTGACCTTTTAGTTTTGTGTTAAAAGTCTGGCTTTGATCAGCAGTGACAATTTTGAAGATCTTTTCTGTCTTCTTTTCCTCTTCATTACTTTCCCTGACTCTGCACTGCCTTCCCTGGTCCCCCAGATAAACATAACCCAAGTTTTGTAGAGAGATTTTAGAAGACGAAGACACAGCTACCTTTGCAGATCAAGTAGAAAGAAAAAAACAAACCCCAAAGCTTCGGCCTTTGGTAGCAATATCAGAGGTGCCAGCGTCACTGTCCTAAGTATGTTTTGAATCGAACAATACCTCTTCATCCTTATCTTCCCCCGCCTTCACTTACCCAGCCCATCATTTTCTCCTCCAAAGAATAACTTTATTCAGTGGTCATACAATATTTAATAAAACATGAAACTTAAGTCACTGTGTTCAATTTGCCATCACAGCTGTCTCAGTGGCAGACCCCCTTCCCCCGGCTGGCCCACCCCCTCCTGAAGCCCCTTGTCTGCCCTCCACAGCAGCCCCAGCTGTTGATTTATCAGGGCTGGCCGGCTCAGCAGTGCATGGAGATTGCTTTTAATTAACTCTCTTCATTTTTCCCAATCTTCAGGGAGCAGCAGCCCTTTAATGATTTTAATATTTTATTTGGATTTATATCTGCCTTATTTGTTGTTTGACTTCTGCATTTGTTCTTCCTGAATCGCCTCCAGACTGATATATTTATTTGCCCCTTTTCCTCCTACCCCCAAGACCTTTCAAGAGAAGGGATGGTGGATTCCAGAGAAGGCCATCTTCCCAGCCTTCCCACTGTCTACACAGGGAGAATACCCAGTGTTGGCCTTATGTGATGGTTTGGATAGGAAACTTTGTCTTGGGAAACGCAGTCTCACTTGACTCTTAGGTTAAGGAGTTTCTGAGCTTTGTGTTAGCAACAACAACAACAACAACAACCAGCTCTGAATTTTAGAGAATGAGATCTCTTTGCATCTTTCATGCCTCTGTAAGGGAGTGAGTTTCCTTGGAAAGTTGGTTAAAAACTGTTTCCCCAGTTTCACTGTTAGTAGTAGTTTGAGATCTGTCACCCTGCTCACCCCAGCCGTCCATAGTCTTGTGGGGTTTTTGGAGCTGTAGGAGGATGATGGCTTTAGGGAAGGACTGGATGTAGGTTCAGTCAACTCTTCCTGTTGCTTTACGCGTCTTTAGGTGTGGGTGGCATGTGTTAAGCAACTGCTTGGAAGAGTAACCATAGGTACCATCTGAAAGAGGAAGGGAAGAGGCACCAATTGCCTTCTCTACTGGAGGCTGCCTTCTCCTTTAACCCTCAGTTCCCTTTCTCATGCTTACTCCCCAGAGGTGGGAAAACATACAACCAGCAGAACACCTTCCAGCCAGGCACAGTGACTTATGCTTGTAATCCCAGCACTTTGGGAGGCCTAGGTGGGCAGGTCGCTTGAGTCCAGGAGTTTGAGCCAGCCCGGGCAACATGGTAAAATTCCATAGAAAAACTAGTTGGGTGTGGTGGCACGTGACTTTAGTCCCAGTTACTTGGGAGGCTGAGGTGGGAGGATCACCCGAGCCCAAGAGGTTGAGGTTGCAGTGAGCCGTGATTGTGCCACTGCACTCCAGCCTGGGCAACAGAGTGAGATCCTGTCTGAAAAAACAAAAAACAACGCCTTTCTATCTTTCTCCTCTCAGCCTACTTTTGGCTGCAAAGTCTACTCCTTACCCCAAGAGCCCCAGAGAGGCCTGACAGACTTATTAGGGGGTAGTTTCAGAACTATCTTGTCCCAAAATGCCCTTTTTGGCATCTCGGTTTGGTGATGTGTCTTCAGGGTTACTTGTTGCTAGGCAACTGCCAACTAAAGTTTGAGCCTGATCTGGGGATTGCAGTGAATTGCCCTGGGTGACTTGAATCCACATTTAGGGACTCCAGTTTGCAATATTGGCTCCAGGAACGGGAGGCTGAGAAGACACTCTTCCATGTGGCTTTATGGAAAGAGATGCTGGTTTTTAAGTCTAGCCAAGAGCCTGGCACACAGTCAGTACACACAGGTATTTGTTTTGGTGATGCCAATGGTGATTTCTTTCCATCTCCTTATACTGGAATGCTCTTCTCATCCCTTTAGTTCTGCCAGTTCTGAAAACTTATGTCTGTTACTGAGCCATATGCAGGAGATAGACAGGGAGAAACTGGCTTCTACACCACAGTCATGTGCAGGCTATTCAGTCTTCATGGCTGTTTCTTTTTCACCTTTCTTTGGCAATCACAGGCCCTTTCAAGAATGCTATGGAAGTTGTGGATCATCTCCCCAGAAAAAACACATATAGATGTGAACATCTTCCTATGGTTTTATGGGGTTCACAGACCTGGAAGAGCCCGTCTCTGCATGCCCTGGAGGCCCATGGGCTCTAGGGTAAGAACCTCAGCGTGAGAGACATGTGTGAACTTGTTAGTCTGAGGGGACGCTCTGTGCTCTGTGTTCCTGCCCAGAGAGACAGCTCCTGTCATACGTTCCCCTGGTGTCTCAGCAAACTGCTTGTGGCTCCTCTGAGCAGGCGGTTTGATTGTCTGCCACCTTCACCCTGTCCCTGAGTGCACTTGATGTGCATCTGTCTACTCATCTTCCAGATGATTTCAGTGGCCCCTCTCCCTGGTGGAGTGACCCTCAGGTAGAACTGGTCACACCTGCCCTGGGCCATGCAGTCCTGAGTGTGCTCTTCTCTCTCAGTCACTGAAATAGTTGACAGAAGTTAGTTAGCAGTAAGGGCGTGGAAGGCAGGGACAGTAGCCACATGTGCCTTTCTTTCTTTCTTTTTTTTTTGGAAATGGAATCTCTCTCTGTCTCACCCAGGCTGGAGTGCAGTGGTGTGGCTCACTGCAACCTCCACCTCCTGGGTTCAAGTGATTCTCCTATCTCAGCCTCCTGAGTAGCTGGGACAACAGGTGCACACCACCATACCCAGCTAATTTTGTATTTTTAGTAGAGGTGGGGTTTCACCATGTTGGCCAGGCTGGTGTCGAACTCCTGACCTCCAGTGATCCACCCACCTTGGCCTCCCAAAGTGCTGGGATTACAGGTGTGAGCCACCATGCCTGGCCACATGTGCCTTTCTATCCCAAGGACCTAGCCTAGCAGGCATGCAGGAAACGTGGGGAATAGTTGAGTGAGCGAAGCCTGCAGGCAGACACCTGCTCTGCTGCCTATGTTTGCTTCGAGCACTCTAGAAAGTTGATATGTTTCTCATTCTCTCCCTTCATGGCAGGAGTCTGAAAAAGGCAGAATTCCTCCCCAAAGAGGCTTCAGTTTCAGGAGTTGGGAAACAGATGCAGGTTTGGCTTTGCTTGCATGTGGGATGTGCATTTATGACATGTGGCAGCCTTGCTCATTTTAGCCTCTTGTTTCTTGGTCACTTTACCTAAAAAGCTTGGCTTTCTCCCTTTGGTCTCGAGAAGTAAAGACAAACCTTTTAGCTTTGCTTTCTTTCAGGGGAGTAAGTAACCTCTGGCTTATGGATAGCCACTGATAGATAAATCACCTTCATTTTTATTCAATGCCTCCTCTATGTTTAGTTGTGTGTGGGATTTCCTTTAGCTTTATTTATACTGGAGGACTCTTTTTTCTTTTGAGTTTTTAAGATAGAGAAGACCGGAAGATGCAAAGCACTGTAATGGTTTAAACCCAAGGCTGGGATCTGGTGAACATCTGCTGGCGCTTTAGCCCAGTCACTGTTTTTGGGTACATTTTCTTTGAGAGAATGCCTTTTGTATACTTTCACAGTATCAGTGCCTAGACAGAGAATGATTTTCACTATGACTCAATGTCCCAACTAAGTATAGCAGATCACTTCATTCAGAAAGGATGAACTTCATTCATCCTTCAAAAAGGATGGCCTAGGGCTCACGCGAGGGCCTTTCTGTCCTGTACTGAGAGAGGAAGTGTATCATTGTAACTTTTGTATGTCCTCTTATGGATTTTCCACCCTCCAAATAATTCTGTGTTCGGGGCTTTTTGGAAGAGGGTACCACCATGGAGAGACCTGAAGGAGGAAGAGGAAGTCCCAAGGTGGACACGGACTCCCAGGGTCAAGTTTCAGTTCAGATCCTGGTCGGAAAGACATCCTTCCACATGGAAAGCCGGAGAAAATGCTGATGGTGTGCCAAATATGGGCTGCAGGAGCCGAACTGTAGAAAAATATTCGTTAACTCAGAGAGGTCATGTTGCACTAGTAACCTACTCACAAAGGTAAGTCTCCCTCAATCCCAGTTCAGGACAGAGGGTGACACGGGGCTCTCTGGTTCCTCGCACTCATTTTCTTTCTGGGCAGCCATCCGAGTATAACGGATACTTATACATATTCTGTCCTCATTTTATCTAATTACACGTGTCTCCGGGGGATGGGAAACAAGTTCGGACCATGCAATTTTAGGTCACTTATGCACAGGGTAGCAGGGATGAACACTAATCTATAGAGTTTTAGGAGATTTAGGAAGTTCTCATAGTTCCTCGGTCCAGAGCACACCGGGGGGACATTGTTTGTCGTCTCAGGGGCTGAAGATCCCAGCGAGTGTTGGAGGAGAGAGGGAGGCTGCCTGGTTTGGGAGTCTGAATTCTGAAACCTTTTTGAGACCTTGCTAGCTCTTGCTATCCTTAGAGCAATAGGATGCTTGTTTTATTATTTTATAATCTGCTGAATGAAGAGGACCCAATACTATCGGTCCCCATCCTGCTGGTCATTTGTTCTCATCCCTTACCTGCTTGGAATGTGTTCTGTTTCCTGAGACATATAGAACAAAAGGCACTCCCGCTCCCAACTGATGGAACAATCTTTAGTGCCCTGGGTGTGCACCTCCTTTGCTGCCCAGAGGAACTGGTCTGGACAGTATAAAAACTCCACAGCATCTCCACCTCTCTCCAAAACCCAGAGCCAGCAGCCCTGGGCAGCCCACTCTCCTCCAGGCTCTACTGTAGCTTTTCAAATCCTTGGGAAGAAAAAGCCCGCTGGAAAGCCTTTCCTTTTTCTTTTGCTTTCTGCTACTTATTTCATTTCTTGACTCACAGCTAAGCTGCCCCAAGGCCCTCAGAGCCCTGGGTTTGCACCTCCAGCCTAGGTTTCCTTCTGATCCCATGTCCCCTCCTTCATTCACTATTTACATCTTTCTCCTTTCTCCATGAATTGCACCTTGATCAAAAAGCACTGAGGGGGCACAAAGGAAGGAAAGAGTATTCTGACTTTGTCCCCAAGGAGGGCCCACTCAATCTCATGAATATGGGAGTAGGGCGAGGGAAGAAGGAAAAGGACAAAGCTTGCAGGCAGCAGAACATGCATTCCTGAGAGAAGCTGCCTCACGTGAGGTTCCAGGTGGCGAATAGCTGCGCTAAACGATCAGCCCGGGCCACTGGGGGTCCTTGAAATTGGAAGAGAGACAGCAGTTCCTGTGGTTGGGATGTCAGAGGATGCTTCAGAGAGGAGCTGAGTTCAGAAGGACAGTGGGGTCTGGTTAGGCTCGGGAGGGTGAGGCTGGGGAGCTTTAGGCACGAAAGGCAAGTGAACAAAGACATGAGGTGATGGAGCGATTCCTTCGGGGACACCCTTCCTTTCTGAGGGAAGGAAGTCCAGATGGGAAGGGCTGCGTGGAGGAGAGCACACAGATCTGTTTGGCTGGTTGGGAGTAGGTTGGGGGTGTCAGTGAACAGAAGGGCAAAATGGGAAATAAGCCTGGGCCAGGCTGGTCTGAGCAGAGTCCTGGTTTGGCAGTCAAGTTTGGGGAGACTCATATTCCTCAGGGGCTGAAGGAGAGGCTTCGGGGGGCGGGGGGTGGTCATCCTGTGTCCTCCAGCAAGGGGGATTGTCTCTCTCCAGTCCTCCCCTTCACTAAGGGGTTGAACGAGACCCTGTCCTTGGTTTCCTTTGTTACGCATTTTGGATACTTTCCAGGGGACCTCCCAGAGGGGGTGGGGTGAGGGAGACGCCCTGTGGGGCCCACACTGGTGTGAGCCATCAATCCTGTCAGTTATAGGCCAGCTCTGTCTAACTGCAAGGGCCGATTTGCCACGCTGGGCAGACTCGTGGGTGGAGCCCACCTGAGCAGTGGACCCAAATGTCTTCTTCCCTTTCTGTACTTTAATCCTCCTCCTCCTCCTTCTCTTCCTCCTCCTCTTCTTCTTCAACAACAACCAATACATGGTGTAAATAAAATATATAAATCCAATCCAAGGAGGAAAATGTGGATGCCAACCTGTGTAGCTTAAAGAGTGGTGCCCTGAGGATTAATTTCATGACTCAAATCATGGACAGTGAGGCTGCAGGTCTCTAAGACAGTGGGTTTCCTCCTGGGGGGATCAGGGTGGTTTATTCTGATGGTAGTGATGCCTGATTCCCATCCAGACACCCCTGCCACTGGTGCAGCTGTCTACCTGCGTGCTGGCCACTTCCTTCCAGAAAGGCCCTGGACCTAGTAAGCTAGCTTTCCCGGGGAGGCTGGGGGTTACACGAGTCCTTAGGGTTCGTTCCTTTCACGCTTTGTAAGCCTTGCACACTTGGTAAGCTCAGACACTCCATGCTGGGGAGCAGGAGGCTGGGAGCAGTTGCTGTGTGACCCATGGCTTGGGTGCAGGCTCTGGAGCCAGAGAGTTTGGGTTCAAGTCCGAGCCCTATGACCTTGAGTAGGATTCCTAACCTCGATACCTTAGTTTCCTCACCTGTAAAGTAAGACTAATAGTTTTTGTCTTTATGGGGTTGTTGGAAGAATTAAGCAAGTTAATGTATGTAAAGTGCTTAGTAGAGTCGGCACACAATATCCTGTTTTCTGAGACAGTGTCTTTCTGTTGCCCAGGCTGGAATGCAGTGGTGCAATCATGGCTTACTGCAGCCTTGACCTCCCAGGCTCAAGCAATCCTCCCACCCCAGCTTCCCAAGTGGCTGGGACCACAGGTGTGCACCACCACACCTGGTTAATTTTTGTATTTTTAGTAGTAATATGGTTTGGCTGTGTCCTCACCCAAATCTCAACTTGAATTGTATCTCCCAGAATTCTCATGTGTTGTGGGAGAGACTCAGGGGGAGGCAATTGAATCACGGAGGCCAGTCTTTCCTATGCTGTTCTCATGATAGTGAATAAGTCTTACAAGATCTGGTGGGTTTATCAGGGGTTTCAGCTTTTGCTTCTTCCTCATTTTCTCTTGCTGCTGCCATGTAAGAAGTGACTTTCCCTTCCTGCCATGATTCTGAGGCCTCCTCAGCCACGTGGAACTGTAAGTCCAATTAAACTTCTTTTTCTTTCCAGTCTCAGGTATGTCTTTATCAGCTGTATGAAAATGGACTAATACGGTAATTGGTACCAATAGAGTGGGGCATTGCTGAGAAGATACCCAAAAATGTGGAAGTGACTTTGAACTGGGCAACAGGCAGAGATTGGAACAATCTGAAAGGCTCAGAAGAAGACAGGAAAATGTGGGAAAGTTTGGAACTTCCTAGAGACTTGTTGAATGGCTTTGCCCAAAATGCTAATAGTGATATGGATAATAAAATCCAGGCTGAGCTGCTCTCAGATGGAGATGAGGAACTTGGAGAGAACTGGAGCGAAGGTGACTCTTGTTATGTTTTAGCAAAGAGACTGGTGGCATTTTGCCCCTGCCCTAGAGATGATTTGAGAGAGATGATTTAGGTTATCTGGTGGAAGAAATGTCTTTTCTTTTCTTTCTGATGGACTCTTGCTCTGTTGCCCAGGCTGGAGTGCAGTGGCACGATCTCGGCTCACCACAACCTCTGCCTCCCGGGTTCAAGTGATTCTCCTGCTACTTTCGAGTAGCTGGGACTACAGGTGTGCACCACCATGCCTGGCTAATTTTTTTGTATTTTTAGTAGAGACAGGGTTTCACTATGTTGGCCAGGCTGGTCTCAAACTCCTGATCTCATGATCCGCCCACCTTGGCCTCCCAAAGTGCTGAGATTACAGGTGTCAGCCACCACACCTGGCCTATTGGAAGAAATTCCTAAGCAGCAAAGCATTCAAGATGTGACTTGGGTGGTGTTAAAGGCATTCAATTTTATAAGGGAAGCAGAGCGTAAGAGTTTGGAAAATTTGCAGCCTGACTATGTGATAGAAAAGAAAAACCCATTTCTGGGGAGAAGTTCAAGCTGCAGAAATTTGCATAAGTAGCAAGGATCCTAATGTTAATCCTCAAGACCCTGGGGAAAACGTCTCCAGGCCATGTCAGAGACCTTCATGGCAGCCCCTCCCATCACAGGCCTGGAGGCCCAGGAGGAAAGAGAAGTTTCATGGGCCGTGCCCAGGGTCTCCATGCTGTGTGCAGCCTAGGGACTTGGTATCCTGTGTCCCAGATGCTCCAGCTGGGGCTGAAAGGGGCCAACATACAGCTCGGGCTATGACTTCAGAGGGTGGAAGCCCCAAGTCTTGGCAGCTTCTCTGTGGTGTTGAGCCTGTGGGTGCACAGATGTCAAGAACTGAGGTTTGGGAACTTCCTCCTAGATTTCAGAAGATGTATGGAAATGCCTGGATGCCCTGGCAAAAGTTTGCTGCAGGGGCGGGGCCCTCATGGAGAACCTCTGCTAGGGCAGTGCAGAAGGGAAATGTGGGGTTGGAGCACCCATACAGAGTCCCTACTGGGGCACTGCCTAGTGGAGCTGTGAGAAGAGGGCCACCATCCTCCAGCCCCCAGAATGGTAGATCCACCAACAACTTGCACTGTGCGCCTGGAAAAGCCACAGACACTCAATGTCAGCCTGTGAAAGTAGGCAGGAGGGAGGCTGTACCCTGCAAAGTGGAGGTAGGGGCCATTCAGCTGCCTCAGCCTCCCAAAGTGCTGGGATTACAGGCATGAGCCACTGTGCCCAGCCTCATTACCCTTTTAATGGGTGTTTGCAGGGGTGGAGCTGCCCAAGACCATAGGGACCTAGCTCTTGCATCAGCGTGACCTGGATGTGAGACCTGGAGTCAAAGGAGATCATCTTGAAGCTTTAAAATTTGACTGCCCTGCTGGATTTCAGACTTACCTGGGCCCTGTAAACCCTTTGTTGTGGCCAGATTTCTCCTATTTGGAATCACATGCCTAGGAAGTAACTAGCTTGCTTTTGATTTTACAGAATATAGGCAGAAGGGACCTGCCTTGTCTCAGATGAGACTTTGGACTATGGACTTTTGTGTTAATGCTTAAATGAGTTAAGACTTTGGGTGACTTTTGGGAAGGCATGATTGTTTTTTTTTTTTTTTTTTTTTTTTGAGATGGAATCTCACTCTGTCACCCAACCTCTGCATCCCGGGTTCACGCCTTTCTCCTGCCTCACCCTCCCGAGTAGCTGGGACTACAGGCATCCGCCACCACGCCCGGCTAATTTTTCGTATTTTTGGTAGAGATGGGGTTTCACTGTGTTAGCCAGGATGGTCTCGATTTTCTGACCTCGTGATCCACCTGCCTTGAACCCCCAAAGTGCTGGGATTACAGGCGTGGGCCACTGCACCCGGCCAGCATGATTGGTTTTGAAATGTGAGGACATGATATTTGGAGGGGCCAGGGGCAGAATGATATGGTTTGGCTGTGTCCCCACATAAATCTCAGCTTGAATTGTGTCTCCCAGAATTCCCACATGTTGTGGGAGGTACCCCAGGGGTAGGTAATTGAATCATGGGGGCCAGTCTTTCCTGGGTTATTCTCGTGATAGTGAATAAGTCTTACAAGATCTGATGGGTTTATCAGGGGTTTCTGCTTCCGTTTCTTCCTCGTTTTCTCTTGCTGCCACCAGGTAAGAAGTGCCTTTCACCTCCTGCCATGATTCTGAGGCCTCCCCAGCCATGTGGAACTTTAAGTCCAATTAATCTTCTTTTTCTTCCCAGTCTTGGGTATGTCTTTATCAGCAGTGTGAAAATGGACTAATACAAATAGAGACAGGGTTTCGCCATGTTGCCCAGGCTGGTCCTGGACTCCTGGCCTCAAGCCATCCACCTGCCTCAGCCTCCCAAAGTGCTAGGATTACAGGCATGAGCCACTGTGCCCAGCCTTATTACCCTTTTAATGGGTGTTTGCAGTGACCCTGTTTTTCCATCTGTAAAATGAGGAGACATACTAGCTGATATTTTCCTCACACTGGCATCTTTAAGAAAATGAAATGGTAAGTAGGAGAAGCACTGGTTTTCCTAGAAGAAAGAAGTTCTAGGAATCTATGGCATTATTATTTTTATCAATTTTTTTTTTACTCTTAGAACAAATGTGTAAAAGAGTCTTCAAGAAAGATTTATCTACGGCCTGCTTTGTCCAGGAGCCCAGCTTATTGCATGCTATTTAATTGGTGCTGATTTTGGGTCCTTCTGAGAAACAACAAGAAGTTCACAGATGTGGAAACGCAGCACACAGAGGTGAAGTGTCTCTGTAAGGTGACTGGACTCAGCCCACGATTTCATTCATGGCTGCCTCCTCTAAGGGGAAGGAGACTACTTCTTGCCTGGATGAGCTCTGCCCTTTCCATAGCTAGAAGAGGACTTGGAAGTCCTTTAGACCAAAGCGGCTGAGGACTGAGAGTTTGTCCTCGAAGTTTGTCCTCCAAGTTGGTCAGGGTGGTAGGTAAGAGCCACCTTGCTCATCTGTGACTCTCTTGTGCTGGTTGGAGTGTATGTGAGTTCCCAGCACATGCTTTTTGGTAGGCAGGGATCTGTGCTTGACAAGCTGGCATTCCAAACTCCAGATCTTCCAAACACCAGGCCCCTATGTTATTTTTAACTGTCCAAAGTTTTTTCCACGTGGTGTAATTGATGGGACTCAATAGCCGAGTCAGAGAATCTAAACTTCAGCCTGTTTTGCATCCCTTGAATGGGCATGGGTCTGATAACCAGGCAGAAAAACACCCTGTTTTCCGAATTGACTGCTCTGAATCTTCCTGCTCACCCTACCCCACACTCATCTCTAGGGAAAAAAAAAGCAAGCTCAAAGATAACCTGGGTATGCCTGTTTCTGTGGCTCCAGATAGGAGGGAGGAAGATCATTTCTGTCTGTGACCTTCTCTTCCCCACTTCTCTCTCTTGAGTCCTGATAGTGAGGGACTAAGCTACGTTTTCAGGAGATAACAAGAAGGGGATTGAGGAGGTTGGCACTCTCTCTCTCCCAGCCCTCTTTTTCAGTTCCCACATTCCCCAGGAGGTAAGCCACCTTCTCGTTGTCCTCTGGGAACAGTCCCAGAGAGGTGCTCTTATTTGGGGGAGCCTGAGGTCTTACGGCATCCAGTGACCACCATCCGTGTGACAGTTGAGATTTTCAGTGGCCGTGACCAGGAGAAGCGCACCGTCTCACACTGGCCTGTCATTTGCATTGTGAATGTTTCAAGCATGTGTCTCACTTTTCTTCTTCATCCATGTGTCCCCAGACGGCAGTGAACTGGGCATTTATGCTGTATTAGTTGAACACACACAATGTACTAGCTACTGTGGCCCTGGGTACATGGTGATGAGTCAAACCAATACAGACCCTATCTTTATAAAGCTTATGGTCCACTTGGGAAGACAGAGGTTAATCATATAATCACACAAATATATAAGTAATTGTGAGATCTGTGTTAAGGGGACCTGTTCTGGTCTAGGACATCAAGGGAAAATTTCCTTGAAGAGGAAACATTTGATCCCAGCAGAGGGAATAGCATGTGCATGTTGGCGGACCCGTGAAAGGCCAGTGTGGCTGCAGCACTAGAGAGGGATGAGATGGTAAGAGAGGTCAGGAGAGGCCTGACCATGCAGGGCCTTGATGGAGAAGTTTGAGGGCAGTGTACTTTATCCTAAGGGCAGTGAGCAGCCATGGAAGGATTGAAGTTAGGAAAGTGACTTGATCCAACACACTTTCTAAAAATTCCCCTGGCCATGGGGAGATTTAGTAATGGAGCCCGGGAAGGTCAGATGAGTGGGTTTTGGGGAGGTCTGGGTAAAATTTAGAAAATAAAAATGAGATAGGAGCATATGCAGGAAGGACAAGGCATTAGCTGGAGAAGGCTTTGATGATGGTGCTTTCCCTTTAACTGCCTCTCTCCTTCCTGTCATTCCGATGGACACTCCCTGCCCGCTCCTTGGAGGTTTTCCATGCTGTAGGTAGATTGTTTTCCTCCCAAGTAGCATTGAGCAGTTTGCCTCCTTCTGCTTTTCCTTTGGGTTTCTCAAAGTGTCCTCTGAGGACTACCTACAGGAGGGGCACCTGTGTGACTGATGGAACTGTAGATTCCTGGTCCTCCCCAGCTGGAGCCACTGAATCAAAGTCCCTCGGGGTGAGGTCATGCAAGCGGATTCTCATGCCCTGGAAAGTGTGAGCACCATTGTTCTTTCCAGCCCTGCATATGCAACAACAAATGTAATGATGCTTTAAATGTGTGTGGGAGTGGTTATAATGGGAACGAGTGCTTTTGAGGCAAGCTGGTCTCCTGTAGGCCCCTCAAAAATGCAATTGAGGAGACTAGGGCTCTGAGAACTTGGGCAATCTAGCTGAGATCATTACAAAGTGATGGAGGAGAGAGATGTCTGACTCCCAGGTACTCTTGGCCCTTCTTCCTTCATACCTCGTTCTCCAATGTGCGAGGTTAAAAAGGCATTGAAGCTTACGATGTTCAGATGTAGTTCCTTTGAAAAAAAGATCAGTACCTTTTTGAGGGCTCAAAAGATCCTTATCCAGTTAGTACTTGAAAGGGTGGAATCAGGTGGTTTTATTGCTGTTATTATCGCTTCTTATGGCCAAGTGTGGTGGCTCACACCTGTAATCCCAGCACTTTGGAAGGACGAGGAGGGCACATTGCTTGAGTCCAGGAGTTCAAGATCAGCCTGGGCAACATGGTGAAACCCCGTCTCCAGAAAAAGATACAAAAAAATAGCCAGGCATGGTGGCACACACCTGTGGTCCCCGCTACACAGGAGGCCGAGGTGGGAGGATCACTTGAGCCCAGGAGGTGGAGGTTGCAGTGAGCCAAGATTGTGCCACTGCGCTCCAGCCTGGGTAACAGAGTGAGAATCTGTCTCCAAAACACAAACAACAACAACAACAAAAAACTTATTGAGGAAGATATCAAGCTTATACAACAGTAGAGAGAATACTACAAAGACCCCCGAAGTATCCATCCCCCAACTTCAAACGTCACAGGGGGTGGGGCATCTCTTCATTTGTTCAGACTTTGCAGTGTGATGCTCTTCTTTTTGTGTCCATTGAATGAAACACCTGAGAGGAGAATGGGCAGAGGGAACAGGGAAGCTTTCAGAGTACCCCAACCATCTATCGGCCAGAGAGGGAGAAGGTTCTTTTGACCCCTCTGCCCCTCAACAGTACAGTTCATAGGAGAGCTAGTGCTTGGAATAATAGATCTTGGAACCACCTTAGAGACCATGGAGGGAAGTTCTTCCTCACGATCTAGACGCGATACCAGAGGCATGGATGGCCTGGGATAGTCTTCAGGCCTCACAGTTAAAAGGTGGGGCCAGGCCTGGGATCAGGTTCTCCATGCAGTGCAACTCATCTCCCTTACTCATCATAGATGTGCTCGACATTTTTTGCTCGTGTTTCCCAGGGAAGCTGTAGGAGGCAGAACTCCTATAAAAAGCTGTGACACCTGTAATCCCAGCACTTTGGGAGACTGAGGTGGGAGGATTGTTGGAGCCCAGGAGTTTGAGAACAACCTGGGCAACACAGTGAGACCCCATCTCTATAAAAATTATTTTATTAAAAATAAAAGCTGCCCTGTTGAAATAGCAGTATTTGGGCACCTAGGCCTTTGCTTCCTCCTTGTAAGACCCTTGAGGTAGTCTGGAGATTTCATGGTCTGGTTAGAAAAGAATACACTTACAAAATGAATACCAGTGGGCTAGGCATGATGGTTCACTTCTGTAATCCCAGCACTTTGGGAGGCCGAGTTGGGTGGATCACAAGGTTAGGAGTTTGAGACCAGCCTGACCAACATGGTGAAATCCTGTCTCTACTAAATATATATATATAAAATAGCCGATTGTGATGGTGCATGCCTGTAATCTCAGCTACTCAGGAGGCTGAGGCAGGAGAATCACTTGAACCAGGGAGGCGGAGGTTGCAGTGAGTTGAGATCATGCCATAGCACTCCAGCCTGGGTGACAGAGCAAGACTCTGTCTCAAAAAAAGAAAATGAGTACCAATGGAAGCAAGATGGGCCACATGCCCAATCTCCCTCAGCTTAGCCTGCCCTAAAAGTCTGGAGACTCTAAGGCAGCCTATGACACAATCCTGGTTTAGACAACGAGTAACATGAAATATCAGGGAAAGAAGAAATCAATTTCACTGGCCAACTGTTTGATGGAGGCAGGGCTTAAGGGGATCTTGACTGTGGGCAGAAGTTAGAAAGCTAATGAGAGAGAATCCTTACCCCCGGGAGAGGGAAACTAATCTCTCAGCACAGCACATCAACTAGAAATTGTTTAGCACGTCCTAATATGGAAGGCTCTGTACTTCACACTGTGGGGGATATTAAGAAGTTGAGGCTACAATTTCTATTATCGAGGGACTTTCTGTCTTGTTGAGGGACAAGACATATGTTGAATGCTAACAGAAGTTGAAGACTATAAGACTTTAAGATGGAAGTTGACTTTTTTTTTTTTTTTTGAAATGGAGTCTCGCTTTGTCACCAGGCTGGAATACAGTGGTGCAATCTCGGCTCACTGCAACCTCCACTTCCCGGGTTCAAGCCTCCCAAGTAGCTGGGATTACAGGTGCGTGCCACCACACCCAGCTAATTTTTGTATTTTTAATAAAGACTAGGTTTCACCATGTTGGTCAGGCTGGTCTCGATCTTGTGACCTTGCGATCCGCCTGCCTCGGCCTCCCAAAGTGCTGGGATTACAGGTGTGAGTCACTGTGCCCGTCCCGAAGTTGACTTTTAAGATAAACCCCAGGAGGAGTGCAATGGAAACCAAGAGACCAATCACAAAGCGGAACATAGGGACAATATTAATGGCTTCGTGTCCAGTGTGTTGTGTATACGTGGCCACGTGCTGGATGCTGCAGTAACTACATCATTTCACAGCAGCCCTTTAAAGTGATGATCGTACTCGTTCCAGCTACTGTCACGTGAGCACTGATACTTTGCTCAGCAATCCTGTGCCATGTGCTTTACATACATGAACTAATTTAATCATCCTAACACCCCTACAAGGCAGGTAGTGTTAACTTTTTTTTTTTTTTTTGAGATGTAGTTTCATTCTTGTTGCCCAGGCTGGAGTGCAATGGTGCAAACTTGGCTCACCGCAACATTCATTTCCTGGGTTCAAGCGATTAACCTGCCTCAGCCTCCTGAGTAGCTGGGATTACAGGCGTGCGCTACCATGCCCGGCTAATTTTGTATTTTTAGTAGAGAGGGGGTTTCTCCGTGTTGGTCAAGCTGGTCTCAAACTCCCAGCCTCAGGTGATCCGCCCACCTCAGCCTCCCAAAGTGCTGGAATTACAAGTGTGAGCCACCACACCCAGCCATATTATCTTTTTTATCGATGAGAAAACTCCAAGGAGTTTAAGCAACTTGTCCAAGACTCCATGGCTGGTAGCGATGGAGCAGAGGCGGGGACCTGAGCGTGTGCATTCGAATAGGCTTGGGTTCAGAAAGGAGCAGTGAGAACACCAGCCAGGTCATTGGGAGAGAGAAGCTGGACAGGTCACGAAAGACCTGGTTATAAATACCTGGGCGAAAAGTTTGGTGCTGATCCTGCAGGTGCTGGGGAGTTACTTAAGGTTTGGCAGGATGAATGTTGAGGGTGACTGATTTGCAGGATGGCTGTGTGTGGAGGCTGTGGCAGGAACACAGACTGAGGTGACCTCAGTCTATGGAAGGGGTGATAGTGCGAATGTGCCTGGTGAAACCAAGTAGTGAAAACTCTCACAGCCCATCAAACTAAATTAACATCAAATCAACAAGCCGGCAAGTCCATCTCATACAAACTGGAGATAGAGCTTCCACAATGCTACCAGGGCATTAGTGCTGCTTTCTTTTTCTTTTTCTTTTTCTTTTTTTTCCTGAGACTGAATCTTGCTCTGTCACCCAGGCTGGAGTGCAATGGAGTGATCTTGGCTCACTGCAACCTCTGCCTTCTGGGCTCAAGTGATTCTCCTGCCTCAGCCTCCCAAGTAGCTGGGATTACAGGTGCATACCACCACACCCAGCTAATTTTTGTGTTTTTAGTAGAGACGTGGTTTCATCATGTTGGCCAGGCTGGTCTCAAACTCCTGACCTCAAGTGATCTGCCTGCCTCTGCCTCCCAAAGGGCTGGGATTACAGGCGTGAGCCACCGCGCCCGGCCTAGTGCTGGTGTCAATCCAGTGGCAGGGACATAAAGCTTCATCAATATATGAGACCTGTGAAACATGCACACGCCCTGCTTTGATGGGCTCCTTACCCCTCTGTGGTTTCAGCCCTCGGCGAGGTCCTCGGTGCTCCATCATATAATCTCTTCTCACCTTTTCCATTTCTTCCTATGGCAGAGAATAGTCCATTGCTTTTCCATTTACCTGAAAACCCTTTCCATCTCTCTGCTCTCAGCTGATGATTTCACCCCAGATTTGTTCAAGAAATCGAAGTCGGGAAGCAGAACTTCGTTGTCATCCCCATTCTCTGCCTCACTGTGGCAAAAGCCACCTCTTCAGAAGGCCCTTCCTGGCCCAACCCATCTAATACTGTCCCTGCATCGTGCTCCCATGGCCTGGTTTTATTTTCTCCACAGTGCATACAATATCAGAGATTATCTCTATGGATCTGTTTGCCCACTTTTCCTTTGTCTGCCTTTCCTCTTGGAATGTAAGTTCCGTGAGAGCACAGACCTTGCCTGTCTTGGGCACTGCAGCATCCGTAGTCTCCAGCAGAGTAAATGCCTGGGACCTGGCACGGGCTCCAAAAGATAAATGAATGAGTGGATTCCCATGGCTCCAGCCAGCACCCATGACTCAATCTCCCTCTCTCCTCCTGACCATTCTACTGCCTAGATGTCCTCCCTCACACTTCCATCCTGAATGAATTGAACTTCTTTCCTTAAAGCTGCTTATTCTCCTTGGAGTTCACTATCACCTAAGCAAAAATCTGAGCGTCATCTTTGGCTCCTCCTTCCCCTTGTCCCGACTTACGTCCCAAGTCATATTGGCTTAACCTTGGGTGTGTCTCTGGACTCTGTCCCCTCCTCTGTTCACATCCCATTCAGGCCACATTGTGGCTTGTGGGGACACTGGCAGGAGCTTCCTCATTGGCCTCCCAGCCTGCCGTGCTTCTCTCCTATCAGGCCACTTTTCCCACAGGAAAGGCATTGCACAGTTCAGTTTCTTTATACTTTTGATGGCTCCTACTGATTATAGAATCCATCCATCCATCCATCCATCCATCCATCCATCCATCCATCCATCAGCTAATTACTGAGTGCCAACCTGGGTAGCACCATGCACAGTGCTGGGGTAGAGAGCTGAAAGTTCAAGCTTTGCTTTCATATCCATTTTCAATCTTGTAGGAGGGGAAGAAATAAACAACCCAAGTCACTCAAGTGTTACAGGCATTTTTTATTCATTTGTCAAATATTTATTGAGCTCTCACTAAGTGCCAGGCAGTGTAGGTGCTGGGGATATGGCAGTCAATAAAACAAAGTCCCCGCCTTCATGGAGCCCTCAGTCCAGTGTAGGAGGCTGACACTGACCGAAAACACAAGTGTAAATGCTGTGGCAGAAAGTAAAGTGAGGTGGAGACACGTATGTGCGGGCTTGTCCCCTTGTGGGGGTGCTAGAAGTGGTTTCACTGAGAAGGTGGTGATTGAGCAGAGACCTGCTGGATGGGAGGGAGTGGCATTTGTCCGAGGGAGAAGCAGTCCATGAAAAGGGAGCAGCTGATGCCCTGTGCCCAGGCTCTGGGCTGGGTGTGAACCCTGGGGAGTGTGTACAGGGGTGGGTGGGATGCAAAGGAGGGGAGGGATCGATTCTCTCTGGAGGGACCAGGGGGCACTTACCAGAGGAGGATGCCAGACTCCCTAGACCAACATGCGCATTTCAGCCTCCCATTCCACCACCTCTTGGCAGACTCTGAGCTTGAGACTCACCATGGACTTCCCACCTCCAGGCCTTTGCTTCTGTGACCTTCTCTGCCAGGACTTCTTCCCTGACTCCCAGGTCTCTACTCGATGAGCTCTTCCAGTGTCTATGCACACTTCAAGGCCCAGGCCTTCTTTCTAGGCAGAACCAGCTACCCCTAGTGCTTAATTCCTGCCAGCAGAACATTTGCACCGTGGCACAGTGACTTCCAGTGGGCTGTGTCTATGCTAGCCACTCTCACCTGCTGGAGCTCCTTGAGTAAAGGAATTGAGCCTTAGCGATCTCTGGTTTGCTGGGCACACAGTATGGTGGCTCAATGCACATTCAAAACAAATGCACTGGAAAACAGCTTGTTTTCTTACCAGAACACTATGTAGGTATGTGGGCAGACACACGTGCCCTTTTCTACACATCAGTTCCTTTTTTTTTTTTTTTTTAAATCCTACGTTTCCCAATGAAAGCAACAGGGTCATGAAATTAATTTGTCACTCTGGTGCCAGCTTCAGTCAGCTGACTCATGACCTCAGAATGAGTGTTTAAACATGTGTTTCTCATCTATGTGCTAATTTATCTTCCCTTTCTCAGTAATCTTCTCTTCCCCTGAAACTTGTGGGTGGTAATTGCCTTCAGGTCAGTGATACCTGCAACTCCTCCTGAGTCCCCTGAGCACACAACTTCCAGCCTTGGGCCAGGGAGGAGAGGAGGTGGTCCCTGACTTAGGAAGGGTGAGAGAAAGTTAAAATGAAATGAGATTTCTTTCTCTTTTGAAATTCAGTAGAGCTTATTTGCTTGCTTGAGAAAGGCCTGGGGGATATATGTGTGTGTGTGTATGTATATATATATATGGAATCATGTATCTTGAAGGAGATTCTGTAATTTTTCCTCCCTAATGGGGATATAAAAATATTTCCAGGTGTCCTGGGATTAATTTAATTCAACAAATACTTATTGTTGAATTAATCACACTATTCTGGGTGCTAGACACAGAGCAGTGAACAATTTGGGCAAAATCCTTACCTTCACGGAGCTTGCATTCTAGTGGGGGCACCCAGATGATAATGTAACTAAGTAAAGAAGTGAGATGGTGAGAAATTTATGGAGGTAACTAAGGTAGGGAGTTGGGACCAGGAGTGTTGGGGGAAGAGCTCCCTGAGAAGCAACATTTGAGGGTAATCCAGGAGAAGAGGATTCAAGTCAGAATCCGCTTTGCACCTTTGCAGGTGCAAAGGTCTAGAGGTGGAGGCATGGCTGATGTTTTGAAGAACAGCAAGGGAAGCCATGGGGCTGGTGCAGAGTGAGAGGGAGGGGGAGGAATAGGACCACTTTGGCTTATCCTTGGAGCTGGGACCTACCAGAGGGTTTTACAGCATCACTCTGACTGCTGAGTTGAGAGTAGATGGGGGAGGCAGTGACTTGGACCAGGTGGTACCAGCAAAGGTGGTGAGAGGTGGCTGGATTCTGAGTACATTTTGAAGGTAGAGATGATGGGATTAAGAAGGAATTGAAAGTAAGATGTGACAACAAGAGAGGCATCCATTTGGCCTGAGCAAGTGGAAGATGAGATGGTGGATTGCTGCGATGGTGAGGACTGTGAGGGCAGCAGGTGTGTGTGGGCTCCACTTCGCCTGGAAGGCTTGAGATGCCAATTAGACTTCCAGGTGGAAATGGCCAAGAGCAGGTGCATTGTTGATAGCATGCAGGGGGTTTAGGGAGCTGTCCAGTGGGCCTCACTGGGACCTGGATGCAAACTCGTTGCTATAAAGGCACAGGGAACTAACTCAGGTCGTGTGCCACTGAGCTCCCATTCTTAAAGCACATTGGGATTCAATTCAAGAAATATTTATTAGCCCTCATTACATGTGAGGCATTGTGCTAGGTGACAAGGATATTTCAGAAGAGTAGGGCTGAAGCGGTTTGCCTTCTTAGAGTTTACAGTCTGTGGGTGAAAGCATATAATACGTACATTTTTGTTAGAACGATGGTAAATCCACAAGTAATATAGAACATGCTATATTCTGATGACTGCATTAAAACCTTATGACACCATTTCCATTATTGTGATAAAGTAAGAATAATTGAAAGTGCTGTTTTTCCAAATTCTTTCTTCCTTCCTTCCTTCTTTTCTTTTCTTTCCTTTCTTTTTTCTTTTCTTTTCTTTTCTTCTCTCTCTCTCTCTCTCAGCAAAGTAAGAAAGGTGATTTAGAAGTTCTTGTGCACCAAATGTAGCCTTTATTAGGATTAGCCAAACACAGCTAAACGTTTTCCATGATCAAGCACTCACATAGGAGGTCGCTGGTTATATTAGCAAGGTGTATAAGTTATCTCTGGCAGGGAAGTTTTGTTTTTTAAAACTGCTACAATCATGTTTGCTAGCAAAATGACCAAATTCATCCTCACAAATGGGTGAGAAACATACTCAACATATGGAGAGAGAATATTCACAACTTAAGGAGAGCTAGGGGTTTGAATTAGCGGTGAGTACATATAACACTAAGCAAATAAATTAAATAAGACAATTATTAATTCCAGGAATACAAGTTATCCAGTGGAGGAAATGTAACTAGAGAATACTACATGCCACAGTTCTGAAGAGTTTACCTAATCATAGTAATAAAAACAGTAATCATTGAGAAATAAAAATAGATATTCACCAGTACATACATACACAGAGTAAGTGAGACAGGAAGGGAGGAAGGAGACAGACAGATAGATGATAGATAGTAAGCAGGCCGGCAGACAGATGGAGCATAGGGGGATGGAGGGAAAGGAAGTGTGTGTGTGTGTGTGTGTGTGTGTGTGTGTAGTGAGAACAGATAAGAAAGCACAGGCTACAAAAAGGGTAAATCTACTCTTTCCGACCTGGGGAAGCCTAAAAGTGAAAAATCAAGAAACAACAGTTAAAAACATGTTATTTAGAGATGGGTAGGTAAACATCACAATCTTCAAATAAAATAATTAAGCTGCCGGGCACGGTGGCTCATGCCTGTAATCCCAGCACTTTGGGAGCCTAGGCGGGTGGATTACCTGAGGCCAGGACTTCGAGACCAGCCTGGCCAACATGGTGAAACTCCGTCTCTACTAAAAATACAAAAATTAGCTATGCATGGTGGTGCATGCCTGTAATTTCAGCTACTAGGGAGGCTGAGGCAGGAGAATTGCTTGAACCCGGGAGGTGGAGGTTGTGGTGAGCCAAGATTGTGCCAGTGCACTCCAACCTTGGCGACAGAGTGAGACTCCATCTCAGAAAAAAAGAAAAAGAATTAAGCTGCAGTGGACCACTATTTTGTATAACAAGCCTTATAACAGGAAATTTAAGATGTTAATAAAGGGCCAGGTGTGGTGTCTCATGCCTATAATCCCAGCACTTTGGGAGGCTGAGGTGGGAGGATGGCTTGAGCACAGGAGTTCAAGACCAGCCTTGGCAACATAGTGAGACACTGTCTCTACAAAAAATGAAACAAAATTAGCCAGGCATGGTGGCTTGTGCCTGTAGTCCTAGCTACTTGGGAGGCTGAGGTGGGAGGATCACTTGAGCCTGGCAGGTGGACGTTGTAGTGAGCTATGACTGTGCCACTGCACTCTAGCCTGGGCAACAGGGTGAGACCCTGTCTCAAAAACAAAACAAAATGAAAGATCTTAATAAAAATAAAAGTGAAATTCAAGCAAATGAAAAAAAGTGGGGAGAACTTTGGTCAACATCGCAGCAAAGCTTGTAAAAATTCTGAATTTGGTCCCAGGTGGGCCTGCCACAGTGAAGTCTGGGTACCCTTCCCTCTGCCACTGTTTACTGATGTTTACTTACATGGTGGGCTTACACCATTTCTGGTTTTTGTATTTTGTCAGTGAAATGGGGAACTGGATTGCGGTGGGTAGTTGGGTGGTATTCTAGCTCTTGGCACTAGATCATGTCTTTCAGGTTTAAATTATTTGGGACAAGATCCCAGGTGATTCAGGGATGTCTTGAAGAATATACCCCTGGCCCTAAATCTGGAAGGGTTGGGACATAACATTTATAGTTGGCTCCTTCTCTAGCATGAAAACTCTGTGAAGGTGGCAATTTGGTCTTGTTCACTGCTGAGTCCCCAGCATCTGGCTCCATATTTGCTGGGGGAATGAGTGAACTGTGACCCTCGCCCCCAGTAGTCAAGCTGTTCTACCTCTACAGCAAACAGCTGACTTTCAGCGGAGGTGTGTGGGAGCATTGCTCAGGCCCACCCCCTCTGTGCCCTGGGCCAGGGTAAGGTTGAAGAGGGATGGCCTGGGGCACTGGAATGTACAAATAGATGTGACACGTGAGTCCAGAACGTTAGGGGGGAATGGTGCGGGGGTGGGAGGAAGCTGCAGAGAACAAATGAAGTTAAACTATGATAGTCAAAGAGGAGAGGAAACCAACGGTGGTGGAAACCCCAGGTAGAAAGGCTGTCAGTTGGGTGCCTAGCTTAGCCTTGGGGAAACGTTGCTTCCCTGTTGGCCTTGAAAGGAGTTCCTTTTTTTACTGTATACTACGGAAAACGTCAAACCTATGTAGTATCATGAACCCTCTTATACCCATCGCCTAGCACCCAAATTGCTTCCACAATTTGCAACTCAGAGCCAGCTTGGTCTCACTTACAGCCCCCTCCTACGCTCTCACACTAGAGATTACTTTGAAATAAATCTGACATCATTTTGTCTATAAATATTTCCGCATGTATCTGCAAAAAATAAAGATTCTTTCCAGAAACCTAGTCACAATCTTATCTGAGTTAACAATAATCCCACAGTATTATTAAATATCCAGTTATTGTTGAAATATATCTATGTATGTAGGTATGTGTGTGCATATATACATATATATATATACACCCATATATCGTGGTATTTAGCAGTATTTTAAAAATGCCTCTGTTTTTATAGAAATGATGTGTATTTGTTACTAAAAATTCAAGCAAAACATAAAAGTAAAATGATGAGAGCAAAAATATCACCCCAAATCCACTGGACGAACATAATTTCACATACCTCTCCATGCATATGTCCACACAGGACAAACAGAAGATGGATATATATGCTGTCAGAAATACTTTGCATGTTCAAAAGGAATCTTTGAGTAGTATTTAGACCTGAAGGGGCACCTAAGGCTCTTCGGCTTTTGCATAAGGCAGGGCTTGACTGTAAACTCCTGGAGGGAAAGACCATGCCTTAGTTTTGTTTATACATTCCCCCAGCCCCTACCTTAGTGCCTGGCACTCAGGCAGTCCACCAATAACTGTGGTTTGAGTTGAAGGGGTCCCTAAGACATTCAATCATCTGATGGAATAGGATAGCCTACGAGTTGAAATCACTTGTCAAGATCCCACAGCTAGTCAGGGTGCCTGTGGGGCTGGAGGCAGTTCTCCTGAGTCCTATTTCCCTGATGTCTCTGCAGCCCATGGAATTTAGCCATGTCGCAGAGTGGGTAAGTGCATAAGCCTGGAGTCAGACACACCTGGGTTTTTTGTTTCTTGTTTTTTTTTTTTTTTTTGAGATAGAGTCTTACTCTGTGACCCAGGCTAGATCACCCAGGCTGATTTCGGCTCACTGTAACCTCCGCCTTCTGGGCTGAAGCTATCCTCCCACCTCAGCCTCCTGAGTAGCTGGGACCACAGATGTGTGCCACCACACCTGGCTAATTTGTTTTGTATTTTTGGTAGAGATGGGGTTTCGCCACACTGCCCAGGATAGTCTTGAACTCCTGGCCTCAAGTCATCTGCCCGCCTGGGCCTCCCAGAGTGCTGGGATTACAGGCATGAGCTGCTGCACCCGGCCTACACCCGGGTTTGATTTTGCTCTGAGCCTTTTCTATGACTTAGCAGCTATGTGACTTTTCTCACCCACAGTTTCCCTCCCTCAAAGAGATGTTGCAAGGAGTAAATGAGATCATGCATAAAGAACTCATTGCAGGCCGGGCGCGGTGGCTCACGCCTGTAATCCCAGCACTTTGGGAGGCCAAGGTGGGCAGATCACAAGGTCAAGAGATTGAGACCATCCTGACCAACATGGTGAAACCCCGTCTCTACTAAAAATACAAAAATTAGCCAGGCATGGTGGCCCGCGCCTGTAGTCCCAGCTACTTGGGAGGCTGAGGCAGGAGAATCGCTTGAACCCAGGAGGCAGAGGTTGCAGTGAGCCGAGATCACGCTACTGCAGTCCAGCCTGGGCAACAGAGCGAGACTCTGTCTCAAAACAAACAAACAAACAAAAAACTCATTGCTTACTTTCTAGCATGTACTAGGTGCCAAATAAATGTTAACTGTAGTTATTATTATTTGTAATAATAGCAGCAGCAGTAGTAATAGTATCACTATTTTCTTAATCTTCGGGGATTATCCATTGAAATTCAAAGGCAGTTCAAACCCTCCCTCCTCCACCTGTTCCTAGTTGCAGATGGAACCATATTTAAACTTTTGCTTTTTAAGTGTTTGTAAGTTTTAAATAAGCTTTTTAATAAGTTTATAACTTTTGCTTTTTTCCTGCTATTGGGAAGAAAAGATTATTTCACGTGAGAATTCTTTTCCCCCATAAAATCATTTTTCCTCAGTCAGAAGCCGATTGTGTCAGCTTCTGATTGGCCGTTCACGTTTGGTGGTCAAGGTTTGTGTGTATTCTCTCCATACATGGTTTACGGGTGCTGCCTTAACAACAGCTTAGCAAATAGTTATTCTAAGCTCTTCAAATAGAAACTCTGAGCAAAGGGCTGGGTGCAAGATGTCTAGCCTTCCTGGTCGCCCCTTCAGTCTGCTGATTCAGCAGCTCTTCCAGGGACCTCCTCCAGACCCTTGGTCTGTCAGGTCACTAATGGAATCTGCTGGAAGCAAATTAACTCATGAAAAAAGGGCTAACAAATCACTCCAGCTCTTGGTGTCTGCCCCAGGATGGCTGGCACTTCCCGGTGAACTCCTAAGTCCTCACCCCACATTTCATACCTCTCCTGGGGAGGCCCACTTCCTCTTGCACGGTTACTGAGGGGCACAGGGGCTGCACTGGAATCTCAGCCCCTCCGCACAGAGCTATGGCCTGCGCAGGTGAAAAGGCCATCTGCCTGTCCTCCTGCGCCTCGTGCATTATTCATACTTCTGGATTTGGGATGGCTTAACCACTTGCTGTAGTCGGGGCTGGGAAAAGCGGGGCAGATGGAGGAAACAGCTATGCTCTTAAGCTGGGGCATGGGCTCTTTTTCCCTGGTTAAATGTGTGCTCTTTTCAAAATATTATCTCCTGTGGGTGGGATCCATGCTCCAGCGGGTCCATCTAGCCCCCACGCATTCCCGGAATGCAGTTTCCCTCCCTAGATCTGTGTAGGGTTTGGGGGACCTTCACAGAGCAGGCTGGGAAATGGCTTGTTTCCAGAATTGCCAGCACCCCACTTCCTCTTCCTTTTTTCACCCAACCCCTCTCACCTTCCCAAAGGTGCCTCATGGATCACTGAGTAAACTGACAATGTTCTGGCTGGGAGTCCTGCTGGTTGCAATATAGATGATCAGAAAGGAAGGAAAGATATTCTTCTGTTTTAGAGGAGAAAGATCCAGGGGGAAGGATTTTGTGGGATTGGGGAACCCACCGCAGCATCCTGTGATACCCTCAGAACAGAACTGGAGTATTGGAATTAAGGTGGGGCTGTGACTCACACTGTGTCTGGGGTGGAAAGACCCATAGACATCAGCCTCCTCGTCCTGTAGTTGGAGTAAGTCCAAAGAAGTGCCCTGCCCAAAGCTATTGCGTGAAACAGCTCTGGGAAAGCCCAAAGCACAGGCCAGGCCACAGAAATGTTTAATGAGGCCACAGTCATTCAACACTTGTTTCTTTCTTTCTTTACAATTCACCCAGCTCCTTGGTAAGCAGTTGTTGATCTAGATTCTACAACCTAAGTTTCCTAACATTTCTTGCCCACTAATACAATTTATATCCGAGTACAGGGATTGTGATATGGGGCTCTGCTGATTTCTCATGCCTCAAGCCATTAAAAGCCTGAAAGGTATGAGTTCCCAGCTAATACCTTTCTCCTGTCCTGGTGAGCCAGGGTTGGAAGTGTTGCTTTGGATGGAACTTACATGTGGGTTACATACTGCCCCAGTAGAACCCTTTGCCTCCCCCACCGTCCCCTTGGCCAGTGGGACTCTGAGGTTGGCTTGGTTAAAAGGCTTCCTATAAAACTAAGCTGCATAGAAGCAGGCTGAGGCCATGGAGAGAACTCCAGGCTGGAATGGAGAAGGCATGGCAAGGCGTTCTATGTCTCCCACCAGGTGCTCAAACCTTCTCGACACATTCCAGGAAGGTCTTTACAGACCAATATCTCTGGAATACATTTCAATGCACTAAACAGACCAATGCTTCTTCTACAGACCATGCTGCCCTGGGCAGATCACCACTCTGTGCTGTAGTTACTTTTTCTGTAAATTGGAACCACTCATAATGGGCTACTATCTCCCCAGGAATACAGATGGCACATGTGAAAGCTCTTTTGAAAAGAGGGTATAGCATGGGCTCAATTCCTAATTCCCTCATTCCTACTGATTTTTAAAAATTGTCATGGCAAATAAACCGTTGGAGGTTTCATTTCGTTCATCTCACAGATAAAAATGTAGACAGGTAAGCGTAGGTCATCCCTGCTTAGTAAATAGGCGTGATCGTCACCTGGCCAGTCAGTGACAGAGCTGCAGAAGCTGGGCCCTAGGCCTCTCAGTTTGGTCTCTCCACCCCTCCTGCCTGTTACTTTTTCATATTCCATATCAAAGTCTCATTCTTTCTTTCAAGTCCTCTGTAGTCTGGGCTCTGATCATCCGGGGACTGCACCAGTCTTATTAATATTAAAGGTGAGGGTTTTCTTAGCCTACTTCCCTTCATTTCTAAATTAGTCTTGGAAAGGAGAGGGCAAAAGTAGAATCAGAAGGACAACTATGCCCCAAAAGGAACGCATTCTGGTTTGTTGCAAGTTTGGGCTCCCTCTGGTGACTTGAAGAATTGTGCTGAGTGAAGTGTGGGCAGTAAGTAACTGATTAGCTGCAGAACTTCTGTGACTGTTAGAGTGTTGTGATTTCAGGGCCAGGCTGAAATTGACCATTTGATTCTGCTGCCTAGCTCTGGCAAACACTAGGAGTTCAAGAGACCCAGGATGTACATTTTCACTCCTTTCAGATTCCAAGTCACTGATTTGCTGATGACACCTATAGCTATATTCATGAGAAAAACAGCTGTAAGTGAACAATTTTGGAAACAAATTGGATTTTCTTATCAGCCTATCACCTCAACCTGTTTTTGTTTTATTTCTAATTACTTTATGACTGGAAAGGGCCCTTTGAGGTCAGGTCTTCATTTCCTGAGTTTCTAACTGAAATACTCTCTAAACAAATACTTAAATGACTGAAGAAGTTGATGGCCCATGAAAAGTTCATTCTTTAAGAGAAGAAAATATGAAAAATTTTTTTCTTTTCTTTTCTTTTTGACACAGGGTTTCACTCTATCACCCAGGCTGGAGTAGAGTGCAGTGGTGTGATCTCGGCTCACTGCAACCTCCACCTCCCGGGTTCAAGCAATTCTCCTGCCTCAGCCTCCAGAGTAGCTGGGACTATAGCATGCACTGCCTTGCCTGGCTAATTTTTGTATTTTTAGTAGACATAGGGTTTCACCATGTTGGCCAGGCCGGTCTCGAACTCCTGACCGCAAGTGATCCATCCATCATGGCCTCCCAAAGTGCTGGGATTACAGGCATGAGGCACGGTATCTGGCCAAAAAGATGATTTTAATAACAGGAGGGATTCCAGGCTATTGGTTAGTTTTGTGAGTTTGTGTGTTCTGGACTTTCTGGTGTTTTTCAAGTCATCCTTAAGGAAGTCAAGTCAAGGAACCTGAGTTGTTTCCCAGATCTTGGAGGTTTGTATGTCAGTATCCTGCCAAATACAGCTTCAACCTTTTCTTCTGGTAAGTGGGTTTGAAGATATTGTCCTTTCTTGGCACGGTGCATTGTAGAAGGTGACCTGAGGGTTGGCAGTAGTACTGCAGTGAAAGTTTGCAATTATTTTGTGTATGTAAAAAAGGCAGCAGGCCGGGCATAGTGGCTCACGCCTGTAATCCCAGCACTTTGGGAGCCTAAGCAGGTGGATCACGAGGTCAGGAGTTTGAGACCAGCCTGGCCAACACAGTGAAACCCCGTCTCTACTAAAAATACAAAAATTAGCCAGGCATGGTGGCCCATGCCTGTAGTCCCAGCTACTTGGGAGTCTGAGGCAGGAGAATCACTTGAATCTGGGAGGCAGAGGTTGTGATGAGCCGAGATCGTGCCACTGCACTGCAGCCTGGTTAACAGAGCAAGACTCCATCTCAAAAAAAAAAAAAAAAGGCAACAAGCTATTTCTAAAATCTGCTGGCTTACTTTACACAGGAATGGGGACAAAATACCACACCTGGGGAAAAATAGATGATCTTAGAGTAACTTTTTCATGTCGTGATTTGAAACATTTAAAAAGCAACATGCTGGCTGGTGTGAAGGTAGTGAGTTATCTCAGTTGATTGTTCACAGTCAGTTACAGATCGAACTCCTTGTTCTTTCCTTCCCCTTTCTCACTGCTGCTCTTGACTAGTCTTAAAAAAAAAAAGCAACATGCTGATTGTAAACAATGCACAGTAAAGAACATAAAACAAGAACAAAAGGGGTTTTCTCCCTGTCTGCCTATTCTGTTCCCCAAAGGTAAGGAGTTTTTGTAAATCCTTCCAGATATTTTCTATGCCTCAGCAAGCATGCATACACACACACACACACATACACACATACACACACACACGCACACGGCTATGGCAGAATAGTTATTGGTAGTTTAATTAAAAAAAATAAGCTGTAGGGTAATTTTCCTTATTTTTTTGACTATTGGTAAATTGAGAGAACTCCCATTCAGATTCTTAGAAAAGTCCTTTCTATAGATTTTAAATGTCTCCAAGAAGCCTATAACATTGCATGTGTCACAGGGTCTGTTTAGTGATGCAAACAGTATGTAGTGTGTGGCAAAGAAAGTTATTCTAAGTGTTAAAATGCAGGCTAAAAACATTCTATGTAGAAATCGGTATGTAAGGCAATCAACACGGACCATGTGAGTGGGGAAAAAATAGTGGGCTGTTTTTATAACGTTTGACCAATGACATACAAATTTTCCAGGAATCTCAGAGCAAAATATTAAAGGTCGAATAAATGTGTAACGTGAGAATGTGTGACGTTTATTGCCAATCATGGTGACAGGCTGTGATCACAGAGTGTGAGCCGTAGAAAGTTCTGGGTTGGTTCTCCTAAGATGGAAAGAGCAGCCAGGCAGGGCATAGCCTCTGTTTACACACACGGAACCCACCCCTCTCCACATTTCAGGAAAGGGGGTGTGCGTGTGTTGGGTGGGGGTTACCGAAACAGACTCCGTGTGGCAAATTGCATCCAGACTTCAATTTTTCCTCCTCCCACAGAATCCTACAGGTTGTTGTGCTAAAGAAGGGTTTTTGAGCACAAGTCCAGTTGTCTTAACTGTCTGGTGCCCAGCTTGGTGCACAGGGCTGTACTCAGGCCTCCAACCTTGTTTCACTCCGTAGCTTTCTGGGGGATGGGGCAGTGGGAAGCCTTGAGGGGTGCACCCAACAGTGGCTTCTCCGCCACCTCTCCCTGCCCGGCTTCTGCAGGTTCATTCTTCTCCTGCAACTTGACTCTGTCCGGAGAACCAGAACTGGGGCTGAAAGCCAGGTGCTCCACTTTCTCCTCTCCTCTTTAACTTCCTGCCTTCCCTTCAACGACCTTCGGCACCAAAAGGGATAATGTTCTTCTTGAAAGCGTCTTTTGAGGATTAATTGATGTTTGCTCCATGCTTTGAAGAGAGGGAGAATCTTATCAAGTGGGTCTGCTGTCCTCAAAGCTCGCCCTGGTTCCAGCTGGTGGCGGGCCTGGCCAATCGGGAGGCTGGGTGAGCTGTCCTCCCATTGGCCGCCTTTCTGGGCGTATCAGTTGCCTGCTCACTGCCCGTGGTAGAAGGGCGATTACCCACATGGGGAGGAACAGATCCTCAGGTGGACATTTTGTACATTGTACATTTTTCACTTGGAGGAGTATCTGCATCAAAATACTCAGCCCTTGGGAAGTTAGTTTGTGGCCATCTGTGACATTTTCTCATTTGGAAATTGTTCTTTTCTGTCTTAAAAAAAAAAAAAAAAGCTTTATCCATGTAGGAGCTAGAGTAGTTATAATCTGCCACCTCTCAAAGAAGTCCCTTTGCCAGGCCATTTATATGTTAATTGCTTGTGGTTTGAGGAGGAAAAGGATGTTACCTGCTTCATGATAAGCATTTTCATCTCAATGAATTCTTTGTTAGAGTTGTTTAATCAAAGAAATGGAAACGGCAACCTACTTACTGGAAAGATCCAGATAGTGCCCTGTGAGTTAAGAACCTGAGAGCTCTATGGAGAAGATGGATAAGAAAAAGAAAAAGGCTTGTTTTGAGGACAGAGCAAACAGGGATTAAGAAAAATATCAGTCAAAGACATTCTTAGGCTGGAAGGCAAAGCCAGCCAAGCACACTGGGGTCCTCTTCAAAGTGCTGGGATAGGCTGCTGAGGGATTGAGGACATAATTCTGACCTCACCAATGGGACGTTCAAAGGGGAACCTTCATTTCCTGGTCTTCTCTAGCACCTGATCCTCGTAAAGTCTCTCAAGCACTTAGGAACTTGTTTCTCAGCGCAGGTCTGAGAGACCTTTGCTCCCCTCTTCTCAGTTATATTCCTGGCTTCTTGAAAAGTTGAAAGATCTAGCAACCCTGAATCTTCATGCCACCAAGGCAACCGTCAGCAGCTGCTGCCCCTTTAGACGGGGCAGTGCAACTGATGCTTTCTGTTTCCCTAACTGGGGCAAATGTTGACTTCTCACCTGTCTGGGAAGTTAATGAGAAGAAAGAGTGTTAATCTAGAAGCACATGCGTGAGTGAGTTCACATGTGTACACACACGTGCGCGCACACACACACACATGCACACACACCCCATCAGTATTTAGGTCCAGGGGAGATTAGCCTTATTGAGAGGTCACCCCTCAGCAGCTTCAGGGTGTATAATCTGAACCATAGATTTGAGAAGAGTTAATCTTGGGGTGACGTGAGGAGAATCAGATTGTCATGGCACACAATAAAAGAGATGTTTGTGACCAGTGTGTTGAAAGAGTGAGGTGTCTCTCTGGCATGTCAAAGGCATTGGGGCAGCCACATGGATGAGTGCAGTGACTGAGCAGAGCAGGGGCGGGGACATCTGGGAGCTGGATAAATATTGTCTAATGATTGCCAGCCCTGGATTTGCTAATGAATTCACTTGGAGATCTGGGGGACTAATTTCTCTTTGCCTTTTCTCAGTTTGCTCATCAGCAAAACGGAGGCACTGCAGTGGGCATGGCAAACTCAAATGCCTCCGGGGGCTAGTCAGGCCCTGTAAACCAGCAGGAGACGAAGAATAGGGAGTTGGTGGGAGGTGGGGGTTGGGGACTGTACTGTGGTCAACTGGGAAGTTTATGCCCTTCCAGGGAGGATGTTCACATTCAACCCAAGCCATTTGCCACATGGGGAGGTGAGCCCAGTGTTGTCCTGGCTCCTGATTTCCTGAGATAAGTTTGAAATTTGCATTTTTATATGAACTCTAATGATTTTAAACCTAGCTAACTTTTCTTTCAGATGGAGTTTCTCTCCGTCGCCCAGGCTGGAGTGCAGTGGCCTGATCTCAGCTCACTGCAACCTCTGCCTCCTGGGTTCAAGTGATTCTTCAGCCTCAGCCTCCCAAGTAGCTGGAATTACAGACATGTGCCACCATGCCTGGCTAATTTTGTATTTTTTAAGTAGAGACATGGTTTCACCATGTTGGTCAGGCTGGTCTTGAACTCCTGACCTCAGGTGATTCACCCGGGTTGACCTCCCAAAGTGCTGAGATTACAGGCGTAAGCCACCGTGCTCAGCCTAAACCTAGCTAATTCAGTTTTCAAAAAGCATGGTGCACACCCAGAAGGCAATCCCAGGGGCCGTATCTGGCTCATAGCCCTAGATTTATGAGGCCTAGGTTTGTCCCATCCTCTGGGATAAAGGCCACCCTGCCTAGCTCCTGACTGCTTTGCTGAGTCCAGGGAACGTGGAGGAAGGAGTCGTTGTGGATAAAGAAGGGCCATGAGGATGAAGTTAGGGTGAAGGTGGGAGGTGAAATGTGGACCACACCATTACCAGGCCAGATGGGCAGGTCTGGACCTTGCCGGCTTTAGCTAGAACTGCTGGGCCTGGCAGGACTTGTACACAAAGGCAGGCAGGAAGGCAGCCCGGGGGGGGATGCTGTCCAAGATGTGGGCGGCCACAGCGTGGGCAGAAGAGTGCAGAGGTCAGGGAGGCAGCCGGGGCAGCCCAGGGAGCAGGAGAGGGCAAAAGAGAGCTGGGTGGACCCTGGGTCTGAGACTGTTTGCCCTCTGCCGTCATGTCTCCTGGTGGGTGTGTGCACCCCCTCACCAATCATGCACAGAGAAGATGTGTCTCAGCCACCAGTGGAAGCTCCGTGCCTGAGGCATCTATTGAGATAAACACAAAACGTGGTTCAGCCCTTGAAACTTGTAATCATAGTTAGGAATATTGGCTTGTCACACAGGAAGAGAAGCAGAGTGGCAGATTGATTATGAAGAGAATAAGTTTAGGCTCAAACAACTTGGGTTTGAATTTTACTTTTGTCGCTAATGAGCCACGCAGCTAGGGCAAGTTATTTAACTTTTTGGGGAGCCTGGTTTGTTCATCTGGGGATATTAATATTTTCTACCTAGTAGGGTTATTGTGAGAATTGAATGAAAATGAATGCCATAATGTATGTGAAGCGCTTAGTACAGAACCTGGCACATAGTAAGTGCTCAAATGGAGCCCATTATTATTATCAGACAAGCAGTAACCTCAGCTAACTTGTGATTAAGCACAAAATCCATTGTCTCAGCAGAGAGCCAACAACAGATGCAGTGAAAGCTTACCCCTTGCCTATTGCAAACGCTTTCCTAAACATACTCTGTCTGTCCCAACTCCTGTTTTCCAGGAAAGCAGGAGACATTGTAGTCACCTGGATAAGGGACACCTGCACAGCTTGAGTAAATCGGTTTGTTTAGCCCTGGTACTACCTGCTTTACATAATGGTGTTTTCATTCAGCTAACAAATACTTACTGAGCAACCACTATGTTCCAAGCACTAAGAAAGGGTTCTGGAGATGTTGAGTAGAATAAGACAAGCTGTGGGACTTTAGGTCCTGAATCCAGCATACAGACTAAGCTGCTATAACAAAGAGGTCCCCAAATAGAATGGCTACATAAGGCTGGGTACAGTGGCGCATGCCTGTAACCTCAGCACTTTGGGAGACCGAGGCGGGCGGATCACATGAGGCCAGGAATTTGAGGCCAGTCTGGGCAACATGATGAAACCCTGTCTCTACTTAAAAATACAAAAATTAGCCCGGCATGGTGGTGCATGCCTGTAATCCCAGCTATTTGGGAAGCTGAGGCAGGAGAATCGCTTGAACCCAGGAGGCGGAGGTTGTAGTGAACCGAGATCGCGCCATTGCACTTGCACTCCAGCCTGGGTGACAGAGCGAGACTCTGTGTCCGAAAAAAAAGGCTAAATAAGACAGAAGTTTATTTGTCAAATAAGTCCTTTGTTGAGCACACCAGGCAGGTAAGGTAGGTCCAGAAAGTCATCATTCATGGATCCAGGTTTTACTCTATTTTGTATCTCTTAAGTCTGTATTTCAGGATGTGAGAAGCAGGAGGTGAAATCCAAGGCAAGTAGCTTGTCATTAAGGAGCTTCCACTTGTATCCCATTGGCTCAAGCTTAGGCTCATGGCCACACCTGGCCACAAGGGATGCTGGGAAATGTAGTTTGGAATAGATGGGCCATAGGCTTTGGTGAAACTCAAGGTAGGGGCTATCATAAAAAGAAACAAAGGAGAATGAGGCTGGGCACGGTGGCTCATGCCTTTAATCCGAGCACTTTGGGAGGCTGAGGCGGGTGGATCACCTGAGATCAGGAGTTTAAGACTAGCCTGGCCAACATGGTGAATGAAACCCCGTCTCTACTAAAAATACAAAAATTAGCTGGGCGTGGTGGTGCGTGCCTGTAATCCCAGCTACTTGGGAGGCTGAGGTTGTAGTGAGCCCAGACTGAGCCACTGCATTCCAGCCTGGGTGACAGAGCAAGATTCTGTCTCCCCCTACTAAAAAAAAAAGAAAGAAAAAGAAAGGAGAATGAAAACTGAGGCACAGTTAGCAGATTATAGCTGATTATGTTTCAGGGAGATAGAAAAGTAGATCAAGACTTATAATACAGTGAGGTACGTGCTCCTGTCAAGAGCACCAGTGGAATCAGTAAGTAGAGAAACATGTTGTGGCCCTCATGGTAAGTTGGGCTTTGGAATCAGATTTCTGGGTTAAAATCCCAGCCCCATCACTTACGTCTAGTACCTACCCCATAGGATTGGTGTAAGGATTGAATGACCACACACGTGAAGATCTTAGGACACGGTCTGGTCCAGAGTGAATGCTCAGTAAGTGTAAGGTAAGGGTAGGTGTAAAGTAGGGGAAAGACGTGTTCAAGAAAGTCAACTGGGCCGGGTGCGGTGGCTCAAGCCTGTAATCCCAGCACTTTGGGAGGCCAAGACGGCGGATCACAAGGTCAGGAGATCGAGACCATCCTGGCTAACACGGTGAAACCCCATCTCTACTAAAAAAAAAAAACTAGCCAGGTGAGGTGGCGGGCGCCTGTAGTCCTAGCTACTCGGGAGGCTGAGGCACTGCACTCCAGCCTGGGCGACAGAGCGAGACTCCGTCTCAAAAAAAAAAAAAAAAAAAAAAGTCAACTGCCGACCCACGAATATCCGGGGAATCCCTTCTGGATTCACCACCTCTTCAGTTTTACAGCTTCTCACAGGCCTTGTCTGCATGGATGCAAAATGGGATGTTGAACCCTGGGCCCTTCTTATCACTAAGAAATATGTTAATGAAGATAAACATGTTAATAAAGATAACATGTTAATGAAGATAAACCAGGCCATTTGAAGGGGCTGGTGTTTTGAAACAATAGAATCAATTTGTGTTTACCTGGATTGGAACTAGGGGAGCAATTTAGAGAGGATGTTCCAAGGTCCTCCTCAGCTTTCTATAGCTTGAGTAGGAGCCAGTGAACTTAGTTTATGGTCTACAGGCCTCTGTGGGAAGAATAAGAGCCCGTCTTCTTGGGTGTGTCTCCAGCAAAGGTCTCTGGAAGTTATTTAAAAACTCTGCTACTGGCCGGGCGCGGTGGCTCAAGCCTATAATCCCAGCACTTTGGGAGGCCGAGACGGGCGGATCACAAGGTCAGGAGATCGAGACCATCCTGGCTAACCCGGTGAAACCCCATCTCTACTAAAAAATACAAAAAACTAGCCGGGCGAGGTGGCGGGCGCCTGTAGTCCCAGCTACTCAGGAGGCTGAGGCAGGAGAATGGCGTAAACCCGGGAGGCGGAGCTTGCAGTGAGCTGAGATCCGGCCACTGCACTCCAGCCTGGGGGACAGAGCGAGACTCCGTCTCAAAAAAAAAAAAAAAAAAAAAACTCTGCTACTGGCCGGGTGCGGTGGCTCATAATGCCAGCACCTTGGGAGGCTGAGGCAGGCAGATTACTTGAGGCCAGGAGTTCAAGACCAGCCTGGCCAACATGGTGAAACCCCATCTCTACTAAAAATATAAAAATTAGCTGGGTGTGGTGGCGTGTGCCTATAATCCCAGCACTCAGGAGGCTGAGACATGAGAATCGCTCGAGCATGGGAGGTAGAGGTTGGGTAGAGGTTGCAGTGAGCCGAGATCACACCATTGTATTCCAGCCTGGGTGGAACAGAAGGAGACTGTCTCAAAAACAACAACAACAACAACAACAACAACAACAAAAACCCAGTAAAATAAAAACTCTGCTACTTAGCTAAGTAAAGGGGATGATGGGAAGTGAGGCCTCCTAGGGAGCTGGGGAAAATTTTACTCTTGGGGAAAGCCCTGGTGGCCTTTCTAGAGGCACTTCAGCAAGAGGAGAAAAATAGAAAAATCGCCCTGCTGGGTGCTGCACTGGCGAGGGTTGGGGTATCCTCTTACAGGGAGCCTGTGTCCTCTGATCTGCAGGGGGTGTCATGTTTCCCATCTTCTGCAGGTGTCATGTGAAAAGAGAACCCTTCTCGCTTCAGAACAGGAATCTTAACTTTCCTTGGCAATTCACACAGTGGATAGGTTTTAACAGAAAAAGAAACAGATGTTGGAGATAGTTTTCCACCAGCTTTCTGCCCTGTCTCTTCTGGGGTCCCAGGAGCTTTAATACCTTTTATCCCCCACGTCTTGGAATTGGACATCACACTACTCTGGAAAGTGGCACTGGGTGCCATGTTGCAATGGGCACCATGATTGACTCCTAGGAAATAGGACGGACGTGGGAGAAGGCAGCACACATTAGAAGATCCCTGGTGTTTAGGGCCTCACCTGTGCCTGTGGAGATGTGAGGCCTGGGGAGGACTAGCTTGTGGACAAGTAGGCCGCTGATTGAGTGCCTTTCTGCCTTTCGTAACCTCAGCTGACTTCTTGGACTTGACCTCTAGGTGTCACAGAGGCCTACACCTGGCTAGCCTGGGTCTGTTGGTGGCCACGGTCTAGGGTTTTCATCTCTATTTTCTCCCTCTCTGTGTACCTCATTTCTTCTCTATCATGGTTTCCCAACTGGGGCTTTCACTGTTCTTTCCTTACTACAGAGCTCAATATTTTGTTCTTTTTCCCTTAAGGAAGGCTTAGGAAGGGCTTTCACTGTTCTTTCCTTACTACCGGGCTCAATATTTTGTTCTTTTTCCCTTAAGGAAGGCGTAGGAAGGGGGTTAGGGTGGAGTGGGAGCTGATTTTACTTGGGCTTCCCATTCATGGAGGTTTTTTTTTTTAGAGACAAGGTCTTCCTCTGTCACCCAGGCTGGAGTGCAGTGGCACGATTATAACTCACTGCAGCCTCCAATTCCTAGGCTCAGGTGATCCTCAAGTAGCTGAAACTACAGACGGGTGCCACCACACCTGGTTAATTTTTAAATTTGTTGTAGAAGCAGGGACTCACTATGTTGCCCAGGCTGGTCTTGAACTCCTGGTTGTGATCTTCTGGCCTTGACCTCCCAGACTACTGGGATTTACAGGTATGAGCCACCACACCCGGTTCCATGGAGAATTTTAATGAGAATTTGACACTCTCTGTGCACTAGGTTACATGTGTAGTCACCAAGATGTTCCTCACAAAGTGTCAAATGCATAGTCTGTGCCTTGACCATGCCATTCCCAGGGCATTCTGAATCCATATTTAAAAATGTAGAGCCTATCATTCTCTTGTGATCATAATTATTTTACATTATATATTTGACTTTGTGTGTGTGTGTGTGTGAAAATGTAAATTTGTTGTGTGAGGATCTATAATGTACCAAAAATGTTGTAATCCTGCTTTGTATTTCTTCATTTTGTAATAACCTGAGCACCTGGGCTTCTTGTACCCTCGGAGAGACCCCGTATTCAAGGCCCTGTTAGATCAGTGGTAAGCAATCCTTTTCACACAAGAGGCTGATTCAGGAAAAAGAAGCAAATATATTTACAGGGAATTTTTCCCTCTCCAATCAAAATGAAGAGCGCTTTATTGAGTTTCATGACCCAAGGATGGGTGGGGTGTCAAGAAATGCTTAGTCTTACAGTTGACTCTATTGAGTAGAATAATATCAATGAGAAAATGGGCACTGCATTTTAGTCTTAATGTCCAGGTGTTTGGAGGCAGTTTTCTAACATTTCGTACTGAAATTAGACCTCAGGATGCCTGTATGATTCTCATCATTACATGGACTAGAACCTGTCATATATGTACCCGTGTTTTATACATCTCAGTGCTCCTTTTGCCCAGCATGGTGCCCAGCACAAAGCATGGGCATAAGAAATGCTTACTAGGAAACAATATGGTATATAACGGTTAAGAGCACAGACTCTAGCCAAACTGCCTAGCTTTGTCACTTATTAGCTGTGTGACTTTGGGCAAGTTACTTACCCTCTCTGGGTGTAAAGTGGGGATTATATCAATCCCAACCTCATAGATAGAGATGGAATGAGTTAATATATATAAGCTCATAGAGCAATGCCTAGCATATGTAAACCTGTGTAAGTATTAGCAGCTATTGGCCGGGCGTGGTGGCTCATACCTGTAATCCCAGCACTTTGGGAGGCTGAGGCAGGCAGATCACCTGAGGTTGGGAGTTCAAGACCAGCTTGACCAACATGGAGGAACCCCATCTCTACTAAAAATACAAAATTAGCCAGGCATGGTGGCGCATGCCTGTAATCCCAGCTACTTGGGAGACTGAGGCTGGAGAATTGCTTGAACCCGGGAGGCTGAGGTTGCAGTGAGCCAAGATCATGCCATTGCACTCCAGCCTGGGCAACAAGAGTGAAACTCCATCTCAAAAAATAACAACAACAAAAAAAAAAACCCAAAAACTGTTAGCAGCTATTATAAATATTATTATTGAACTGAATGGAAGCCCAAGTTGGCCTTCGGTACCAGAGCCTCACGGTGAATCTTTTCCATCTCTGGCTTCCATTTTGCTACCATTGATCAGATCTCTTTAACAGATTTCTGTATAAAAATTAACTACGCCTTTCCCCTCTTTCAAAACAAGTTTTTTTTTTAAGGGAAGCAAAACCCAAAAAACCCCAGATGCTTTTGAAGCAACCCTGGACTCAGCTGTAATGGATAGTGTGTTGGACTAATTACCTGGGGTAGAGGCTGCACATCTAGGTTTTGGAAACAACTCTTTTCCAAAGAAAGTGCCAGTTTCTCTGTTCCCTTTCATCTGTTCTCACAGAATGCGTTTTCTGCATACTCGACTAGTTAGTCTTGGCATTGACAGGGGAGAGCTCCCTGGAATGATACATGCCAAATAAAATATGGCTCCAAGAGCCCTGTCCACTGGATTGCTTTATCCTTAATCATGTTTGTTAATTTATTTATTTTTTTGAGATGGACTCTCACACTGTCACCTGGGTTAGAGTGCAGTGGTGTGATATTGGCTCACTGCAACCTCTGCCTCCCAAGTTCAAGTGATTTTCCTGCCTCAGCCTCCTGAGTAGCTGGGATAACAAGCATCCGCCACCATGCCCGGCTAATTTTTTGTATTTTTAGTAGAGATGGGGTTTCACCATGTTGGCCAGGGTGGTCTTAAACTCCAGACCTCGTGATCCGCCTGCCTTGGCCTCCCAAAGTTCTGGGATTACTGGCATGAGCCACTGTGTCCAGTTCACAACCATGTTTATTTTTGTTCATTGGCTAATTTCTTAAGTTTTAAAAACTGAAGTACATACATACCAAAAAGTGCATATATGTTCATCCCCCAAAATTCACAAATTGAACATGCTTGTGTCACCACCCCCCAGAAGAAGAAACATTACAGAAGCCTAGCTGTGCCCCTTCCAGGCACCCCAATGCTCCCTACCCCATCCCACCAAGGGTGACTATTCTGATTCTAACCCCATCAAACAGATTCTTCTAGCATGTCCACTTTAGTAGCTGGATTTCCCCCTCAGCATTAGGTTTGTGAGATTCACCCAACATTGGCTATGGTTGTAGATCATTCATTCTCATTGCTGTACAGTGCTCTGTTACGTAAATTCACCATGATTTATTTTCCCATTTTACTTTTGATGAGCATGTGGTAGTTTTTGGTCTGGGACTTCCGTGGGTAGTGGTGCTGGGAACATGCTGGTACTTGTCTTTTGGAGACCTTAAGTATATACACCTCGCGGGGGAGTTACTGGGTCATGGGGCAGGCGTATGTTCAGTAGAGGCTGCCGAATGCTTTTCCAAAGGGGTGCCAATTATCTGCTTGATTCGATTTTGATGAAGAAAATTATTCTATGGTCAGATTTTGAGTTATTTATTTATTTTTTTCCCTAGAGACAGGGTCTTACTCTATCACCCAGGCTGGAGTACAGTGGTATAATCATAGCTCTTTGCAGCCTTGACCTCCTGGGCTCAAGCAATCCTCCTGCCTCAGCCTCCCGAATAGCTGGGATTACAGGTGTACCACCACATCCAGCTAATTAAAAAAAAAATTCTTTTGTAGAGAGAGGAGTCTCATGATGTTTTCCAGGCTAGTCTCGGACTCCTAGCCTCAAGCAATCCTCCTACCTTGGCCTCCCAAAGTGCTGGGATTATAGGCATAAGCCACTGCACCTGGCCTTGATTTGGGTTTTAAAGCAGAATAGCATGACATGAACTCTGTTGATTTTACCGTGTCTTCTCCCCCACTCTCATGCATGTGAGCCATATGATAACTAGGAAAATTCATTCAAGTTGCTGTAACTGCTTCTTTTCAGAGAGGCTCTTGAAAGTCTTTTAGAACTGCTACTCGAAATGGAAGTTTTAAGATTGTTTTCCTAAAATTTCTCCTTTTTCTTTTTCAAGACTAGAACAAATAATTACTATACCCCCTGCAAAAGAAGTCCTCCATCTCTCCCCTAACCCCAACTTTTTACTGAATGAAATGTAGAGCTTAGGGAAATTTTGAGTGAAAATCAAACACCAGTGAGACTACAGATTTTCCAAAATTTGCTGATTGGACCGTTCTTCTTATAATTTCAATTACAGTTGTCCGTCTTTGGAATCTGACAAAACTGGGCAAGTAGAGAGTCCAAAGCTTCCCCGTCCAATTCCTAAGTTTTTCTTGTAAACAACCGCAGTACCTGGTGTTTCAGAAATGCAGAGATAGAAGCACCTTCCCATCCAGCCCCAGGTACCTTATAAATAGAGGCCTTGAGTCTCAGAAGGAACTTAATTGAATCTGTTAGTTCTGGCTTGCCCTCCCTTCCCTGACCCCCAAACAACAAGCTAGAAACAACATCCCACAGAATTACAGCAAAAATGTTATTTCACACACTGCTCCCTCATAAAAAATCCCTTGCTAAAGCACTCAAATCCTGCAGCCTGAGGCAGTTATGATTTTATTTTACAGATGGGAAAATGAAGACCTGCAGAATTGACTTGACACAGTAAGAACCGGAAGAGCTAGAGTTTGGAAGCCAGACCTATGCCTGGGAATTTGTATTTCTAGGAGCAGAGGGTCTCTTTTCTAAGGAGAAGTTTAAGGATGATGTGGGTGAATCAGGAGTTCATCATGAGGTCCTTTTCGTGGGTGACCTTCACATCCTGGGACCTGGCCTTTTGTCTGGTTGGAAAATGGTCTTTGGTTAGGACATACTGTCAAGGAATGTATTGCTTTTTTGTTGGTAGTGGCCAAGAGTTGAAACTGAGTGAATACCCATCAGTAGGGGAATGGCCGAATAGCTTTGACACCTTTATGTTGTGAATCATAACAGAACCATTAAAAGGATTTTGGCAAATTATGGTAGAATAAAAAAAGGGCGAGACTGTGTGTGATGTATAATTCCATTTTGTTAAACAATAATGCCCCCACACCGTCCCAAACGTCACTATTCAGTTTCTGTGTGTGTAAAATTACATGAATATGGGGAGAATTGTGGCAGGACATAAACTAAGATGTTAACATGGGCCACCTGGAAAGGCAGGGCTGTGGGTAGCCATGTGGGAGGGTAGGGCATAGGAGAATAGTATCAGCGATATGATGCTATTTGAATAAATTATACATATGCATATATATGTATACATATGCATAAAGGAATGCACATAATTATGTGTATAAATAAATAAAAAAAATCAAACAAACTAGAGTGGTTCTAATAAGAACAAGGCTCTGAGCCCCACATGGGTCAGTTACCTTGGCGAGAGCTCGGTTCCATGGCTGCAGGCTTTACCCTCCAGATCAGCTGTGTTACCAAGTGAAGGACATTGGTCAGAAGTGGGCAGCTGAGTCCAGACACTGCTACGTTTGGCAAATCAATAATTCTAGCTCCCATCTCTGCTGTGTGTATCTACTGTGCTGGCATTTGCATGATTTTTCAAGGTCAGGTATTTTTTATCCCCATTTTATGGATGAGGAAAAACAAGGGCAAGTCACTCAAGACCACATAGTGACTAAGTGCTGCTGAAATTCAAGCCTGGGTCTGTGAGTCCAGAACTCCAGCTTCTCCGGTCACTTCCTGATGGCACCTGGAGCTGGGCTCTGCTGCCCGCAGTGGAGCGGGCACCCACCTGCTTTGATCCAAGCTGAGATTTCTGCGGGGCCCTCTCTCACAGGCGCGGGGCCCTCTCTCAGAGGCGCGGGGCCCTCTCTCTCTCACAGGCGCGGGGCCCTCTCTCTCTCACAGGCGCGGGGCCCTCTCTCTCTCACAGGCGCGGGGCCTACAGTGCAGGTTTTGCTACTTCCACAAACTCAGCCACCACGGAGTGAGCATTCCCTGTGTGTCTTCACTGGCCCCTTTCTTGGTTTTGGGTGGCAAAGCTTCTTATTTGTGTGTAGGGGGAGCAGCCTATTTGGGCTACAGTCCCCAAGAGAGTGGGCTGCACAGCAAAGTAGGGCCTCCGGTTGTCCTACCTCAGGACAGGTGAAAGGCAGACGGGCTTGTGAAAAAAGAAGACACTTTGGCCAAATCTGACATCTCTCTGGCCCCTGCGTCCTTTCACCAGTCCCTCGGGGAGTCAATGCTTAGGTCTTTCACGTGGATCTCACTTCCACGCCTGCCTGCCACATCCCCAGCCCTGCTGACCACAGAAGAACTCATAGTTGTGGCTTATTTGGTGGGCGGGTAACCTGACTTCCACACAAATTGCTGAGTACCTTTGCTGTCACCAAAGGTCCCTCCAAGCCAGTATTTAAGATAAAAATCACAGGTCTGCAAGTTTATGTTACTTGGGAGTCCCTCTTTTAGCCTTGATTTTCTCATTCAGAAAATGGGAACATGATTTTGCTCCTGTTTGCCATTAAAAGAATATATATGGCCAGGTGCGGTGGCTCACCCCTGTAATCCCAGCATTTTGGGAGGTGGAGGCAGGTGTATCACTTGAGGCCAGGAGTTTGAGACCAGCCCGGCCAACATGGCGAAGCCCCGTCTCTACAAAAAATACAAAAATTAGCTGGGTGTGGTGGCGTGCATCTGTAATCCCAGCTACTTGAAGGGCTGAGGTGCAAAAATTGCTTGAGCCTGTGAGGCAGAGGTTGCAGTGAGCCAAGATCATGCCACTGCACTCCAGCCTGTGCAATGAGCGAGATTCTGTTTCCGAAAAAGAAAAAAAAAAAAAAAGAATATATATGATAGATAATTTGTAAAAAAATAGCAAGAGACATACCATATACTGGAAAGATAAGGCTAGTTCTGTGTCTTAAGTTTTGGCTGAAAACAATCATGCTACTGATGCCAACAGTAATTGCCATTTTTTTTTTTTTTTTTTGAGATGGAGTCTCATTCTGTCATCCAGGGTGGAGTGTAGTGGCGTGATCTCAGCTCACTGCAACCTTCTCCTCTTGGGTTCAAGCGATTCTCCTGCCTCAGCCTCCCAAGTAGCTGGGATTACACTGACGCCTTGGCCTCCCAAAGTGTGGGGATTACAGGCGTGAGTTACTGTGCCTGGCTAGTAATCGCCATTTTTATGTAATAAGTCTCGACATTTCCATTGTGAACGGACTGCTGTCTTCTCCAGGGTGCTGTTTTTTGAGACAGGGTCTCACTCTGTCGCCCAGGCAGGAGTGCAGTGGCTCGATCTCGACTCATGGCAAACTGCCTCCTGGGTTTTTCTCCTGCCTCAGCCTTCCGAACAGCTGGGATTACAGGTGTGCACCACCACGCCCAGCTAATTTTTGTATTTTTAGTAGAGATGAAGTTTCACCATGTTGGCCAGGCTGGTCTTGAACTCCTGATCTCAAGTGATCTGCCCATCTCGGCCTCCCAAAGTGCTGGGATTACAGGTGTGAGCCACCGTGCCTGGCCTGCTGCTGTGTTTTAACAATGGCCTCAATGACTTCCAGGAGCAGGCCTGTTTTGTGAAAGTCGATTTGACTGGAGGGGTTAGCTGGCTGCAGGGACAGTCTCCCTGGCCCTCATGCCCTCTCTGTGTCAGGTGGCCCCATTCCCCTGGTGGGGTTGCTGCAGCTGGCACTGGAGCCACTGCTTGCTGCCTTCTTTCACCGCCTGTGGAGGCCGCCACAGATTCCAGGAGGGGAGGACGGAATGAAGAAAAAGCTTGCAGCAGGCTGGGGTCTTCACTCAAGGATCTGGGGCAAAACCTGTCCATGGGCCAGCTCCTTTCCTCTCTGCCTCCTTTACTTCATGAAGGCCGTAGACAAACTGTCTGGTCTCTCAGCTTATCTTTCTAGAGAAGAAATTCTTTTGAAGAAGCCTGTGTAAATGTTGTGATTGTGGACAGTGATCTTTTTTTTTTTTAGGTGGAGTCTTACTGTGTCTCCCAGGCTGGAGTGCAATGGCGCAATCTTGGCTCACTGCAACCTCTGCCTCCCAGGTTCAAGCGATTCTCCTGCCTCTGCTTCCCAAGTAACTGGGATTACAGGTGCCTGCCACTGTGCCTAGCTAAGTTTTGCATTTTTAGTAGCGATGGGGTTTCGCCACGTTGGCCAGGCTGGTCTCCAACTCCTGACCTACAGTGATCCACCCGCCTTGGACTCCCAAAGTGCTGGGATTATAGGCATGAGCCACCACGCCTGGCCGTGATCTTATTATTAGTTCCTTAAGGGCTGGGACTAAGTCTCCAGCACCTGCCACAGTGCCTGATGCATAGGAGGACCCCAAAGAAATGTTTTTCATTGGCATGAAACTCCCTATAGATCCATGGCTGGATAGCATGACAAGTGATCATTTAGGAAGGGTTTTCTTTCTTCCTTTGCCTTCCTCTGTGCATGACAAAGTGTGGGATCAGTAAACCTTTCCCCCGCCCTTATTCTTCTTTGCACTGTTTTACTGAAAAAGTGATTTCTGGCCAGGTGTGGTGGTTCATGCCTGTAATCCCAGCACTTTGGGAGGCTGAGACGGGTGGATCACTTGAGGTCAGGAATTCGAGACCAGCCTGGCCAATATGGTGAAACCCCATCTGTACTAAAAACACAAAGATTAGCCAGGCATGGTGGTATGCGCCTATAGTCTCAGCTACTCAGGAGACAGAGGCAGGAGAATTGCTTGAACCTGGGAGGCAGAGGTTGCAGTGAGCCTGAGATTGCACCAGTGCACTCCAGTCAGGACCACAGAAGGAAACTCTGTCTTAAAAAAAAAAAAATGTGATTTTCTTCTGATCAATTAAGTAAAGGTGATTGGACCTTTCCACACACTCCTCTCCTGTTTGCATTCTGAGAGGGGATGTTGAAATAGGTTCTGTTTGGTTCTGCTTAAATCTAGGAGTAGACTGACCAGCTTGAGAGAGATTTTCTTCATCCCAAGAGCTACTCCTGTTAGGAATGTGGAGTCTTCTGAGGTCCCAGATCCAGCTAAGACAAGGGCGGGAGCTCCCAGTGGGCTCCTAAGCACTGAGTAGGAGGTTGTCCTTCAGAGAAAAGGGAAAAAAAATTCATCCAGATAGACTGATAAAAGGAGTGACATCACAGTAGGCATGGCAACCACAGGGCAATCATAATCTCCCCACGAGGTGGTCAGAACCCCAAGCGAAGACCTAGTTTCACTGCGCTCCTTCTCCCTTCAGGGCAGGCAGGAGCAGGGGGCATGGAGGAGGGCGCGCTTATCCAGTGGCTGGAGTAGGCCAGGGGTTTTGCTTCTCACCCCAGCACTGCCCCCCTGCTGTGACAGTTTCTCTGGCGTGCTGGTGTGCCACCTGGAAGCATTCACATTCGGTCGCTTTATTATCCAGGGTTGCCCTGGGAGTTTGGTGGGAGAGAGGGAGCAAAATGGGAGAGTGAGGGAAGCATATCACTGGAGAGGGAAGTAGAGATGTGATATGATCCGCAGAACGCCATGCTCTGTCCTCAGTGCCCCCACCCCAGAGGCTCCAACCCTTTCTGAGAACACAGTGGTCAGCCTCCTGTTCCTCACTGGCTTCTTCTTTGGGCCTGGATTTCCACAGCACACCTGGAAGCCATGTAAGTTGTACTCATTTCAAAGCCACTTGTGTCTCCAGCATCTCCCCGAGGCACCTGTGTGGTGACTGCTGGCCCTCGGGATGTCTGGGAGTGTTGTCTCCAGCAGGTGTATCTTGAACACAAAGCACAGGTTTTAGGGTCGAAGAGTCAAATAAGGGGGATGAATCAAGAGGCTGGTTTTTGGTGGCTTCTGGGTGTCCTGGGCCTGGAAATCATTTCTCCTTTCCTGTCCTTGTGGGGTAACTATGCCCGAGTCAGACCTAGTTGCTGTCTTGCTGCAGGTCAAGACATAGTTGCATGTATGTCTTGCTGCCACCCTGGCATTTGGGGTTTTACAAGTGGGCAAGGCAGCCCGCCCACAGAGTGAGCAGCCAGAGGAGGCCAATGCTCCATCTTCTCCTCTTCGTCAGCGCCCCCTCCCCCAGCTGTGGATGCGTGAAGACATCATTTAAGGGTCTCCCGGGAAGCAGGCTGTTTGGCTTGACTCAGAATATCTGGAGCTCCTGCTGCAAGCTGGAGAAACTGCTTCCCCAGCGCCTTGTGGCTCTGGGTCACTTTTTAAAGGATGATTGAATTTTTCTGTTGACAGAAAATTCACACAACATAAAATTCACCATTCTAACCACTTGAAAGTCCATAATTCAGTGGTGGTTCGTACATCCACCATCAGCCACAGCTGACGACAGAATATTTTCATCACCCTAAAAAGAAATCGTGGCCTGGCGTGGTGGCTCATGCCTGTAATCCCAGCACTTTGGGAGGCCGAGGAGGGAGGATCACGAGGTCAGAGGTTTGAGACCAGCCTGGCCAACATGGTGAAACCCTGTCTCTACTAAAAATACAAAAATTAGCCGGGTGTGGTGGTGCACACCTGTAATCCCAGCTACTCAGGAGGCAGGAGGATTGCTTGAACCCAGGAGGCAGTGGTTGCAGTGAGCCGAGATCACACCACTGCACTCCAGCCTGGGTGACAGAAAAAGAAAAAAAAAAAGAAATCCTTCACTCAGGAAGCAGGCACTCCCCACTCCCCTGTCCGCTCTGCCCCTGGTAACCACTAATCTGCTTTTTGTCTCCTTGGATTTCCCTATTCTAGATATTCCATAGAAATGAAATCGTATAACACATGTGGCCTTTGCATCTGGCTTCTGTCACTCAGCATAATGTTTTCAGTGTTCAGCTGTGTTGTTTCATGTTTCAGTACTCCCTTTTTATGGCTGAATAATAGTCCCTTGTATGAATACACCACATTTGATTTACCTGTTCATCTGTTGATGGACATTTGGGTTATCTCTGCTTTTTGGCTGTTATGAAGAATGCTAATATAAACCTTCATGTACAAGTCTTGGTGTGGACATAGCTTTTCAATTCTTTTGGGTATATACCTAGGGGAGTAGTTTCTGGGTCACACGATAACTCTGCGTTTGAAGTTTTGAAGAACTGTCAAGCTGTTTTCCACAGTGACTGCAGCATTTTGTGTTCCCATAAGTGATGTATGGGGGGGGTCCAGTTTCTCCACCTCTTTGCTGATGTTTGTGATTTTAGCCATCTCCCCAGGTGTGAAGTGGTATCTCATTCATTGTTTTTTTTGTTTTTGAGACAGTCTCACTCTGTCACCCAGGCTGGAGTGCAGTGGTGTGATCTCAGCTCACTGTAACCTCTGCCTCCCCGGTTCAAGTGATTCTCCTGCCTCAGCCTCCCGAGTAGCTGGGATCACAGACGCCCGCCACCATGCCCAGCTAATTTTTGTATTTTTAGTAGAGATGGGATTTCACCATATTGGTCAGGCTGGTCTCAAACTCCTGATCTCAAGTGATCTACCTGCCTTGGCCTCCCAAAGTGTTGGCATTACAGGCATCAGACTCTACACCTGGCCTCATTGTGAGTTTTTTGTTTGTTTGTTTGTTTGTTCTGTTTTGAGACAGAGTCTTACTCTGTCACCCGGGCTGGAGTGCAGTGGCACAATCTCGGCTCACTGCAACCTTCTCCTCCCGGGTTCAATTCTTGTGCCTCAGCCTCTTGAGTAGCTGGGATTACAGGTATGCAGCACCACACCTGGCTAATTTCTGTATTTTTAGTAGAGAAGGAGTTTCACCATGTTAGTCAGGCTGGTCTCGAACTCCTGGCCTCAAGTGATCCGCCTGCCTCGACCTCCCAAAGTGCTGGGATTACAGGTGTGAGCCTTCATGCCCAGCCTCACTGTAGTTTTGATTTGCATTTCCCTAATGATCGAATGATGCTTCCTATCTTTTCATGTGTCTATTGGCCATTTGTATGTTTTCTTTGGAGAAATATCTATTTGTTATGTGCGCATTTTAAAATTGGGCTGTTTGTCTTTTCATTGAGAAATGAGTTTATTTTAACACATGATTGTTCCCTCCCCAGCCCCAGCACAGTGTGACCAGCCTGTGGAGATGGAGGAGTTTAGTGGGTCACTTAAAAGCAGGCCTAGGTCTTTGCCTCTTTGGTTACTCCTCAACGTTTTTGGGGGTCTCCATTTCCGTGGCTGCCCTTAAATGTTTTTTTTTCCCCCCAGAGTTTCTGTCCTTGACTCAGTTCTTGTTTTGCCCCCAATTCTCTGGCTGACCTCCTCCGCACCCTTGGCATCCATCTCCATACATAATGTTGGTTACTCCCAATGCACATATTCATCCTGGGCTTCTCTCTGGGGCTTCGTATTTGCATATCCAACTGGGACCTCAACATGTTCAAAACTCACCACGCTCCTCTGCCAAGCTTTCGCCTCCTCCCGGATTCCCCGTCAGGATGAGTGTTGTCATCGTCTACCTAGTTGGCCATGCTAGACGTCATCTAGGATCCCTCCTCTCTCTCTCAGGCACATCTGCCCTCTTCCCAACCAGTTTTGTCCATTTACTTTGGTTGATAGCTCTTTCTAATGTGTTACCAGTTCATCACTCCTGCTCAGACTGCCTTAGTTCAGGACTTTGTCATTCAGATAGACTTCCTAGCTTTGAGTTACTTTCATCCATCTGTACTCTGCCAGAATGATCCAATTATATCACTGCCCATTTAAAACCCTTCAGTGACTCCTTGTTTTCTGAAGGATAAACTTCCAACTCCTTTGTTGGGTGTATGAGCCCTCCTGGATTTAACCTCTACCTTCTCTCCAAGTCGTATTCCCCTGCTCATGGTTTCCTCAGACCTTACTTCAGCCATAAGGAATTCCTTGAAGTTTCTTGGATAGGTTGTGTTCCCTCAAATCATCATGCCTTGAGTGCCCTGCTATTGGTATGAGTTATATATGTGGCCCAGGACACATTTTCAGGACTGGATTATGGACCCAATATGGCCCAAACCAACTACTAATATGGATAGAGAACATGGTGAATGTGGGTTGGATGTGGATTTTGATTCAATGATTTACTTATGTGAAAGAATTTGCAAACTGAATAGAAATTAAACTGTATTGTGTTGCATTTATAAACCACCTGTATTTCAAAGGCAATAAAGTCCCCTAGAAAAATTCTGACATTTGCCCTATCTATAGTTCATGGTTACTTTACTTTTTGCACCAAAAACAACAGAGTATACATGGTGTGACCAGCATATATGTATTTTAGGAGCCGATGGGACAAAATATCTGAAATTTTATTTGGATTCCAAGATTTCCATAGCTACGGACTGCTGTGAATGCTGGCAATCTCTTACTTGTGTGGAGTCCCACCCCTTTAACCTGTGGATTTCTTATAACTTTTCCTAAGGATATTAGTCCCTAGCTAGGGAAACTGAATGAAATTAAAGGAGGGATTCCTACTGTTTTCCAAATTATTTTTTTTTAAAAAATTTTTGTTTATCTTAGATTGCTAGTTAGAACTTTATCTTTCTCCCTCAAAATTTATTTTTTTAATTTTAATTTTTTTTAAAAGAAACATGGTCTTACTCTGTTGTCCAGGCTAGAGTGCAGTGGTGCAATTATAGCTCATTGCAGCCTTGAACTCCTGGGCTCAAGTGATCCTCCTGCTTCAGCCTCCTGAGTAGCTGGGACTACAGCTACTATAGTCCCAGCCTGGCACCACACCAGGCAATTTTTAATTTTTTTGTTGAGATGAGGTCTTGTTATGTTGCCCAGGCTGGTCTCAAATTCCTGACCTCAAGCGATCCTCCCACCTTGGCCTCCCAAAGTACTGGGATTACAGGCATGAGCCACCATACCTAGCCCTTCCTCAAATTTTTCCTTGGAAAAATGGCAAGCCTTCCGAAAAGTTGTGAAAATAGTGCAATGAACACCAATATCCCCTTCGCTTAGATTCACCATTTACCAGCCTTTTGCTACATTTGTTTCCTCTTTCCCTACCTTTTATGCCCATGTGTGCCTGTGTGAGCACACATCTATATTTTCAGGAAAAGTGAGATTTAGTTCATAGTACACCTTCCTCTTGTTGGTATGTTTTCAAGCCTCTGGCAAAACCCAGTGCCAAAACTGAAGCCTTGAGTTCTTGGCTCAGTGCTGTCACTGACAGGAGCATACTTGGATGATCCTGAACATGTGTCTTCCCCCTCTCTGAGCCTCAGTTTCCCCATCAATGAAATGAGGGCTTGGATCCCCTGTTCTTGAAGCCCTTTCCTTGTACTCAATATTCTACAGCCCTGTGATAGCCAGAAAAACCCAGCCCTTTGGGAAACTGTCAGAAGATACTTAATGTACTTGTGAGATGAACCCCAGAAATTTATTGTTAGCTGGGCTTTGGCCAGGACTGTGTCTGTTTTATAACAAGGAGTGTTTTTTTTTTTTTTTTTTCCTTTGAGAGAGCTACCAGTGCTTTGCCTGCCGTGGCGGGGAGGTGGGCTTGGTGGGGTTTCTACTAGAAGGAAGTGGCAGGAACTCTGACCTGCTTGCTGTCAAGTTGGGAGACAGAGAGGCTCAGAACCCCCTCCCCCGCCACGTTTCCTTGAGGTGCCTGCTTGTTTAATCTGCCGTTTGCCTTGCTTCCCCCAACGCCCTTTTATAGCTCCTTTTGTTCAAGGATCTTGCCACCTCCTTTCTGTGTCCCTGGCCCACCTCCAGGTTAAATATCCAAGAAGGACAGAAGTAGCCTGAAGATGCTGATGACATGGGGGACGTTCATGACTGGCCCCGAAGAAAGGCTCTCATAGGTGGGGGTGATCCACAGTGCTCCGACCCACAGAGCCCAGGGCAGAGGCCCGAGGTGTGCCAGGCTTATTTTACGGCTTTAATTCCCATGGGTTGGATTGGAGAAAGGTTTAGTAAAGGAGAAAAGGACTCAGATATGTCGGGGTAGAGGGAAAGAACTAGTGAGATTAGGGTGACAAGGGGTTCATTTATCCATTCGGTAAGTGTTTATTGAAAGTCCACTATATTATGTGTAAGGTCCTTTTGACCCAGAAAGTCTGAAATTTGGGTAGCAGTCATTAATTTGTGTTAGATACCATATATGTTATAGAAGTGGTAGAAATAATGTTAATAATTGTCATACTTCCTTTCCCGATGATCACATGCTAAGTGCGTCACATCTATTCCACTGAATCCTCCCAACAACCCGGATGAGGTGGTGTCGTCCTCACTGCGCAGGGGAGGAAAGGGAGGCTTGAAACAGTGTCTTGCTCAAGGTCAGGGAATGAGGAGAGGTGGAATTGGGATCTGAGTTCAAGTCTGATTTCAAATTCCACACTCTTCACCTCTGAGTCTCTTGTTTCTAAAAGCTGTTTATGGACTGGCGTCAGTCTGTGATAGTTTTCACTCATCCAAAACACAAGGACCGTGTAACTGGATTTCTAATAAAGCTTACTTTAAAAAATTTAGTGGTTCTGAACCGGGGGGGTTTTTCCCACAGCTCCCCCTTCTCCTTCCCCTCCACTGCCATAGCAAAGAATTCTTCAGTCCAGTGTTAATTGATCTGAGGTTGAGGAACTCTGATTTAATTTGGAAAATTCATCTTAAAATTATATTATCCTGACTTTGGGGATATGTATTCAATGTCCTTTCTTTTAAGAAACAATGGTGTTAAAAAAAAGTTGGCAAGGCCATGTTGAACCCTCCAATTTTGTTGTTGTTGTTAGAAATATCTTGGATTGTGGCCAGGCAAGCTGGCTTACGCCTATAATTCTAACATTTTGGGATGCCGGGGTAGGCGGATCACTTGAGATCAGGAGTTTGAAACCGGCCTGGCCAACGTGGTGAAACCCCGTCTCTACTAAAAAATACAAAAAAGTTAGCCGGGTGTTGTGGTGGGTGCCTGTAATCCCAGCTACTTGGAAGGCTGAGGCAGGAGAATCACTTGAACCTGGGAGGTGAGACTGCAGTGAGCAGAGATCACGCCATTGCACTCCAGCCTGGGTGACAGAGCGAGACTCTGTCTCAAAAAAAATTATCTTGGATTGTGAAATTCAAACATCTAGGAATTACTTGATCTAGGAATTACATAAAAAATACTGTTGGCTGGATGCAGTGGCTCACGCCTGTAATCCCAGCACTTTGGGAGGCCAAGGTGGGCGGATCACAAGGTCAGGAGTTCGAGACCAGCTTGGCCAACATGGTGAAACCCTGTCTCTACTAAAAATACAAAAAATTAGCCAGGCATGGTGGCATGCACTTGTAATCCCAGCTACTTGGGAGGCTGAGGCAGGAGAATTGCTTGAACCTGGGAGGCAGAAATTGCAGTGAGCCGAGACTGTACCACCGCATTCCAGCCTGGGCAACAGAGCAAGACTCCGTCTCAAAAAATCAGAAAACAAAAAACAAAACTGTTTGCTAGGGATTAAAGAAGGCAAATATCTCATGTTATAAGTAAGGCAATGCCTGGTGATGGGTTCTTGGGGCTCCTGGAGTTTGATTTAATAACAAATATTTATTGACCACATATTGTCTTATACTGTGAGAGGCCTTATGGGAGGTCAAAAGGAATTTTGCCCTAATGATCTTAATAATCTCCATAGGACAAAAAGTGAACATGTACAAAGTGGAAAACAAGGAAAGCCTGGAAGATGATGGTTAAATTTATTGCTGATCGATGTTAATGCGGCAGAGTAAGAGGTTTCTACCAGAAGGAACTTGAGGTTCTTGATTCGAGTCAGCCATCAAGTAACTTAGATGACCTTGGGCAAGGCTTTCTTACTTGTGTCTTATCTTGGACGAGGGCCCCTCGAGCCCAAGTGAGAACGCTGTTTCTATTATCTCCTTTTCCTCCCATCTCCAGTGGGACACCCAGTCCTGGAAATTCTATTTTGGGAAAGTTTCTAGAGTCTGCCCAGTCTCTTCCTAGTCCAGTGCTTTCTCCATCCCACAGCCAAGGTAATCTTGCTAAAACATAAATCTGATCACATCACCCACCTCTGCTTAAAACCTTCAGTGATTTCCTCATTACCCCAAGGACAAAGTCCAAACTCCTTGGCAAGGCACTCTTGGCTCCGTTGTTCAGGCCCAGCCTCCCTCTTCAGTCTTTCTCAGCCTTTGCCCTCCATTGCTTCTCACCCCATGGTCTGGATGCCCTGGATGGCTCACTCTTCTCTGTGCACAGATTGCTGACCCACTCTCTGGAATCCCCTTTCCTCTCTTTTCTACCTGGTGAAATCATGCTAATTTTTTTTTTTTTTTAAAGACAGGGTCTCACTGTGTTGCCCAGGCTGGAGTGCAGTGGCACCGTCATGGCTCCCTGCAGCCTCGACCTCCTAGGCCCAAGCAATCCTCTCGCCTTGGCCTCCCAAAGTGTTGAGATTATACGTGTGAGCATCACACCTGGCCCATGCTAACCTTTTAATCTTCTCCTCTGGAAGATGCCCCAGACCCTGGAGACAGGGACCATGTTCTCACTTCTCCTCCCCGTGGGTCTGTGAACCTGTTGAAGGCAGGATATGCTGTTTTATTCTGCTGTGTTGTTGTGACCCTGTAGCCAGCATGGTGCTTAGCACATGGCAAGTACTCAACCACTGTTTGCTGAGTAGAAAACAAATGGATAAGGGAGGGAAAATTTAAAGTAGAGATAATAATGTTTAACCTTTGTTACCACCCAAGGTTGCTTGTGGCATGAACATGAGATAATATTTTTTGAAGAACTCTGAAAAAAAGTGAGGCTGCACAAATGCAAAGCAAGGTATTCATTATTGTTTTCAAAAGTAGAGATTATTAACCTTTGAATTATTATATCACCATTACACATTGTATTTTTGTTTTTTTAAGAGTCAGGATCTCGCTCTGTTGCCCAGGCTAGAATGCAGTGGTGTGACCTTGTCTTACTACAGCCTAAAGCTCTTGGGCTCAAGTGATCCTCCTGCCTTACCCTCCTTAGCTGCTGGGAGTACAGGCATAAGCCACTACAGCTGGCACACACTGTGTTTAAGAGTAAAGGGGGGCCAGGCACAGTGACTCACACCCGTAATCCCTGCACTTTGGGAGGCTGAGGCGGGCAGATCACTTGAGGTCAGGAGTTTGAGACCAGCCTGGCCACCATGGAGAAGCCCTGTCTCTACTAAAAGTAAAAAAGAAATTAGCTGGGCATGGCAGCGGACACCTGTAGTCCCAGCTACTTGGGAAGCTGAGGCAGGAGAATCGCTTGAACCTGAGAGACGGAGGTTGCAGTGAGCCAAGATTGTGCCACTGCACTCCAGCCTGGGTGACACAGTGAGACTCTGTCTCAAAAAAAAAAAAAAAAAAAGAGTAAAGGGAATGGTTGTTGAGTACTGGGAGTTGGTATACCAAGTAGAAAAACCCAGGTGGCTAGAATATTGCACAATTCAGCAAAGATATGCCTTGCTGGTGTAGGAAGCAAACACGGCTTGAATTGTGACTCAGTGGCATGGACCTGCCTGGAGGCCTCTAGTGACAACACACCCTTTTCTTTTCCAGAACTAGGGCTGAAGACAGAGGGGGCCATGGCAGGAGGGAGGAGGGCCTTGGTTTTCTTTCTCTTGTGTGTTCCACTTTCTTCTCTAATTCTTCCACTTCCTGAATATTGTCTGTCGTAATCACCCTGAGTGGAACATGGCACATGAAAGAAGAAATGAAATGGAAAAAGAGGCCTGGACTTATGCAGTGGTTTGCAGAGACTCTTGTACTAACTTTTATGATTGATATCTGTGAATGTGTCTTATTCCCAGTACCACCCCCCCCGTCCCCCATGGCTTTAATTCCATCTTGGGCAGGTATTTTCTTTGCACACTTTTGCACCCTCTGCAGATGCCTTTCACATAGTAGGTGTCCATGAATATTTGCTGAATGAATGAATGAGCTCCTGAATAAGAATGAAGTTTATCTCTTGTGCCAATTCCTTGATGCATTATCTCTCCTCTCTCTCCTTTTCCCTGATCCTTTTAGCCAGATCATGATAGAGGCAATTTTCTTTAGCACTTCCTCTGGACAACTCTTATTGTCACCTACAGGTTTGAGTCTAGGGGCTGGATCCCTTGCTTTTCAGATCCCTGAAGGTTGCCCCATCACAGAAAGGAGGAGGGAGGAGTAGGCAGAGTGCACTGAGGAAGCCTAAAGGATTAATTGGTTAAACTTTATTGCAAAGGCTGGTCCTATTGTTTACAGGCCATTAAAAACCATTATCATCTTCCCAGGCCAGGCAGACAGCAGCCAGCTGCTTTGATGCATGTCTTAGAGAGATAAGGAAAATTTATCCCTTGTTTTGACTTCACAATTTCTTCTTGGTTTATTATCTGACATGCTATTCGACTTTCTCTCCACATGTCCCTGATCTCAAGACAACTTTTTCAAGTTGTTGGCAGGGGAGTTTCAGGTTAGAATCCTATAATTTTAGACTTGGAAGAACCCGCCGAGATCAATGACCGTCCCTAACTTGCCCCCTCCCTTTCCCGCCCCCGCCCCCATCTGTATTTTTCCTCCATGGCAGAGCAGTTCCTGGACTCTCAAGTAATTTGCACTTATTGATCTCTGAGAAGGGCAGACTTTTCTCATGACCTTCAGTTAATCCTCCCACCTCCATGGCCACATCTACTCTGCAGCGAGGACTTCCTACAGCTCCCCTGCCTCATTCCAAATGACCAGCTCCTTACTTAGTACCCACAGGGTACTGTGTACGTAGACAGAGTTATCTTAACGGCCATCTCCTGTGATAGGTGTATCTAGGGTCCCCTGGGTGGGCTGGGCTGGGCAGAGCCTGTGGGGGCCCTCATCCACATCCCAGACAATCTGTCTTCCCCAGGGGCCTTCTTGAGGGTGTGACTTTCCATCCGGACAGAAACAGGCAATGGAATGCAGGCTGCAACCCCCTTCAGTGTTCAGGTGGTCCTGTGACATTTTCTGTGTTCTAGACCTGGAAAGAAGCCCTGAATTGATACTGAACTTACTTTTAGCTGGTTGATGAAACAGTTCGAGTGTGCTCTGTGAGAGAGAGTGAGCCAGGTTGGCAGATATTAGGCACTCACATGGTTGTTGAGCAAATGAATGAATGGATGTAGGAATAAAAAATGTCAGCCAGTACCAGGTTGCTCCTTGTGGGTCTGTGTATTCAATTCAATAAGTATTTACTGAGTGTCTGCTCTGGGGAAGAGCTGGTGCTGGGGGATGGGGTCAGAAAGATGTATAAGATCTAGTTCTTGACATCTGAGAGTTTACATTTAGAAGAGAGGGAGACTAATAATAAGACAAGGCATAGGCTGGGTACGGTGTCCCACACCTGTAATCCCAGAACTTTGGGAGGCCGAGGCAGGTGGATCACCTAAGGTCAGGAGTTGGAGACCAGCCTGGCCAACATGGTGAAACCCCATCTCTACTAAAAATACAAAAATTAGTTGGGCATGGTGGCATGCGCCTGTAGTCTCAGCTACTTGGGAGGCTGAGGCAAGAGAATCACTTGAATCTGGAAGATGGAGGTTATAGTGAGCCAAGATTGAGCCACTGCACTCCAGCCTGGGCAACAGAGTGGGACTCCATCTCAAAAAAAGAAAAAAAAAAAAAAAAGACAAGGCATAAAAAAAGAGCATATAGGAAAGTGTAGGCCGGTCATGGTAGCTCACGCCTATAATCCCAGCACTTTGGGAGGCTGAGGTGGGCGTATCAGTTGAGCTCGGGAGTTCGAGACCAGCCTGGCCAACATGATAAAACCCCTCTCTACTAAAAATACAAAACTAGCGGGGTGTGGTGGCAGATGCCTGTAATCCCAGCTACTTGGGAGACTGAGGAGGAGGATGGCTTGAACCTGGGAGGTGGAGGCTGCAGTGAGCTGAGATGGGCTATTGCACTCCAGCCTGGGCGATGGAGTGAGACTCTGTCTCAAGAAAACGTAAATGGAAAAAGAGGTATTGTTGAAGGAACATAAAGGGTGGTGGGTTAATTCTGAATGAGAGCATTGGGAGAACTTCCCAGAGGAGATGATTTTTAAGGATTTCCATGAACAGGGAGGAGAGCGGGGAAAGGAGATACTGGTGAACAGCAAGTACAAAAATGTGGACACTCAGAAAGTGTCCTTAGCTTGCCCCAGACCAGTCCTGGCAGCTCCAGTCCAAACCCACATCCCTCTTCGAGCCAGGGTGGCTCCAGATCCATCTCACACAGCACCAAATAATCCCAGGAATTTTTCCCGGCATGGGGCCCTGGGGCTGGGCTCAGGGCAGACATTCCTTTCCTCCACTTTCCTCCACCACTTTGCAGGTGCCCCTTGTTTCTGAATTTTGCTCTCCTTGGAGGATACCTTGGAGTTGGAGAAGGCAGATAAGCTTCCAGTGCCTGAGCCCTCAGCTTCTACAAAATATTTGTTTGCCTCTCCTCATACTTCCTTATTGCTAGAACAAGAACTACCCCATCTTCAGGCTTTGCTCATGAGGTCCCCTCTCCTAGAAAGCATTCCATCCATTCCTGTTTGTCCAAATGCATCTACTCTTCCCCAGGGGCTCAGCTTCCCTGCAGCTGGAAGGAAGCATAGCATTTTCTGAGCTCCCTAAGCATAGATTGGCCTCTTCATATTTCTCACAACGATTGCCGCTGGGTGCCTGTCCCACAGATGAAGGTAAGAATGGAGTTTCCTACTCTCTGTTTTATTGCAAACAAGTATCCAGGGTAAATGTGATTTTTAACACATTAAAACACTCATACACCTCCCTAGTCCCCAGTTTTTCCTTGTTCTCAAGGTAACTGCTTAGTTACATTCCAGGGAGTGGGAGGAAGCCAAGAAAGAATTCTTAGTCTTGGGAGCAGGATCGAGTGCAGAAATGTCTTGGAAATGGAAGATTCCCCTGACTCCACGCCACAGCAGTGCTGCAGCCCATATATAACAGTGGGCGAACTCCCCCTCGCCGCCTTGCTTATCTCTGCTTCACATTCACAGACTCACCAGCCTGGAGTCTCTCTGGATGTTGGCCAAGCCAGTTGGGAATGCATAATAGCTGAGATATGGGATGGGGTGCGTCCGCCATGTCCTTGCATGCTGCAGTGAAGGTCTCCTTCTCCCCCTTGTTCCTCCCTCTTAGCCTTTTCTCTGGCATTGGGAAGTAATCTTTCTGGTCTCACATCTCTAATGTTTGAAAGAAGGGAGACCCAGATTCCACGTTGGCAGGTGGCTGTGCTAGTAATTAGGGACACTCCTTGGAGAACTGGAGGGAGGTTTGGATGAGCAGATGTAGACCAAATGGCGTCCAGCTAGCTGCCATTTTGAAACCTCAGCTATAGGGCCTGGTGAGCTTAAAACCTTCCCGGCAACCACTGCCCTCCCTTGCCAGCCCATTTGGTTTTGGTGACTAAAACTTTGGTTTTGCTTTAGTGTCTTTCTGTTTTGGTTTTTGTACTGGTAGCAACAGGGATGAGAAAAGAAGATTCTAGTCCCATGGGAGTGAGGGCTTCTGGGAAATTGGGTGAGATCTTAATGGGTCATGTTGGTGCTCAAAAAGTTTTGGATTTTGGAGCATTTTGCATTTCAGATTTGTGAATTTGGAATGTTCAACTTGTAGGGGGGTTAGGACTTCAACGTATAAAGGGGATATAATTCAACTTATAACACTCCTCTTCCTTCTAAAAAACTCAACTCATAATACTCTCCTTCCTTCTAAGAAACTCAATCCATTAACACTCCCCTTCCTTCTAAAAAAAAAATCGGTGGTTTTTGTTTTTGGTGGTGTTTTTTGAAAAAGAAAAACCTGTATGTGGTAACAAATTTAAACACTATGGAAAGTAATTGAGAACAAAAAGTAAATCTAAGTCTCTCTCACCCCTGTTCTCACATCCTAGTCTTTCAATATAGACTTACCTGTTTTGTTTTTCTTCTATATCTTTCTGGTGATGTTATATGAACATAAATATGTATCTGTCCTTTTATTTTTTTCTCCCTTCAGATAGTAGCATTCCAAGTTCCCTGTTCTGCACCTTTAAAAAAAATTTAGCAATCTAGGACATAGATTGTTTTATTTTATTTTGTTTGAGATGGAGTTTTATTCTTGTCGCCCAGACTGGAGTGCAGTGGAGCAATCTTGGCTCACCACAACCTCCGCCTTCCAGGTTCAAGTGATCCTCCCACCTCAGCCTCCCGAGCAGCTGGGATTACAGGCATGCACTGCCACATGCAGCTAATTTTTTTGTATTTTTAGTAGAGATGGGGTTTCGCCATGTTGGCCAGGCTGATCTTGAACTCCTGATCTCAGGTGATCCATCCACCTGGGCCTCCCAAAGTACTGGGATTACAAGCCACTGCACCCAGCCTAGGACATAGATTAGATCTGGCCTGTTTTTAAGAGATACATAGCATTTCATTGTGTGGACATACCATGATTTATTTAATTTCACCTCTTTTTTTTCAATACAAGATCTTGCTCTGTCACCCAGGCTGGAGTGCAGTGGTGTGATCATAGCCTTAAACTCCTGGGCTCAAGTGATCCTCTGACTTTAGCCTCCTGAGTAGCTATGACTGTAGGTGCACACGACAGTGCCTGGCTAATTAAAAAAATTTTTTTAGTGGAGATGAGCTCTCGCCATGTTATTCAGTCTAGTCTTGAACTCCTGGCCTCAAGCAGTCCTCCTGCCTTGGCCTCCCAAAGCTCTGGGATTACAGGCATTAGCAAGTGCACTTGGCCGAATTTCACCTCTCTTGTTGAACATTTAGATGATTTCCAGTCTTTGCTGCAATGAAACAATTTGTTTATGCCTTTCCCTACTCATGAGTGTAAGTAGGGAAAGGCATAAACACATCTCATTCCTTTCTAAGGTTCTTATATAGTGTATACATTGAGTACGTTTGAGAAATATTTATTAAGTTTATACCATGGACAATATTTAATATTTCATCATATCGATGCCAGTGTTTACTCAACCTAGTGGCTTATCATAGATTGTTTCTTGCTAGAAACAAGTCAGTAATAAAAATTCTTGTTTGTCCCTTTTTTTAGTGGAGAATGGGGTCTTGTTATGTTGCCCAGGAAGGTCATGGACTCCTAAGCTCAAGCTATCCTCCTGCCTCTACCTTGTTAAGTGCTGGGTTTATAGGACTAAGCCACCAGGGCCAGACTTATTTTTTCTTGTTTTGAGACAGAGTCCCACTCTGTTGCCCAAGCTGGAGTGCAGTAGTGTGACCTCAGCTCACTGCAGTCTCTGCCTCCCAGGCTCTGCCTCTCGCCTCAACCTCCCAAGTAGTGTGCATGCCACCACGCCCGGCTAATTTTCTTTCTTTCTTTCTTTCTTTTTTTTTTTGAGACAGAGTTTCACTCTGTTGCCCAGACTGGAGTACAGTGGCGTGATCACAGCTCACTGCAACCTCTGCCTCTCAGGTTCAAGCGATTCTCATGCCTCAGCCTCCCAAGTACCTGGGATTACAAACATATGCGCCACCACACTTGGCTAATTTTTGTATTTTTAGTAGAGATGGGGTTTCATCATGTTGTCCAGGCTGGTCTTGAACTTCTGGTCTCAGGTGATCTGCCTGCCTCGGCCTCCCAAAGTGCGGGAATTACAGGAGTGAGCCACCGTGCCTAGCCTAATGTTTAAAATTTTTTGTAGAGATGGGGTTTTGTCATGTTGCCCAGGCTGGTCTTGAACTCCTGACCTCAAGTGATCCTCCCAACTTGACCTCCCAAAGTGCTGGGATTATAGGTGTGAACCACAGTGACTGGCTGAAAACTCTTGCCTGTAAATCTCTAAGTTTGATCGTTCATCTTTGTTTATTCCTTAGCACAGGTTTCTAGAAGTGGGTCAAATGATCTGAAAATTGTTAAGGTTTTGGGTCTTAACTTTAACCTTCCTGCTAAAACTTATATAATAGTATTCCAAATTGTATTCTAGAAATGTATCAATTTATATTTTTACCAGCAGAGTGCTCATCTTGTCCTACAATACTAGCATTATCATTAAAGTAAAAACAAAAAAAAATAATCAAAGCAAAAAACAAAAACAAAAAGAAACTCATTTGGTTTGTGAAATTTGCTCGTTTGGTTTGTGAAATGCAGCATTTCATTGTTTTAATTTTAACCTGTTTATTAGATATTCTTATTTCCTCTTTTGTGACTTTTATGTGTCCTTTGACCTATTGAGGTCTTGATGCTTTTTATATCAACTTGCATGACATTTTGTATATTAAGAGTATTAATTTGTCATACATGTGACAAATATTTTCACCAGTTTGCATCTTGACTTTTAAAAAGTTCTTTTAAAACTATGATATAATTTACATTCAATGAAATGTACTCATTCAAAGTATATAGTTCTATGAGTTTTAACCAATGTGTATACCCATGTAACCACAATAGAATATTATTCTTATCCCCAAAAGCTCCTCAGTGCCTCTTTGTAGTCACCTCCTCTCTGTCACTATAGATTAATTTTGCTGGTTCTATGAGTTCATATAAACACAATCATACACTATTTACTTTTTTTTTTTTTTTTTTTGTAAGACAAATTCTCACTTTGTCGCCCAGGTTGGAGCATAGTGGTGTGATCTCAGCTCACTGCAACCTTTGCCTCCTGGGCTCAAGTGATCCTCCCACCTCAGTCTCCCTAGTAACTGGGACCACAGGTACATGTCACCACACTTGGCTAATTTTTTGTATTTTTAGTAGAGATGGGGCCGTGTTGCTCAGGCTGGTCTTGAACTCCTGGGCTCAAACAATCTACTCGCCCCAGTCTTCCAAAGTACTGGGATTACAGATGTGAACCACCATGCCTGACTACTATCTACTCTTTTGAATCTAGCTTATTTCACTCAGACTTTAAGAAGAAATTATTACTCATATTGTTGTGTATATTAGCAGCTAATTTTTATTTTTATTTTTTTCAGTCCTGATACCAGTGCAGTAATGTCTTCTTTTTTTGGCTGAGTTTTCCGTCATATGAATTTCCCAAAATACTGTAATCATTCACCAGTTGATGGACATTTGGGTTGTTTCCAGTTTTTGGGTATTATGAATAAAGTTGCCACAAGCATCTGTGTATGTCTCCTTTTTGTCATACCTTTTTCCTCCATTTCTTTTGGATAAATACTTAGCAGTGAAACTTCTCAGTCATATGGTAAATGCATGTTTTTAGAATAAGCAGCTACTATACTGTTTTCCAAAGTGCTTGCACCATTGCACATTCCCATCAGCAGTGGCTGTGCTTTTGGTTGCTTGGTTGCTATACATTCTCACCAGCAGTTGACATTATCAGTCTTTTGAATTTAAGCCATTTTAGTGGGTGTGAACGGTAGCTCGCTGTAGTTTTAGTGTGCATTTCCCTAATGACTAACGTGTAGGGTCTGTTCAAATCTTTTGTTGTGTTGTTTGCCTTATGACTAACTTGCTAGAGTGCTTTATATATTCTGGATATAGATCCTTTGTCATATATGTATGTACATGTATGTGATATATATGTACTGTGTATACATGTATCTATATACTATGTGACTGTACTATGTGCATATATGTACTATGAATCATTTTTCCTAATCTGTGGCTTGTCTTAACAGCATCTTTCAAAAAATTGTAGTAAAATATATGTAACATAAAAGATGCCATTTGAATCATGTTGAGTATTTAGTGGTATGAATTATACTCCCATTGCTGTGCAACCATATCCCCTGTCTTGAACAATGTATTTTTAATTTTTAAATTTTTATCTTTTTAGAGACAAGGTCTTTGTTGCCCACACTGGAGTGCAATGGCATGATCAAAGCTCACTGTAACCTCGAACTCGTGAGCTCAAGCAATCCTCTCACCTCAGCCTGCGACGTAGCTGGGACTGCAGGCATGAGCCATCACACCTGGTTAATAAACTTTTTTTTTTTTTTTTTTTTTGAGACGGAGTCTCGCTCTGTCACCCAGGCTGGAGTGCAGTGGCGTGATCTCGGCTCACTGCAAGCTCCGCCTCCCGGTTTCACGCCATTCTCCTGCCTCAGCCTCCCGAGTAGCTGGGACTACAGGCGCCCGCCACCTCGCCTGGCTAGTTTTTTGTATTTTTTAGTAGAGACGGAGTTTCACCGTGTTAGCCAGGTTTCACTGTGTTAGCCAGGATGGTCTCGATCTCCTGACCTCGTGATCTGCCTGTCTTGGCCTCCCAAAGTGCTGGGATTACAGGCTTGAGCCACCACGCCCGGCCAATAAACTTTTTTGAAGAGATAGGGTCTGTCTGTGTTTCCCAGGCTGGTCTGGAATTCCTGGTCTCAAGTGATCCTCCTGCCTTGGTCTCCTAGTGCTGGGATTACAGGTGTGAGCCACCACACCCAGCAAAACAATGTCTTTTGAAGAGCAGAATTTTAAAATTTTGAAGTCCAAGTTATTTTTTTCCTTTTGTGATTCTTGTTTTCTGTGTCCTAAGAATCTTTGCCAATACCAAGGTTATGAAGATTTTCCCCACGTTTTCTTCTGGAAGTTTTTTTTTTTTTTTGAGGCAGAGTCTTGCTCTGTTGCCCAGGCTGGAGTGCAGTGGCTTGATCTCTGCTCACTGAAACCTCTGCCTCCCGGGTTCAAGGGATTCTTGTGCCTCAGCCATTTGAATAGCTGGGATTACAGGTGTGTATCGCCATGCCTGGCTAATTTTTGTATTTTTAATAGGGGTTTCACCATGTTGGCCAGGCTGGTTTCAAACTCTTGGCCTCAAGTGATCTGCCTGCCTCGGCTTCCCAAAGTGCTGGGATTACAGGCCACCGTGCTTGGCCTTCTTCTGGAATTTTTATAATTTTAGCATTTCTTTCATTCTATGATCCATTTTGTTATTTTTTTGTGTACAACATGAGGTAAAGGGTGTGTTTATTTACTTTTAAAATATGGATATCCAGTCTAAAGAAGTGAAAATAGGTAAATGTTAACTATCATTTTATTCTCCTCTGATTTATTCCATTGCTATGTAGCTTAGAAATTCCAACCCCATTCAGCTATCACATAGATATTCATCTATATACTCTGGATTTTTTTTTAACCTCAATTCTTTGTGTGTGTATGGGTTTTTTTTTTTTTTTTTTGAGGTGGTGTCTTGCTCTGTTGCCGAGGCTAAAGTGCAATGATGCTATCTTGGCTCACTGAAACCTCCATCTGCTGGGTGGGTTCAAGCAATTCTCCTGCCTTGGCCTTCCAAGTAGCTGGGACTACCGGCTTGCGCCACCATGCCTGGCTAATTTTTGTATTTTTAAAAAATTTTTATTTTTTTTTAGTAGAGATGGGGTTTCACCATGTTACCCAGGCTGGTCTCGAACTCCTGACCTCAGATGATCCACTCACCTTGGTCTCCCAAAGTGCTGGGATTACAGGTGTGAACCACTGCGCCCAGCCATTAACCACAGTTCACTTGGAATATATTTAGGTTGATGTAAGAGTTGGGGGTCTAGTTCAATTCCTCCTACCCCCATAGCTAATTAAATAGTGGGGAAGGGAGTTCCAGATATAGTGGGGACATAAAAATGGGAAGAGAGTTGAGTTTTGGGAAACGGGGCCACTTAGGCTTACCTAGGTCGGTGAGTCACAGGAGACAAGCTGGAGAGCTTCACTGGGGCAGCCTGTGGGGGACCCCTGGACTCTGTCCCCCCGGGACTGTGAGCCTCTGAGAGAGGAGATTGGAGGGGTGCTTTTGCCTCATATAGGTTGGCTCTGACTGAGGAGAGACCAGAGGGATGAGGAATGAAAATGGTTGCTGGCGATTTCTAGCTTTAAAGGGGGGCAGATGGCAAGAGAAACTGAGGATGGGATGGCGGGTGGAGTAGAGAATTGCCTGTTCTTGATTTCAGAAAGGATGAAGCTGGAAGGAGGAATTAAAGATTGATCTTGAGATTCCAGTTGGAATGTTGGGTAGAACGTCTCTGCTTTAACAAGAAGTAAAGATGACAGGAGGAGAAACTGGCTTTTCAAGGGGATGAAGTTGAAAAGTAATGACAATTATTCACTTTTGGAGAAAAGTTGTGACATTTCTTGAGAGTAATCAGAACAGTTTCTTTTAATCTGTGTAGCATTTTAACATTTCCAAAGTGCTTTTACATACTACTTCCCTTTTTTTTTTTCCATTTATACCTGATGTATCAGGATAGGCAGGGCGGGTATTACCCTGTTTTCCATCCTACAGATGAGGGAAGGGAAGCTCAGCTAGGTGAGGGGTTTGTCTGAGTTCTGTTCTGAGTCAATAGGCTCTTGTGGTGTCAGGGGGTGGGTTGGGGGTAAGGTTCTGATCTTGGCTTCTACCCACTTGCTGTGTAAGAAAGTACCTCAGCTTTCTGAGGGTTAGAGAATATGGGGTGGAGAATATCTGCACCATTAGATGCAGATATTCTCATATGATGGAGAAGGCCAGATAAAATAGCCTAAGTGTAAGAATGCTGATGAACATAAAACAGGATGCAAATGTCAATCTGATTAAGGTTATAATGTTATCCTGCGGGAGCTGGGAATCCGCTGGTCCCAGGGTGGGGACATGGGGAGGCCCAGAGTTCTGCCCGGCTCCACGGGCTTAGCTGCTGGCGCAGTGTACTGGGGTGGGCGTGCAGGGCTCTGAGACACGGTGGAGATGACCATCCAATGCCAAGACAGGGAAGTCTGAGGGCTCACATGGACTCTGGATTTGGATTCAGAGGCCTTAGGGTTGCACATGATTTTCACTGTGTCCTGGACCTTGGGTAAGATACTCGATCTCTCTGAATCTCAGTTTCCTTATCTTTGAAATGTTACATTACACACCCTGGAAATATGGAACTACTTATACATTTCCCAAACTTGCTATGGCTCTGTGCCTTGATAAAGTCCTGTTCCCTTAAGCAGTTAGACAGATTGGAAGATGCAACACAAATGGCTTTGGAGGAAGGGGACACAGGTCAAGGAATGCAGGTGGCTTCTAGGAGCTGAAAAAGATAAGGAAACTGACCTTGATGTTGGCCCAGTGAGACTGATGTTGGAGGCTCTAACCTCCAGAACTGTAAGGCAGTAAATTTGTGTTGTTTTAAGCTACTGAGTTTATGGTAATTTGTTAGAGTAGCAATAGGAACTGATACCATGCGTTTAAGACTTATCCATGTTGCTGCATGTATGGGTACGTTCCACTGTGTGGCTGCATCGCAACTTGCTTATTCATTTACCAACTGATGAGCACTTGGGTTGCTCCCAAGTTTTGGCCATTATGCAGAAAACTGCTATAAATATTCCTATTTATAGGTCTTTGTGTAGACATATGTTTTTATTTCTTTTGGGTAGATCTCTGGGAGAAATGAAAATATAATTGTATATTTAACTTTAAAAGAAATTGCCAAACTGCTTTCCAAAGTGGCTGTACCAGTTAGCATTCCCACCCGCGGTGTGTAAGAGTCGCAGTTATTCTATATCCTTGCCAGAGCTTGGCATTGTCAAATTTTAGCCATTATAATAGATGTTTAACGGTATCTCGTTGTGATTTTAATTGCATTTCCCTGCTGACTAATAATGTCGAACCTTTTTTTTTCATGTGCTTTTTGGCCATCTGTATCTTTTCTTTTGTGAAATGTCTGTTCAGTTCTTTTGCCCTTTAAAAAAAAATGGAGTCATTTGTCTTCTTATTGAGTTTTAAGAGTTCTTTATATATTCTGACTAAACATCCTTTATCAGATATATGTTTTGCAAAATATTTTCTCTCAGTCTGTAGCTTGTGTTTTCATTTTCATATTAGTACCTTTCAAAGAGTAGACATTTAAAATGTTAGTGTAGTCCAATGTATCAATTTTTTTCCTTTATGACTCATGCATTTTATGACCTATTTAAGAAAATTTTTGCTTAACCTAAGGTTAGAAAAATTTTCTTCCAAGTTTTCTTTCTGAAGTTTGAAAGTTTTAGTCTTCTATTTAGCTCTGTGATCCATTTTGAGTCATTTTTTTTTTGGAGACGGAGTCTCGCTCTGTCGCCTAGGCTGGAGTGCAGTGGCACGATCTAGGCTCACTGCAACATCTGCCTTCCGGGTTCAAGCAATTCTCCTGAGCCTCCCGAGTAGCTGGGATTACAGGCGCCTGCCATCATGCCCAGCTAATTTTTATATTTTTAGTAGAGACGGCATTTCCCCTTGTTGGCCAGGCTGGTCTCAAACTCCTGGTCTCAAGTGATCCATCTGCTTCAGCCGCCCAAAGTGCTGGGATTACAGGTGTGAGCAGCCACACCCGGCTCAAGTTAATTTTTATCTAGGGTATGAGGTAAGGGTTAAGAATTCAAAAATTGAAAAAGTTCTTTTTGGTAATGTCTTTAACTGGTTTTGGTATCAGGGTAATTCTGGCCTCATGAAATGCATTAGTGTTGTGCCAGGCACTGTAGAGAATGTAAAAGTAAGATCCAATCCCTGCTGGAATCTCTCTCTCGCTCTCACACACATCCCCCGAGTATGATGAAGGCAGAGTGTGGTGAGCATAGAAGAGAAGTACACATGAACTGCTATGGACTTTCAAAGAAGGGTGAAGGCCTGGGAAGCCTCAGAATCATCTTCATGAAGGAGGGACACTCAGGAAGGGCTTTAGGACAGCTGCACCATTGCCTCACTCTGGGAGCAGCATTCAAGTGACAGTCAGTTGAGTGATCCAGGGCCACGTCGACTGAAACATGGAGGGTACCCGTCTGGAGTTTTAAAACAAAATGGCCCTGCTAAACAAGAAAAGGTCTACTAGCTGAGAGACTACCAGCCGGTAGAGATGGGGAAAGGTGGGTGGGGTGGGCAGGAAACCATGTGCTGGGTGAGAGAATTCTATTAAAGTATGCCTTTGCCTCCCCAACCTCTGAATTAAACTCCCATTGTTCTGCGTCCTTCCCACACTGATTATGGTGCCTGGGGGCCCTGGAGAGGAAGGTGGGAAGGAGGGGTACCAGCCCTCATAGGCCCCTCGTCTCTGTGCTCTAGCCCCAGCATCCATCATCTCATTTAGCCCTCTCACCAACTCTATGAGAGCAGCTTCATTATTTGCATTTTTGCAGATTAAAAAATGAGATTCATAAAGGTTAAGTGCCCTGCCTGGGGTCAGCCGCTAGTGAGCAGAGGAGCCTGGTTGCAGTCCAGCCCCCTGGCTGCCTTTGGCCCCTGCAACACTCTCTCCCACTGCTCTGACAAAATGTCATTTCTGAGGAAGGCAGGCACACAGACCCAAAAGGAATGGGTGCCGGGGGGAGGCCAGGATGAGATATTTGTGAGTGGGTTTGTTCTGATGTAGCAAAAACTCTCATTGCTGTGGGCTGGGAAGTGGCTGACTGGCTGCGTGGTCAGGGTTTGCAAAGCTTTTGCAGATCCTTTTGCTAGAGGGGCTTTAAAAGCTGCAAGCGCTCAGCAGTTCCTATCAGCTGGGATTTTTTTCCTCCAGATTGAATCCTGTCAGGGTTTTACTGGCTCATCTGTTCCCAGAATGACACCATGTCCCCTCACCTGAGCAGCACAGCCTTGCCACCCACGGTACTCCCTGCTACCAGATGGCTCCCGGAAGGAATTCTTCACCAGCCCTATTTTTTGTCCCCTGAACCCCTCTCCTGACTCTCTCAAAACCCTCTGGTTTCTCCCAGAGTTTGGAGCTGGGCCCCTCAGGGACAAAGGAATGCTGGGACCTTGTTTGGATCTCAGATTTGGTGGTTTGCTCCCCGTCCTGGTCTCCTGGTTTGAAGCATTTTCGAAGGAGCCCCTGAAAAGCAAGGACAGTGTGGAGAGGCTGGTGCCCAGAGGAGGCGTGTCTGGGAAACCAGAGGGGACCCTGCCTGCAAGTTCCCATTGCCCCCGACCCCGTTCCTATCCCAACGAGCCCCGGCCCTTCCTTGTCAGTGCCTGTATCCTCAGAGCGCTCTCAGGGAGCCCCACCCGCCAGCCTCTGGGCATTTGGCTTCCCATCTTTTGTTTGGTCACCATGGGCCCTGCTGCTGCCAACTCAGGCAAACAGAGCTTGGGCCAGCCCTGGGCTGCCCGGGCTCCCGGATGCATTGCACACTGCTCTGCGTCAGCAGAAAAAGTGTGCATGACAAGTGGCATTCTAGAGCGCCCTCTGCCCCCACGCCCAGCCGCGAAGCCTCCATGCCCTGCCGAGCCCTGCCCACTGGGCCCAGCGTGCTCTCCGCCTGCCAGCAGCGCTTCAGAAATCCTGAGGTGCAGCTCAGGTGGCTCTTGATGACGTCATGGGAAGTGTTCTGGGTCGGTTCTCTTTGCCTCCCTGCCTTTACCTCCTTCCCGGACTTGCCAAGGATGTTGCCTCCAAGCCCCTCCCAGCTCCCAAAATACCAGCCTTGCCTCCTGGCCCTGCCAGAAAATGCTTAGCACATTAGCGGGTTTAGCTGCCACAGTGGCAGTCAGTTGGGAGGCTGCAGAAGCACATAGATTTCATTCTGGAACTCTTTCCAGCTCCTCGCTATTTTGACAACACTGGGCAATGCTGTTACCAGGAACCTGCCCTGCCTGTGGGGTGGGAGAGGCTGGGGGCCGGGGGTGGGGATGGGAAAAAGGTAAGAGGGGCTGGTGGGAGTAGCCTCAGGGTAAGGGACTGTGAGAGAAGGGGAACTGCACCAGTATCTCATGGTGCTGCGGCCGCCTTGGTCTTTAGCTTGGTCTTTAACATGACTGGCCTCCCTCCATGCCTCCTGGAGCTCACTTGGGCAGATCTTAGACATAAGAGACCTCAGTGAAGGGGCTTCTGTTTGAAGGAGGCAAGAGGTTCCAAGATGGCCAGAGAGGCAGCAAGACAGGCTGAAAGAAACAGCCACACTAATGTTGTCTTGGACTCAAGACTTTACTGCAGCTCCCTCTCTGCCTCTCCAGGGCTGGGTGCCCTGGAGCAAGCTACCAACTCTCCAAAACTCAGTGTTCTCGTCTGCAGAATGGGAATACAGCCTGCCCTTCCCATCTCAATGTGAGATGGGGGGATCTACAAGAGACAATGTATGTGAAAGTGTTTTGCAAAGTGTAAAGTGACTAACATTTGTATGCCTAGGAGCTCTGGAGGGCAGGGCCTATGTCTTGTTAATATTTGAATTCCCCTATCATTTCTGGTTTATTGGGTAGAAAGGTAAATGTGGAGACTTTTTGGAAATTTCTGACTTGCCTCATTGGTGATCAGTGTGGTGAAGGATAGTAAGATTCTGGGTGTATTAGTTTGGTAGGGCGGCTGTAAGTGCCACAGACTGAGTAACTTAACAGAAATTTATTTTCTCATAGTCTGGAGGCTAAAGGTCCAAGATCAAGGTGTTGGCAAGGTCGGTTCCTTCTGAGGGCTGCGAGGGAGAATCTGTTCCAGGCCTCTGTGCTAGCTTCTGGGGCTTGGCTGGCAGTCTTATGTTTGACATTCCTTGCTTTATAGATACATCACCCCAATCTCTTCCTTCATGGGGCAAACTTCCCTTTTTTATAAGGACACTAATTGATATGATTTGAATGTTTGTCCCCTGCAAAGCTCATGTTGAAATGTGATTCCCAATGTTGGAGGTGAGGCCTGGTGGGAGATTATTAGATCATGAGGGTGGATCTCTCACAAATGGCTTAGCACCATCCCCTTGGTGATGAGAGAATTCTCACCCGGTTAGTTCACACAAGATCTGGTTGTTTGAAAGTCGGGGACTTCCCACTCTTGCTCTCTTGGGCTTGCTCTCACCACGTGACATGCCTGCTCTCCTTTTCACCTTCCGCCATGACTGTAGCTTCCTGAGGCCTCACCAGAAGCAGATGCCAGCACCATGGTTCCTACAGCCTGCAGAACTGTGAAATATACCTCTTTTCTTTACAAATTACCAAGTCTTAGGTATTCTTTCATAGTAATGCAAATGGACTAACTCACTAGTCCTGTTAGACTAGGGCTCACTCTACCCCAGTATGACTTCATCTTAACTAACTCTATCTGCAATGATTCTGTTTCCAGCAATGACAATCAGGGGTCTTCTGAGCCCAGGGCCCAGCTCTGTGATGGGGAAGGTCAAGGCAGTGTGCCAGGCCTGGATGAGAAGAAGAGAGGGTTCTACTGATGAAACATGATGTGGGTGCTTGCTGGGTGAGGGATCCTGTTTTCTACTGCCATTCTTGGATTTGGGGGCAGATCTTTGTTTCTTAGAGTTAGTTTTCCTTTTCCCTTTCTGAGTAGCTCCTGCGAAGTAGAGTCCTGCCATGGTGTGTGTGAGACCCAGCTGCTGCACCAGTTCCAACTCTTCACCTCCTTCTTTTTCATGCCCCTCTTTCCCTTCAAGTCACTAACCCCGCACACGCCCACCTTCCTCTGCAGCCTAGAAGCTTGGTACACAGTTGCTGATGTATTAGAACACACCCTGGCATGAATGTAATTTACATTCTCCTCCCCTCTCCTCCTTCCACTTTGTCCTGGACCACAGGCCCTTGCAGTGCATATCTCTGACAGGGGAACCCCCACTATTGGTGTGCTCCCATTTAGCCTGGATTCAGGCACATCAACGAGCATGTTCTGAGTTAGAGGGATGGGGCGGGTGTGTTGCTGGACCACAGCGTTGGGATATTGTGGGAGGGCACGGGATGTCGTGGGAGGGCACGGAGATATCGCAGTACTCCACTGCCCTCTGTATCTGAGGCTTCATCGCCGTCATTCCCATCTTCCCCGTGAAATGCTCCAGTTTAGTAAGGGATTGCTATGGAAGAAGGCATTTGTACAAGTCACCCCTGAATAGTAAGAGGGGATCTTCTCTTACAGATTCTCAACGTGTACAGGCACAGTGCTAAGTGCTTTCCATCCCTTTTCTCATGTATTTCTCTAAATAACCCCAAGAGGCAGACACTTTCATTATCCCCGTTTCTCAGATGGGCAGTTGAGGGTTTGAAAGGAAATGCAAACTGACCAGAGTCATTCAGCTAGTGAGGGGATTCAAGCACTTGCTTCTAGAACCTCTAGTTCCACTCTCTCATCCACAGGGTGCTCAAGGGGTGGTCAGTGGCCATTTGCATTGGTATTCCCTGGAGAGCTAAGTGAAAAGTTGGGTTCCTGGTCTCCTCCTGATCTATGGAATCATAGAGGTTGGGGTGGGACCCAGGAACCAGCTCCCAGTGACAGGCAGGGCTGAGAATCACTGCCTATGGAGCCCAGTGACCAGGGGACCTTCTCCTCCCCAGTGCCACCTTCCCTTTCTCTTCCACTAGGCTGCCGAGGACCTGCCATCAGCCACATGCAGGGTTCTGAAAGGAAGGGCAGGTGTGACCAGGTCTCCTCACGCCCTCCTTTCCTGCCTGGTGTAGTGGCCCTGGGAGTGCTGGTGGAGGGGAGCCATGATGCCCGCACATGGGTTAGGAGAGGGTGGCTTTTGTGGCTGTGCTGACCTGCCGACTTCTTACTATTTCCGGTAATCCCCATGCCCTTCCCCGTTGCCATGTTCCCCAAGGTCCTAGATGATGGAGGGACCAGGCATGGTGTTGGCAGGCAGTGGCCAGGGCCAGGCAGCCTGAGCCCTGTGTGATGATGATGTGGGAGTGTCTGTGTTGCTGTAATGGAATACCAGGAACTGGGTCATTTATAAAGAAAAGAGGTTTATAAGCTTATGGTTCTGCAGGCTGAGAAGTTCAAGGGCATGGCTCTGGCCTCTGGCGAGGGCTTTCCTTCTGTATCACAACATGATGGGGAAGGTCAAAGGGAAAGTGGACACATGTGAAGATGGGGAAACCCAAGGGGGCCCTGGTGTTTTAACAACCAACTCTCGAGGGAACTAATTCGTTCCTGTGAGAACAAATCCAGTCTTATGAGAGTATGAATGTTAGAGCTACAAGGCAGTGCCAAGTTAATCTTGTCTAGAAGGACCATTTGAGCAAACAGGGGCTCAGAGAGGTAAAATCACTTGCCTGGGTTTGCACAGCAGGTAGGTAGTATGGTTGGGGCTAGAACCCAAATTAATAGGACTGCTCCTAGACTCCTAAGAATGCCAAAATCCAAACTGTAGCTTCTGAAAACAGATGTCCTTACATGCCCGGAGACCTTTGGCTGGTTTCCTGGTAGAAGAAGCTGTTCAGACCCTTCTCTCTTTCCGGTTCCCTGCTGCTTCATGCTGCTGGAGGGAAGCAACAAGCTGGTTTTTCCCCTCTCAGAATAGGAGGCATCCCTGAAAATGTTGGCTTGGATTTCCGGGCTGACTTTCTAAACACTACCACATCCTAAGAGTAAATGGCTATTTTCACACACTATTAAAATTTTAATTTGGAAAACTTCTGTCCTTAGAATGCAAAGTTCACCAGTCATTTTACATCCTGTGTGCTGAGCTAGTTACTAGAACCTTCTTGTGGGTCCTGCTTGTAAGTCCCACTTGTAGTACTGCACTAAGGACTGGTGGGATTTGGACAGCATAGTGACTCTTACTGTTTGAGTTCAAAATGTCCTGCTTGTTTTAAAATGTTCACTCCGTTCAGGTTTCTTCTTCCCTCTCCCCACTCCCATTCCTTCAGAGGCAAGGATGTTTGGATGCTGTAGTGGGAGCTGGTGGTGAAAAATTTAAGTTATTAATGTGACCATCCATCAGACGGTCCTAAATTTCATCTCGGTTCTGCTGGTCTCCAGCCCTGACCCTTACTCCATTTCTGTCTTCCTGCTTCCAGACCTCCAGTCCATCTTTGATCCTTCCCTTTCCTAGTTATCAGTCCATCCCTGACCTCTAACCCATTCCTAACTCCCACCTCATCCTTACCCCATCTCTGAGCTTATCTTTTCCCATCTATCAGGTCAGGGTGGGGGCGACCCTTAGGGAGGGAGGGAGGGAGGGCATTTGTTCTCACGTTACTTCTTGTTGTTGTTGTTGTTTTGAGACAGGTTCTCGCTCTGTCGCCCAGGCTGGAATGCAGTGGTGTGATCATAACTCTCTGTAGCCTCCAACTCTAGGGCTCAAGTGATCTTCCTGCCTCAGTCTCCTGAGTAGCTAGGACTACAAGTGTGTGCCACCATGCCTGGCTAATTTTTAAATTTGTTGTAGACATGGAGTCTCACTATGTTGACCAGGCTGGTCTTGGTCAACAAAGCGAAACTCTATCTATTGGCGGTGCCTTGTAGCTCTAATATTCATACTCTTGTAAGATTGGATTTGTTCTGGCAGGAATGGATTAGTTCCCTGGAGAGTTGATTGTTAAAAATTGGCCTCAAGAGATCCTCCTATCATACTCTGGCCTCGGCCTCCCCAAGTTCTTAGATTACAGGTATGAGTCAACCGTGCCCAGCTTACCTGGTATTTTTTTAAAAACTGAAAGTTTAGTGGTTTGTTTTTTAGATGTTGTCAAAGGGCCCTCTGTCAAAACTGGCTAAGTCAAAGGTGCAGTATCAGAGTTATGCCAGAGTCAGTGGCATCGCAGGCCTTTCACTTGTCAATAATAGTAATAATGATAATGTATTTACTGAGCCTCTGCCACATATTAAACAGTGCTAGGCACATTTCCTAGTTTTAATTCATCAAATCCTCACAATAATCCTAAGAAATAGGTGTTTCAATTCTCATTTTGTTGATGGGAAAACAGAAATAAATATTTTAAGGGGTTTGCCCAAGGGCATAAGTAAGTAAGACAATTAAGAATTACTAAGCGACACAAGCTCATTTAGTTTGTGTCCTGAATAGGTGAAATGTTTGCTTCAAGGTCCCTAGATATCTACCCTGTGGGCTTGCTTTGAGATTTCAGGGTGGTCTGGTGGTGGGTTCTGCAGTGCCCAAGGTCAGAGAAAACTACCTCCCTGACCCTGCGGGGTAGGGCAGCCCTCCCCAGGGCCATGCTAGAAATAAACCCAGGAACAGTTTTCAAGTGGGCAGACTCTCCTGAGGAATAGAGAGGGGCAGAGATGAGGTTTCCAGGATCAGGTAAACAATTGGTGCTGAATTACTCCCTGATCTTGCTGCATTTCAACAAATATTTAAGCACTGGATAATATGGAGTCTACAAAGACGTCAGTCCATTGGAAGCCCTCCAGGAGCCCACCACTTAGAAAAGACCGACAAATGAACTCTGCTGTAAGGTAGGCAAGCAAAGTGCAAAGGCAGAGTGGGCAGGGAGGGGAGAACTGGGGGTGGGAAGGACACAAAAAAGCACGTCGAATTCCAGGAGCCCTTGGTTGCACTTCCATTAGAGGTTTTCCACATTTTCAGAATTGTGTTGGTTGCATGAGTAGGTTCTTTCACCCAGTGTAAAAAAAAAAGGATTACGATATAAAGTGTTTTTGCAAAGTTTGCAGAATTGAATTTTGTTATTACAAGAGGTAATGAGCATGGAGGTGCTTTGAGTCTTTGAAAGCCCTTTGCTGATGTAAGGTGAGAGTTAGAGCCATAACAGCAGAGTGTGGAGAGATAAGCAGAGGTCTAAGGACTGGGTCTTATTCATTGCCAAATCCCCACTGCCTAGCAGGGGCTCAGGGAACTTTTGGGGAGGAACTAAATGAGTGAGTAGAATCAAGGCTCTGAGTGTTTCAAGGAGCACATGGCTAATACTGTCATATGTTGGTTGAGCAGCAGGACCACCCACGGGTGGCCACTGGATTTGGCAAGAAGGAAGAAATTAGTCCCTATGAAAAAGTAGCATCTGAGGAAGGATGGCTAAGAGCTGAGGGGAATGGGCAGAGGGGAGGATCATGTATCTGAGAAGCTTTTCAGTAAACATTAAGGAATGGGATTAGATCATTGCTAGATAGGCCCTTTGGCAATTTAAAGGAACTGTCTTGAAGACCCTCTGTTATGTTTCACCAGGTAGGTGAAGGGGAAGGAGGCAAGGAGTATCAAGGCTGAAGATGCCTGAGCATGAAGGAAGGAACCCTGACTGGATTCTAGAAGAGGTGGAACCCATGGGACCACAATTCAAGAGGAGGGTCCCTTAGAGAGAGCCCTCAGAAACTAGAGATGTGCTAGGAAACACCAATCCTATTTTTCACACCTTTGCTTTTTTTTTTTGGGACAGAGTCTTGCTCTGTCACCCAGGCTGGAGAGCAGAGGCATGATCTCAACTCACTGCAACCTCTGCCTCCCAGGTTCAAGCGATTCTCCTATCTCAGCCTCCCAAGTAGCTGGGATTACAGGCGCCCACCACAACGTCCAACTAATTTTTGTATTTTTAGTAGAGATGGGGTTTCACTGTGTTGGCTGGGCTGGTCTTGAACTCCTGACCTCAAGTGATCTCTCCACCTCGGCCTCCCAAAGTGCTGGGATTACAGGTGTGAGCCATGATGCCTGGCCATATTATTGCTCTGACTTTGTGTGTGCATGGCATGCTGTGACTGTTCCATTTGCCCCTGGGGGTTTGGGCTTCCATGCAGTTTTTTTTTTTTTTTTTTTTTTTTTTTTTTGGAGATAGAGCTTCGCTCTTGTTGCCCAGGCTGGAGTACAATGGCATGCCCTCGGCTCATCGGAACCTCCGCCTCCTGGGTTCAAGTGATTCTCTTGCCTCATCCTCCTGAGTAGCTGGGACTACAGGTGCCCGCCACCATGCCCGGCTAATTTTGTATTTTTAGTAGAGACAGGGTTTCTCCATGTTGGTCAGGCTGGTCTCGAACTCCTGATCTCAGGTGATCCACCCACCTCACCCTCCCAAAGTGCTGGCATTATAGGTGTGAGCCACTGTGCCCAGCCTTCCGTGCAGTTTTAGAAGCCGCAGGTTTCCCCCTTCTTCAGTCCTGGCCTGTATAGGCAGGTCCCGTGGGAGGCTGGGGCTGTACCTTGTATTTAGAAGTGTGTGTGTGTGTGTGTGTGTGTGTGTGTGTGTCCAGGGCTGTGGGACTCCCTCATTTTACACAGGGGGAAGCTGAAGCTCCGAGAGGAAAGTGACTACTGCTTTGTTTTTTCCTTCTGCTAGCTTGATGCCTAGCATGTGGCAGATAGGGAACACATACCTCTTGAATAAATCCAGGAAACAGCTAGTTAGTGGCTGTGATACAAGAATCCTGTATCTGTCTCTGTCTTCCATGACACGTCCCAGGATTTCTTGTCTCTGTCTTCCATGACACGTCCCAGGATTCTGCCTGTTTTATACCAACATCCCTGGAAAGTAATACTGGAGTAGTGAGCAGGAATCTCTATTAATGGAATTATTTCACTCAGTAGCATCAGATTCAACTACCTTTGAGGGCTTCCCTCTGTGTCATACCCTTTCTCATGCCCACGACCTCCTCTACTTTCTGCCTCCTTATTGGGAAAAACAAAAACAAAAGCCAAAACAAACCCAATCTCTCAGCCCCTTCCCCCAATCCTCTATCAATTCCATGAAAGAAGGCCTTGTGCTTAAATAATCATGTGAAAAGAAAAAAATCCCACCCTCATATGAATGCGAAAGGGCACTGGCTCAGGCAGCTTTCAGTCTTTATCTACATTAGCGATTTTGTGGATCGTTGCTGTTTTTGTTGTTGTTTGCTCCTGGTGGGGTGGTATCCAGTATTCCAGTGTTCATATAATGCCTTGACTTTGCTATCGCTTCTCCTAGGATAATTATAGGTTGGCATAATGTACCTATTGTTCTATTCCACAAAGAAGCACTGTCACAGGATGATGGGATGGGGCTGGCAGGAGGCACGCAGTGTGGATCTGGAAGGGGGGAATCTTTTTCTTGTGTGTGTGCGTGTGTATGTCCTGGACAGCAATGCTGGATCTTGAGTTATTTTTTCGTGTTCCGTTCTTTGGATTCCTACCCACTCATCCCCTATTTTCCCAGTCATTTGTTCCTCATTGTCCTCTCCAAGTTCTTGTTTCTTGTCGTCTCTGCACCCTTCCCTTCTGGGGTTATCACCATGACTGGGCCCGGTGGCTTCAACCATAGATGTTGAGCTAGGGTGTTGGAGGTAGTGTTTAAAATTCTTTCAGGGAAGTTATTTGCCTGTGTATGACAGGTTCAAGGGCTCACCACATTGCCAATGACCTCACAGGCCATCCAGGCCCAGCCCTTTCACTGGACATGTTTGTGTTTCTTATTTGAATTGGTCAGAGCCTTTTGTGATACAAAGCTCTTGACACTTTCTGGGACATGTTGGAAAATGTAGGCATTCATTCATTCATTCACTCATTCATTCACTCTTTGTGAGATCATCAGATGCTTACTCTGAGACTAGGTCTGGACTAGATGGACTAGTCCATAGAGATGAGGAAAACAAAAGACAGCATTCCTACCGTTGGGCATCTTCCACTCCAGTTGCCCACGTAGGCAGGTCAAATGTCTTCAGGTACTGTTTGTCCATGAGACCTCTATGGGATCCAGGCTGGGTGACACCCTGGGCTTATCTCTTGTATCTAAAAATCAGAACTAGGTTTTCATGGCTCATCGCCAGCCTCATCACCAGGCAACAACCTCTTTTTTAGTAGTGAGATTTCCCTTGGAGTGTTTTGTGGTAATATCTGTTTCTCGTTTCTCCCTCTCCCCAGACCCATCTGCATTGGGGCTGGTAGTCATGCTTAGACTTGTTTTTGACTCCAGCCATAAGCAGCTTTTTTGACTAAGAACCACTGGCGTCTGAATGCGATGACTACCTACATGCCTATTGGTCTTGGAAGCCAGGGTCTTCACACCTCACCCTGAGAGAGAGGCAGTGGCAGATTTCATTTGAAGCCGGGGGACAGAAAGCCCACTGGGACGAGATTCTGTGGGCACAAACTTAGGAAGAGAGGAGGACTTTTCTATCCTTGGAAGGGGCCTGCTTTAGTTGTGCTGCCTAGGAAGGCACATGTTATACTAAAATATTATTTGTTCTCCATCTGACTCTTGCATTTAACTGGGAGTCCTGTATTTTATCTGTCAATGTGACAAGGGGTGGGCAGGTGGAGAGGTGGGCACAGGTGGAGAGGTAGGCAGTGGGGCAGGGGCCCTGGACCTCCATGGGGGTGATGATGGCAGGATGTGGTCATTGGAGTGCTGAGGTCCTGAAGGGTGGCGTGATAACTGCCCATGTCCAGGCTATCACATCGAGACAGGCTGGAAGGGAGATCAAAGATCTCTGCCATTTGTGGTCTTTGGAGAATTCACTGTGAGGAGTAGCACTCACATGAGCTAAGGGAAAAGAACAGTCTTTAGCCTTGCTTCCCATCCAGTTTGTATCTGAAAATATACAAATGTATTCCCTTTGTATACATTTTAAAAAGAATCCAAATTCTTTTCTTCTGGTAAGTTAAAACAAACATTTCCAGGGCTAGAAATCCATGTACTCAGGAACTATCAAAAATATGTCAGTTTTGGGCTGTTGGGGGCATGTGCCTTGAGGTATGTGCTCACAGGAGGGGCTGGGGGCTCAGAAGCTTTGCTCCCACTCCCAAGAGCTAATTTTGAGCTTTGATATCTACGTGACTCTCAAGAGCATGCGTGTGGGACCTGGCAGGCCCTTGGAGATTAGCCAGTCTGAAAGACAGGGACTCACAAAACTTAGGAGCTGTGTGAAGGGTTTGACAGATGAGCAAACTGGAGCCCAGAACACTTAGTGATGGGCTTCAGGGCCCCCAAGGCAACAGAGCGGGGCGAGAACATGGGTCTTCTGACTCCAGGTTGTGTACAGTTCACCATGACTCTGCACTCACTGGTCCTGTGGCCTCTCAAATATGAACATGTTGAGGGCAGAAGCCAGAAGTCCCATTTGTCTCGTGGTGTTCAGGTGGTGGGGGTAGGGGTAGCTGTGATGGCCCTGCACACCCAGCTGTCCCTGTGAGAGCATTTGCTTGCTCTCCTCACTCACATGGTGCCACTTGTTGGTGCCACTCTGTTTGCTACTCAGCAGGAATTTGTTTTCCATGGCTCATCCCATGCCTTTGCTTTCTTGACTCTGAGTCACCCCAAAGGTGGATGCCTGGCAGGGGCGGTATCAATCCCTAAGGATAAGTCCCTAAGAATCTAGTTCTTCCTACCTCTTGGCAGCTACCCTTCTTTGATGTCCTTGGGGCGTTGTGTGTGAAACTCTATTTTCTCCTACTGTCCTACACCTTCAGTCCCTGGCTGTAAGAGACATGAGATGAGAGGTCCTCCTGTGTTGTGTCTTGTGCCTGGTGTTCAGGGCGGCATATCCAAGTATGTATGGGCGTTGTCCAGGCACCATTTAGTATGAGGCTATTTTCCTGATCTGTCCCCACTGGATACCTATATCCTGAGCAAAGTGAGAGCCGAACCCACCCGGCTACGGTGTCACTCTGTGGCAGTCCCTGGAAGAACTCTTCCACTCAGAACTTTGTGATGACTTCACAAAGACAACAAAAGGAGGAATGTGATTCATAGGGGTGTGAACGATATGTAGTTTTCTAAGCAATTGCCTGAACTGTGAGCATATAAACCATGGTGAGGGGTTCACAGTGTGGTTCTGTATGAATCACCAGTTACCTCCTTGAGGTCATGGTGATGCCTTCAGCCAGGTGGCTGAGGGACAGTCCTTGTCCTGGCTCGGACTCTGGTCTCTATTGCTGCTATGTTTTTATTTTTTTCTCAGTTCTTTGAGCCACTTAGTGTCCCTCACCAGCCATCCTGGGGTCCTCACATCCTTGTTTCAAGACCAGAGCCTCACGGATACATTTGTGGATATTGGCCTGCAATTCTTCCATGTCCAGACACCAAAACCCAGTGCCTGCATCCTCTGTAGCTTCTTCTGTTTCTGTGGCTGCCTGCCCAGATCCAAGTAGATGCTGGGGATTGAGCGAGACTGCCTTTTAGGGCCAGCTTTTCACAGCTACCTGTGAATGCCAAGACTGGCTTCTCTTTGTGCTGCACTATTGGTAAGGTCATGGCAACCACTGTGTCTTGAGAGGGAGGAGAGCAACTATGGGGTGAGTGCTACCCACAGAGCCATCTCCCATTATTCCAGACACCCAAAACCGTACAGAAGTAAGTCTATAGATATCTCCTTTCCTATATTATCACATGGCCCCCTGACTGCAGTGGCCTGCAGTTTTAATTCTTTGGTTGTATCATGCCTATTTGTGTGTAGGTTCAACTTGCAACTACATAACTACTTGCTTGTCTGCCTATCCATCCATGCATCCATCCATCCACCCATGCGTCCACCCATGCGTCCACCCATGCGTCCACCCATGCGTCCACCCATACATCCATCCGTGCATCCACCCATGCAACTATCCATCCATCAATCCATTCATCCATCCATCCATGCATCCATCCACCCACCCGTGTATCCACCCATGCATCCACCCATGCGTCTATCCATCCATCGGTCCATTCACGCATCCATCCATTCATGCATCCATCCATGCAGTCCTGCATCCATCCATGCAACCCTGCATCCACCCATGCATCCGTCCATGCATCCATCCATGCATCTGTCCATGCATCCATCCGTGCATCCACCCGTGCATCCATCCATGCATCCACCCATGCATCCATGCATCCATCTGTGCATCCATCCATGCATCCATCTGTGCATCCATGCATGCATGCCTCATCCATCCATGCATGCACGCATGCCTCATCCATCCATGCATGCATGCCTCATCCATCCATGCATGTATGCATGCATACCTCATCCATTCATACATGCATGCATGCATCCATACATCCATCCGTGTATCCATCCATCCATGCAACCATCCATCCATCCATCTATCCATGCATACATGCATGCATCCATTCATCCATGTGTGCATGCACCCATCTGTGCATGCATCTATGCATCCATCCATCCATCCATGCATCCGTGCATCCATCCATGCATTCATCCATCCATCCATCCATCCATTCATCCATCCATCCATTTATCAATTTATCCATCCAATAAGGGATGGTAAACTTATGTATTTAAAGGGACCAGGCAGGTAAGGTAAATGAGGAAATGGACTCGGTAAAGACAATAGGGAGTGGTGGGGACCGTGATGAGCTGCAGAGAGCAGCTCACTGAACTGCCATCTGTAGCATTCCCTGGCTAGAATTTCCTCTCAGGTTTGATGTGTGGCGTCTGACAGCCACAGTGAACCATCCTTATTTCAAAAGCATTTGAGTTCATGCAGCCTAGAGGTATTTGGATGGGGCCCCTGGGCTCTTCCTCAGCCTTATTAGAGTCTGTTGGTAACATCAAATGGTGGGATGTGCATCAGGCAGGACTTTTTAAGATTGCAAATGGTAAGAAACTCCACTCATAGTGCTTAAACACACGGAGGAATGTGTGGGCTCATGTAACTAACAGCTCATGAGTGTATCTGCCTCAATTGTGACTTGGTCTAGGGGCTCAGCAAGGTCCTCTCGACTCCCTCCTTCTCTCCTTCATCTCTCAACTCCAGTTTTCCTTACATTGGCATCCTTTGTAGACAGGCCTGCTTGATGGGTGGCTCCCAGCAGCTTTAGGTATATATTGTTATCTGCCTTTCCATACTAGGAGAAAGAAAGTGCCCCTCTCCCCCAGAAGTTCCAGGATTGACTCTAATTTGCCTGCCTCAGACCACATGTTAACCCTTGAACTGACCACTCTTGAACTGATCACTAAAGGATGTGGGTCTCTCTCTCTGTCTCTCATATATATATATATATATGATCTTGCTCTGTTGCCCAGGTTGGAATACAATGGTGCGATCATGGCTCACTGCAGCCTTGACCTCCTGGGCTCAAGCGATCCTCTTACCTCAGCCTCTAGAGTAGCTGGGACTACAGGCGTGCATCACCATACCTGGCCAATTTTTGTAGAGACAAGATCTCACTATGTTGCCCAGGTTGGTCTTGAACTCCTGACCTCAACTGATCCTCCTTCCTCAGTCTCCCAAGGTGCTGGGATTACAGGTGTGAGTCCCCATGGCTGGCTAGAACATGGGGGTTTTCTTTTTATTTTATTTTATTTTATTATTATACTTTAAGTTCTAGGGTACATGTGCATAACGTGCAGGTTTGTTACATATGTATACTTGTGCCATGTTGGTGTGCTGCACCCATCAACTCGTCAGCACCCATCAATTCGTCATTTATATCAGGTATAACTCCCAATGCAATCCCTCTCCCCTCCTCCCTCCCCATGATAGGCCCCGGTGTGTGATGTTCCCCTTCCTGAGTCCAAGTGATCTCATTGTTCAGTTCCCACCTATGAGTGAGAACATGCGGTGTTTGGTTTTCTGTTCTTGTGATAGTTTGCTAAGAATGATGATTTCCAGCTGCATCCATGTCCCTACAAAGGATGTAAACTCATCCTTTTTTATGGCTGCATAGTATTCCATGGTGTATATGTGCCACATTTTCTTAATCCAGTCTGTCACTGATGGACATTTGGGTTGATTCCAAGTCTTTGCTATTGTGAATAGTGCCACAATAAACATACGTGTGCATGTGTCTTTATAGCAGCATGATTTATAATCCTTTGGGTATATACCCAGTAGTGGGATGGCTGGGTCATATGGTACATCTAGTTCTAGATCCTTGAGGAATCGCCATACTGTTTTCCATAATGGTTGAACTAGTTTACAATCCCACCAACAGTGTAAAATTGTTCCTATTTCTCCACATCCTCTCCAGCACCTGTAGTTTCCTGACTTTTGAATGATTGCCATTCTAACTGATGCGAGATGGTATCTCATTGTGGTTTTGATTTGCATTTCTCTGATGGTCAGTGATGATGAGCATTTTTTCATGTGTCTGTTGGCTGTATGAATGTCTTCTTTTGAGAAATGTCTGTTCATATCCTTTGCCCACTTTTTGATGGAGTTGTTTGTTTTTTTCTTGTAAATTTGTTTGAGTTCTTTGTAGGTTCTGGATATCAGCCCTTTGTCAGATGAGTAGATTGCAAAAATTTTCTCCCATTCTGTAGGTTGGGAACACTGCGGTTTTCTTATTGGCCAGGCCTAGTCACAAGTCTGTCTCTGAAGTTGGAGGATGGAGTGGAGTTGATTTTACACAACTGATAGTGAGAGAGAGGTAGAAAATGGAGGTATTGTTACTAGAAGGAGGTAGAATGGTATCTGGGCAGGCAGACAACCTATGTCCACCACAGGGAGGATGTGTTGATGGAAGGATGGAGCTATTACAATTGTGCTGTCAAGGAAGACCCAGAGCCCTGAGCACGGCTGGTGTTGCCCAGCCATTCAGCCCTACCTGCTTGGTGGTTTGAGTTGCTTTCCCTGATACCTTCTGTCCAGCCCCATCATCCGCGGGATGGGGAGAGCGCACTGCCTCGGGACACAGGCTACCTTCCGCTGCCTCCTGCACACTCCTGGGATGCTTGGGTATGAGGACACCTGATGTTTACTCTAGAACTGTGACTTCCAAAGGTTTCGGGAATTTTAGGAGAGGGCAGTAACCCAAGCAGACCCTGTATGCCTGGAGCACCCTGTGAACTTCCAGTCTGGTTCTGCCACTGTGGAAGGAGTTGCCAAGACAAAGGATTTCCATTTAGCAGTACCAGACCTGGGCTCGGAGCTCAGCTACACTGATCTCAAGACTTGGCCCAAGGCAGGAACTGAGGGTGCAGAAGAGTCATACTTGGAGTGTGGAGCTTCTGACTTCCCACATTGGGCAGAAGTCTCTGGAAGGGAAAGGGATCCGGCTGCATCCTCAGCAGCTGGCAGCCCCTGCTGCAACCAACTAGGGACCCAGAGTTCTCCATGGGAACTCTGGAGCTAGAGGATAAATCTTGTAGGTATCAGGTCTGACCTTGGTCACATGTAATCCTCAGTGCTAGAAATACCAGCTCTCTTTGGAGTGAGCAATAGTTTTCTCCACTATCAAGGATAATTTTAACCATTTCCTACCTTGGTTTCATACATGTATGTATGTATGTAGAAAATACGGCTACTGGGATACAGAATATTAAAAGGAAGACAGCAAAAGGATAAATGGGGCTCTTAAGAGGATATATTATAAAAACACTAGAAACCATTAAAAAGTAAAGCTCTGCTTATAGAGGAAGTAGAATCTTTTTTTTTTTTTTTTGAGACAAAGGCTAGCTCTGTCTTCCCAGGTTGGAGTGCCGTGGTGCGATCCTGGCTCACTGCAACCTCCACCTCCTGAGTTCAAGCAATTCTCCTGCTTCAGCCTCCCGAGTGGCTGGGATTACAGGTGCCCGCCACCACACTCAACTAATTTTGTATTTTTGGTAGAGACAAGGTTTCACCATTTTAGCCATGCTGGTCTTGAACTCCTGACCTCAGGTGATCTGCCCACCTCAACCTCCCAAAGTGCTGGGATTACAGGCATGAGCCACTGAGCCTGGCTGGAAGCAGAATCATTGATGGTAAAAAGTGCTCAGAGCCTTCCCATGCTATCTTATTTGCTACAACAACCCTGTGAGGTTGACAGGGAAGGGTAATTTTTTAATATCTATTTTATAGATGTAGAAATGGTAATTAAGAGAATTAGCAAGATCTCCCAGTTATTGTGAATCTAGAACCCAGATCTCTATAAGCAACCAGTCTAGTTTTCAATCACTGCATTCTACATTATATGTTCATGTAAAACTTTCTTTTCTATTTGACTAAACTTGGTGAAAAAGAATGTTGGCTAGGAAGAAAAAAGAAAATGGATTTTAAAATTAGGTAACCCCATTTAAAAATATTCTTTAAGCTGAAGTATTTCAATAGAATTATGTGATCTTATATGATTTCAGTTTTCCAGCATATGACATTTATTTATTCACAGTTTTATTGATTTATCAGTTCAATACTTTATTCATGAAGCATTTACTATGTAACTGTTATATGCCAGGACTTTTATTGGCTGTTGAAGATATAAAGATGAAAGAGACATTCACTCCTGCCTCTGTTAGTTTTGCAGCTTACCAAAACACTGTAAAGCTTAATGGCTTCAAATAGCAACCATTTATTTTGCTTACTATTCTGTGGATTGGCAATTCGATTTGGGCTCAGCTAGCTGGTTCTTCTGATTGGGGCTTGGTTAACCTATGTGTCTGCAGTCGGCTTGTCCTAGATGAATAGCTTCATCTAGGATAGCTTGTTTCTGTTCTGTGTCTGCTCATTCCCCAGCAGGCTAGCCCAAGTGTATTCATATGCTAAGCAACTAGGCAGGGTTCCCGGAGAACAGAAGGGAAGCTTGAAAGGTCTCTTGAGGCCTGAGCTTGGTACCGGTGTAATCTAACTTCCATTGTATTCTGTTGGCCAAAGCAAGTCACTGAGTGTATCCTAGTAGACCCCTTGGCCGCAGGAAGGTAGTTTTACTTAGTCTTCTATCCAGGTGTGATGCTTCATCCTGTCTTCTTACGGGCTTGACTTTTCTTGTCACTTCCTCATGCCTCACCTTACCCCATTGGGAAGACCTGCCCACTCTCCTTCCTCCTTTTCTCTAAACCTCCCTACCTCTTGGGGTCCATCTTTATAAAATCTTCTGTGGTGATTCCAGACTTAACTGACCTCTCAATTCTTTGTATCGGCAATGATAGTTGTAGCTTGCATTTACCACTCACGGGGTATTTGAGTTGGGAGTTGAAGATGAAAAAACTATCCCTGGCCCCAAGAGGTCTACTTTCTAGGAAAACAGGAATAAGAAACAGCAACTCATAGAGCTGTTATTAGGATTAAATGAATTAATGCACATACAATGTTTATTGTAGTGTCTGAGACATAGTACATGCTCTAGAAATCCAACATGCCAAAGGTTTACATGATCTTTAACCTATGCTATAGTCTTAAGAGGCAGATTTTCCTGTCTCCATTTGTTTGTTTATTTATTTATAAATAAATCTCACTCTGTCACCCAGGCTGGAGTGCAGTGGCATGATCTTGGCTCACTGTAACCTCCACCTCCTGGGCTCAAGCTATCCTCCCACCTCAGACTCCTAAGTAGCTAGCTGGGACCACAGGCCCATGCCACCATGCCTGCCTAATATTTTGTGTTTTTGGTAGAGGTGGGGTTCTGTCATGTTGCCCAGGCTGGTCTCAAACACTTGAGCTCAAGTAATCTGCCTGCCTCAGCCTCCTAGGATTACAGGCGTGAGCCACCACACTTGGCCTCTGTCTCCTTTTATAGATGGGGAAAGGGATGCTCAGGTAAGTTACATACTTTCCTAAAGTCACCCAGCTAATTAGCAGATCACATTCAAGTCTAATATATTCTAATATAGACCCAATGTGTATATATTTTAACTTCACCTGAGATATTCCAATAATGGAATCCAATGATTCAGGTAAGATAAAATCCTCGTTCCTTTGGTCCTTGCCTCAGTTTGCACATACACAGAATTGGAAGGCAGAAAGGTTTGTGATAGAAATTGTTGACTGTAAGCTGTAGCTCAAATTGATCACAACACAATTAAAAATAAAGTGCAATTGTTTATAAGAGAAAGACCTACAAGGGAATGGAGCCTGAGTTTGTGGAAAACAGGAGTGTGTGGGCCTCATCTTTTCTTTTTCTTTCTGCGGAAAGTAAACTGAGATCCATGATTCTGGACCACATCCCGACAGGGAAATTTTGATCATATCTCTAGATCTTTGGGTATCTCTGCTGGGGCTCCCTGACCTCAGCATGGAAGGGTCAGTCTGCATTGGCCAAATAGCCCCTCTAATTCCTGGGACTTGACAGGGCCTGGTAGTATTTGCTGATAGCCAAGTACTTCACGTCAAGCTGGTTTATTTAGTGACTGGGTCTGACAGAACCAAAGTAATAGAATAACAGTACCAAGCAATTTCTTAATTGCCATTACTAAACATTCACCGTGTGCCAGACATGGCGTGAAAGATTCTGTGTGCATTTATTCTTTATTCCTTAGGATACATGAACCCTACAATGTTAGTGCGTCTAGTTGGGAAAATGGAAGTTCACACAGATGAGCTTCTGGTCTTGAATAGCTTCAGCTGGGACTGGTGGTGAAGCTTAGATTTGAACCCAGAGCTATGTGGCTCCAAATCCTGTGCTCTTAGGCATCATATGTTTTATACTTTTTTTTTTTTTTGGTCAAAAAGAGGACTGCTTCAATATTCCTGGGCTTGGGACATAACTGTGTTTCTTTCAATGCCTCACCATCGCTTTGACAGTATTCAAGTATACCTTGCAGCAGCAGCAGAGCCACTTTTGGTAGATAGAAGTGTGACCCAGCCTCCAAAGATGTCCACATCCTAATCCTTGGAACCTGTGAATATGTTACCTTAGATGGTACGAGGGATTTTGCAGGTGTGGTTAAGTTAAGGACTTTGAGATGAGGAGATTGTCCTGGCTTATGTGGATGAGTCCAGTGTAATCACAAGGGTCCTTGTAAGAGGGAGACAGGAGGGTCAGAGTAAGAGCCAGAGATGTGACGATGGAAGTGGAGGTAGAAGTGACATACAGGAGGGAGGAAGCAGCTGCTGGAAACTGGAAAAGCCAAGGAAGAAGCTGCTCCCTTAGAGCTTCCAAAAGGAATATAGCCCTGCTGATGCCTGGATTTTTAGCCTTAGGACTCGTTTTGGATTTCTGACCTCTAGAACCGTAAAATCATACATTGGTGTTTTCATCAACTGTGAAGTTTGTAGTAATTTGTCTCAGTAGCAATAGAAAACCAACACGGCACTTTTCTACCTGTCCTATGGAATATCCCAAAGTTCCAGGCTGCTAAGACTCCTCCTCCTTTGTGACCCGGTGCCTTTTAAACAAAGGCAATGTATGCCCTCGACCCACTTCTGGGAGGATGTGTGCTGTGAGCTAGGCTTCTGCTACTGGGGATGGTTTTTCACGGAATCATCCCCACACTCTTGGCTGTGCTTCTGACTACTGACCCCACTAGCTAGAAGCTGACTGGTGAGATGGTGGTGGTGAGGCAATCTGTAGCAATGGCATTGAGCTATTTTATTTTTTAATGCTTTCTGCTTCTGCTCATCTCTGTGGACAGAGAGTCCCCTGGAGTGGATAATACTGCCTGGGAGTTAACTCATGAGCTGGCTTTTTCTGCCACTGGTGGTGGCAGCGAGTGGACGGTAGGACCCCACATTGTGGTAATAATCGCTAATATTTGCTGATCACCCACAGTGAGGTCATCTCATTTGTTCTTGTCAGTGGGAGTCCATGAGAAGGGTCCTAGTATCATACCCATTTTGCACATGAGGAGAGTGAAGCTCACAGAGTTCAACAGCTCAGACAGCAAGTAAGCAAGGAGCTGGGACTCAAACCTGGTGTCCTAATGCCAGTGCCCCAGCCTTTCACTGAAGTGCTTCGCTGCCACCCACTTGGGGCAGCATGACATGGAATAGGCACTCTGTGGATGTTGCCTGACTGGATGAATGTTAATGTTTACTGGCCATTTGGATAGGCCAGGAGCAGCTTCACGAACCCCTATCCCGAGGCAGCAAGGTGGGCTGGATGGTGGCCAGAGAACCCAGCTGGCCAGCAAGGCATTTTCTCTTGCAGGTGCATGGATCATATGGAGCTGGCGGTGTTATTTGTTATTAGGCTCCCACATCTGGACTGCTGGGCAGGTCCAGCGAAATTCTCGTTGAATTTGCCAACATCCTCTATGCAAGGGAGCTGCAGACAAGTGAGAGGTGGGGACGGTGATCTGTCAATGTCTCTCTCTCCCCTGGGGCTTCCCCACCCCATCTTTGGATGCTCTACATGGCCCAGCTGGTGATTCAGGATGGATGTTGGATGCTGGCTTGTTAATTTCCTTTCTTCCTTCCCGGATATGGAAGAGAGATGGAGGTAGAGCGTGAGGATGGAGATAAACTTAGTGTGAAGCTGCAGGGGGAGCCCATATGGCCTTGGCCTGCCTGGAGATTACCAGTGTCCTTAATAAACTGGCAGCTTGTGTGGATGTTTTTTTGCCTTCTACTTTCTTTTATGTCTTGCTTTTGTGAGAAAGAGGAGAATTTACCACCAATGAGCCTCATGCTGTACGATGAAGAGAAAGCAAGTGACCTCAGCCGTCTCTCCCCTCCCTCTGTCCCCAGGAGTGTCTTGTCAGCTTGAGTGGTCTTCTTCACCCAGCGAGTCCACGTGGGGCAATGCTGCCTTATTAAATGGCCTCATGGCTGTGGTGTGACACTTTTGGTTTCCTTTCTCTCCAGATCTCCCTCAAATTATTACTTCATTTGCAGTAGTGATCAGAACAAGGCAGTTCTATTGATTTCTCTCCTTTCATTCTGAGTTTCTCCATAAATTAATTGGGCCTAATCATGTTTGCAATCCCATCTGTAGGGGGAATTGAACTTTCAGTGTTTAAAGGGAGGGACGGAGAATGATTTTGATTGGAGTGAGACCATTCAGATTCTATTTGTGCAGAGATTTTATGATAACACCCAGTTCTGTGTTTCAGCAGTGGTTTTTTTTTTTTTTTTTAATTATTATTTTGAAGAACAGTCTCAGTTCTGGATATTTTCCTTGCAGTCTATAAAATGTTGTGGGAGCCATTCCGCTGGAGAAGCAGCATCAGCAATCTAAGATTTGGAGGAGTTGAGGGAGAGAGGTTCAGGTCAGCTCTGGAGATTTGGGCCACACTGGCTCATTGGAAGTGGCCTCTGCTGACTGGACCTGGTTCCATCGGGACACCGGAGACAGGACTTCACTGGGAGGGGTGGAGTTGTTTGTAGGAGCAGGCGCTGCTGCTGTTGCTGCGGGTCCTTGGAGTGCTTTGTTACCCTGGGGACCGAGAGCTGGCCAGCAGTCATGTGGACCAAGGTCGGGAGGCTGTGCTGAGCCGGGTTCTCCAGGAGTCCATGGCGTGGACTATTTTGGGCTGTGTGGGGGCAGCGCTGTGGGGTGTGTGTGTGCAAGAGAGTATGTTTGCCTCCAAGAATCACTCCCAACACTAGAAATGTGGATTTCTTTTTCTTTTTTTGCCATTGCTTCCTAAAAAATAAAAAGCAAAAGCCTTTGGATTGTGAGTGGTGTTCACAGGGAATGTGCCTTTTGGCTGCAGAAAGGACTTAGGGAAGTACAGTCGGCTCCAGGTCCAGCGGCAGGAGGCCTTCCCCCTCTTTGTGTCACCCTGTCCCTCCCCTTCAGTGTTTCCTCGTGACAGTCCTGGGCCTGACTCGGAGGGGTCTGTGCTTGCAGGCTTGTTTTGTTGAAATGCTGGTGTGTGCCCAAGGACGAGTGATGGCTCCTGGCCGGCTCTGCAGGAAGGAGCAGTGGGTTGGGGTTGGGGGGCTAGGGGGGCATGTTCCAGCCCCCTGGCTGCTCAGCACTCACCATGGCCAAACCGTGCCATGCCCCTTGGACAAAGGGACTCTAGGCAGCACGGAGCCCTCTGTGTTCTTTATCCTAACTCTCATCCTGCTCCACCTGATCTCCCAGCCATGGATGGCTGGCATCTCTCAGCTGCCTGCTTGGACTAGGTTCAAGTCCGTGGCCCCGCCTGTCGTTCGAAGGGATCGGTTATGAGGCAGCATGTACTGGTGGGGAATTAAGGCCTTATAGATTTGGGCTGACCTGGGCTCTCATTCCAGTTCTGCCACTTAGTAGTTTTAAGGTTTTGGTTAAATTCCTTAACCTCTGTGAACCTGTTTTTCTCGTCTTTTAACATGAGAGTGAATGTATGCAAATGGCAACCCAGAACCTGCCACATAGTAGTTGCTCAACAAATGATACTGTGATTTTGAAGCTGTGATAGCGGCTTTGTTTGAGGCACAGGACCTCATCTGAGGGGTCCCCTAACACCCTGCACAGGAGGAACCTCCCACCATAGGAGACCCCTGCACTGGACCCGATGCTCTCTGCTTTCTCCCAGTCTTGGGAGGACAGCTTGCTGTGGGTTTGCTGGGCTCCCTGGGGCACTGCTCTCCCTGGTGGGGCTGCCAGGGCAAACCTTCAAGCCAGCAAATCAACATTTATTTATAGGTCTTGGAGAGAGAGAGCAAACCCCGGCAGCAAAGAAGGGCCTGGTGAGGCAGCTGCAGTGACCAGGGGACATCGGCAGTGGTGGAGGACCTGGGGGAGGGGCAGAAGCCATGTGGCACCCGTATGTCCAAGAGTCAGGGTTCCAGCAAAGCAGCAGCTTCACACGAAGTAAACTGAGGAGTGTTTAATAACATGTCTAGTTTCAAAACTGTGGGCAGGGATTCACATCGTGGGGGGCTAGTGCAGCAGCCGAGGGCTAGGTGGGGGGAGTGGGGAAGGTCACCGGATTGCAGAGGTAGCTGTATGAAGAGGGCTGGCCCACAGGAGCTGCGACCTTCAGTGGGCAGATGCAGACACTCCACAGTGACCCGGCAGGAAAGGGCTGGGAGAGGAAATTCCCTGTCTCTCTTCCCTCTCTTGGCACCTGCCGCTGACCCAGACCACCAGAAGCAGAGGGAAGATGGCAAGAGGCTGACCACACAGGACAGACTCCCGCAGCACCAGCAGGGAAAAGAGTGGCAGAGAGAGAATCTGGAGGGACTGATGGAGGAGAGCCAGTACACAGAGGCCAGAGAAAGAGGCGATGGGGTTCTCAGAGGGGAGAAGGAAGGCTGGGGGCATTTTAGAGGTTCAGGGGTAAAGAGAGTCATGTTACTGAGGGGACTCAGCCAGAGGCAATGAGGCAGAATGCTTAATATCATGGACTCAGGGGGACTGACAGAATGGGGGTTAAGTCTTACCCTGTTTCTGTATGGTCTTGGACAAGCTGTGTAACCTCTGAGTCTCAGTTTCCTCATCTGTAACATGGGAATGATAAAGACAATATTCTCTACCTCACATCAGGGTACAATGAAATCGTAACCTACTCAGCAAGGTGCCTGGTACACTGTAACGTCTCAATAAATAAAGAACAGATAGATGAGTTTGCATAAAATAAAGTGTCCAATTAAGTAGCCATCATGTATTATGGAAGGCTCAGTGGGGACATCAGACAATTCATTCATCCAACTAATTAAATTTATAGAGTGCCTACTACATGCCAGGTACCAGCTTTAGGCACTGGTGATAGAGGGGTGAACAAACTCGACCGGTCCTTCTCCCAGGAAGCTTTTATATCTAGTGAGAAAAGCAGGCAGTAAATAAACATATACATTAATTAATTATATTTTTATTTATTATTATTTTTTAAGAGATGGGGTCTCGCTTTGTTGACCAGGCTGGTCTCGAGTTCCTGGTCTCAAGCAGTCCTTCCATCTCGGCCTCCCAAAGTGCTAGGATTACAGACATGAGCCATCGTGCCTGGCCAATTAATTAATTTTAACTAGGGGTGAGGTCTCACTATGTTGTCCAGGCTGGTCTTGAACTCCTGGGCTCAAGCAATCCGCCCGCCTTGGCCTCCCAAAGCATTGGGATTACAGGCATGAGCCACCCGCAGCTAGCCTATAAAATAATTTTTGATAGTTGGCATTGTGTCAGAGTGATGGAAAAAGAATGAGTGCTGGATCTAAGGAGTTTGGGGGAAGCCCCCTGAGGAGGGAGCAGTGAGTGGAGTCCTAAGGAGCAGGAGCACCAGCCCAGGTGCAACCAGGCTCATGCTTATAATCCCAGCACTTCGGGAAGTCAAGGCAGGTGGATCACTTGAGTCCAGGAGTTTGAGGCCAGCCTGGGCAACAAAGTGAGACACGATCTCTCCTAAAAGAAGAAAAAAAAATTAGCTGTGAGTGGTGGCACGTGCCTGTAGTCCCAGCTACTGCGGTAGCTAAGGTAGGTGAATTGCTTGAGCCCTGAAGATCGAGGCTGCAGTGAGTCATGCCACTGCACTCCTGAGTGACAGAGTGAGACCATGTCTCGAAAAAAATATTATTTTAGAAAAGGATGATGTAAATAAGCAGATAGATACAACACAAAATGTCCGAATCAATCAGCAAACCTTTCTTGTAGAGGCAGCGTGGTGTGGAGTGGTTAAGAGCCCAGACTCTGAAACAAGACCACCTGGTTCAAATCCTGACTTGGCCACTGGCCAAGTGACCGTGGGCCTGTGGCTGAAGCTCCCTGAGCTCCCAGGTCCTCAGCTGTATAATGAGGGGCAGTAGTAGCATCTCTCTCATAGGGTTATTGTGGAGATGAAATGCGATTCCTATTTCTAAGCAGGGAGGGCAGCCCTCCTACCGGCAGGGCCGCCTGGGTGTTGTTACTGTTGCTCAGGTAGTCCTGATCCAGTACGGATGCAGTGCCCATGTTCCCCAGGAGCTCACAACCCAGATTGCAACATGCGTTTAAAGAAATCACAGCAACCCGAAGCAACACGTGATGGTTTTCGAATAAGAAGCCACGCCATTATTGGAGGGAGGCATCATTGGAGGGCTGGAGTGGGGATAGGAAGGCTTTGAGGAGGGATGTAAAGACTTGAAGATAAAATTAATCCTAACCAGGTCTGATGGCATTAGGTGAAGACAAAAATAATCATGTCAGCCTGCCCCAAAGCATTGCTTGGCCCTTCACACACTGTCTTTGGCAACAGCCTGTACTTCCCCAGGCCTGGCCTCAATTTTGGGACGTTGACTCTCATATCTACCGATAAGGAACAACCCACCAACCCCTTTGTCGGCCTTTACATCTGTTAAAAGTTGTTGTGAGGCCGGGCGCGGTGGCTCAAGCCTGTAATCCCAGCACTTTGGGAGGCCGAGACGGGCGGATCACGAGGTCAGGAGATCGAGACCATCCTGGCTAACAAGGTGAAACCCCGTCTCTACTAAAAATACAAAAACTAGCCGGGCGAGGTGGCTGGCGCCTGTCGTCCCAGCTACTCGGGAGGCTGAGGCAGGAGAATGGCGTAAACCCGGGAGACGGAGCTTGCAGTGAGCTGAGATCCGGCCACTGCACTCCAGTCCGGGCGACAGAGCGAGACTCCGCCTCAAAAAAAAAAAAAAAAAAAAAAAAAGTTGTTGTGACCCTTCCACTGTCAACCTCCCCCTAGGCTGGAGAGGCAAAGAAAGGTTAGAATTCAGAGGTCAGAAGTCAGGAGCCAGGGAGCTGGGGAGCAGGGCAGAGAGGGAGGGCAGTGTGGATGGAATTGACTAGAACCCTGTGTGTCTGGCAACTGGCAGATTCTTCTGGTAAGATAAGTGGAACCCTCTGCAAGGTAATTATTAGAGAGCATAAATTTCCCAGATAACCTGTCCTCCAAAGAGATATTGATGGCTGGGGGGCATGTGCCGGTGGCAGTCTCCCTCCACCCACAGTTACTCCGCGGTCCCCCTCCTCCTCCTCTTCCCCTCCTTCTTTGTTGCTTCTTCCTCTGATCAGCTGCCCTGCCCGGCCCTCCTCCCCACAGACCACAACCTCTGCTTGCATGAACTCTTCTGGATCTTTCTCAGTGCTCACCTCCTGCTCTTGTAGGGACGAGGTCCGGGGCACAGTGTGGTCCTCCTGCATCCCGTGGGCCAGCAGGATCAGTGGTCGAGATGCAGCTGCCATGGGGAGGAGGAATTTTCCAAGAACAGAAGGAGGGCTTGAGCTTCACTGGGGCCAGGTCCCCAGAATGAACACTTACCAAGCGCATTCCTGTCAGTGTTAGGCACTGTGAAGGACTGGGATCATACCTTGTCCCAGGGCTCAGGCGCTTAGCATGGCTAGGCAGTTAGTAGGCACCTGTTGGCAGATTTCTTTCCCCTTACAGTGCTCTCCAAAGTCCTCTCTTTTCTTCGGAGCCTGTGGGCCACCTGGGGAGCTCACACTTTGGTGAATATTCTTTAAATATTTGACAAATAAAAGAAGAAGTAAAGGCCATGTGCATGGAAAATGGCAGAAGCTGGGCCACCAGAGGCAGCCTCTCCTCTATTGTCCTGAGCAGCTCAGTTCTGACCCCAGACCTGCACCCCACCTCTTGACCAAACTGAACCTGTCTTCCTTAGAAGCCCATGTATTGCCATCACTGTCCATGCCTTGGGCCACGTGTCTCACTCACCACACTCCCACCACAAACAGCTTATTAGTAGGGGGACTTTATCATCTATCAGCCAAGCAAGGGCACTTTTGAGAGGGAAAAGTGTAATAATCATCACAGTGGGACCTTGATGCAAACTGGACTATTCCATGAAAGCGTTCTATTTCCCAAAGTTCTGTGTCTGAGTGACACTAGTGCTCTGCCTGAGTGACGCTACGTTCCTGGTAATGACTTAGTGTGATTAGAGACTGGAGCCCGGGTGCCGCGTGTGGTTGGCCTGCCCACCCCTTAATTGGGCTCTGCCCATGTTCCATCATTTGGAATATGTGAAGACAATCTCTCCATTTGACACATGGGAGGCCTGGGCCCAGAGGGCTTGAGAGATTTGCCAAAGACCCAAAGTGACTAAGTTCCAACTCCAATCTGGAATCCAGGTCTCCTGATTCCCGCATCAGCCTAATAGGGGCAGACCCGCTTTTCCCTATTCCATGGGATGACAGAATGATAGCATAGCTGTGGGCTGGGCTTCTGTGGGCCATGTGCATATCTTGGTCACTTTCTGGGGAGGAAAGGGGCATAAGCAGGGCATGGAGGCACAGTAGGGAGAGGAAGCCACAAAGAGAGTTTCTCCCATGCCTGGCTGTTCCTGAGGGTTCTATTTGGAGTGAGGGGCACAAGGAGGGTTTTGGCACCATTGCCTTTGAGTCTACTCTGGAGAGAGGGCAATGCTCGCAAGTCTTCAGCTGCCTCAGTGGCAGCCTTTAACCCAACGGGAGGAAATGAGGACTGTGCGCCTCTAAGGAGCATCCTTTCATCCATTGGCCAACAGCATTTCCTAGATGAAACAGGGCTGTCGAGGGAGGCTAGAAAAAACAACAACAAACAAATTTTCAGCTATGAGTTTTGCTTACTGTAGTTAACAATAATTATTCAATAGGTAGGGTGAGCTAGTGCTTGTTTTCCTTATTATTAACTGTATTTATGAGTTTTTATTAGGTCGTACCAAGCTGAGATAGTTGTAAAACTATCTGCTTAAGCTGTGTAACTCTTAGGTTTCCTATTCTATTATTTTGTATTCTGAGGGTGGAGGTTTTTCATTATTCAAGGCTTATGTTAAAAACCAGGAGTCGGCAAACTTTTTCTGTAAAGGTCCAGATGGTAAATATTTTAGGCTTTGCAGGCCACATGGTCTTTGTTGCAACTACTCAACTCTGTCATTGTAATACAAAAGCAGCCACAGACAATATGTAAACGGATGGGCATGACTGGCCTCCAATAAAACTTTATTTACAAAAGTTAGTCCTGGGCTAAGTTTGGCCCAGGGGCTGTAGTTTGTTGACCCTTCCCATAAACGATGGAGGAATCCCTGTACTAGGAGTCTGGACTGAGGATCTGATCCCAGCTCTGCCTCGGTATGTCCTATGGACATCGCCTTACCTCTGTGGTTATTGATTTTCTTTTTCTTTTTCTTTTCTTTTCTTTTTTTTAGATGGAGTCTCACTCTGTTGCCCAGGTTGGAGTGCAATGGCACAATCTCGGCTCACTGCAACCTCTGCTTCCTGGGTTCAAGCAATTCTCCTGCCTCAGCCTGCGGAGTAGCTGGGACTACAGGCATGCACCACCACGCCTGGCTAATTTTTTGTGTTTTTAGTAGAAATGGAGTTTCACCAAGTTGGCCAGGCTAGTCTCGAACTCCTGACCTCAGGTGATCCACCCGCCTTGGGAGATTACAGGCGTGAGCCACTGCACCTGGCCTGGTTATTGATTTCCTTTGCAATAAAACCAGGCACCAGACTAGACAGTGTCTTACATTTTGGGATTCTTTAATCTGACCCTTTAGTTTATGACTTTCTGGCATTTCTCTTTTTCTGCCTTAGTCGATGTTCAGAACCACAGGGCCTCTTCAAGTCCATCACCCCTTGCTCACATTTGGGATGGATTTGGTTTCTAAGCTGCATAATGACATTTTGTATTTCTCTGATGGTATCTTTTCAGGAAGCCCCATGTTAACTCTTTTTGAGTTACTGAGAGACGGCTCTGTGATAAAAAGGTTTATTTTTGGGCTATTTGGCAGTTTGGGAAACTGAGGCACAAAGAAAAGAAAGATTAACTAGCAAGTTGGTTGATGCTCATAGAAACCTAGTGCCTCCAAGAAAGGAAGTGTTCAGGTTATTCTAGTTCTGGAGGCAAAACTCATTGTGAGGGGGCAGTGGCGCCCTTGTAAGAGGCCGACAGTACAGTGGCCAAGAGTAAGGTTCTGGCAAGGCTGTTATGTGTTAACAAGGCCACATAGATCCCTAGCAAATCACTCAAGACGTTCTGTACCTCAGTTTGCCAATCTGCAAAGTGGGGTGTGTGTGGGGGTATAAAATCATGGAACTGTATGGAAATAATACAATTACAAGTTGTATGGGGATAATACCCGTAAAGTGCTTAGAACAGTGCCTGGCACACATAGTAAATGTTCAATAAATATTAGCTATGCCACTATTGCTACTATGACTATTGCTACTGTTATCCTTCTATAAATATGTTGAAGGTTCTCTTCTTCATTAAAACTTTTTATTATTATTATTATTTTTTTTTGTAGAGGCAGGGATCTCACTATGTTGCCCAGGCTGGTATTCAACTCCAGGCCTCAAGTGATCCTCCTGCCTTGGCCCCCCAAAGTGCTGGGATTACAGGCATGAGCTGCTGTGCCTGGCCTTTTCTTTATTTTTATACCATATTCATTTTTGACTTTTTTTTTTTTTTTTTTTTTTGAGACAGTGTTTTGCTCTTGTTGCCCAGGCTGGAGTAGAATGGTGCGATGTCAGCTCACTGCAACCTCTGCCTCCGAGGTTCAAACCATTCTTCTGCCTCAGCCTCTTAAGTAGCTGGAACTACATGCACCTGCTACCATGCTTGGCTAATTTTTGTAGTTTTAGTAGAGATGGTTTTTCACCAAGTTGGCCAGGCTGGTCTTGAACTCCTGGTCTCCAGCAATCCTCCTACCTTGGCCTCCCAGAGTGTTAGGATTACAGGCGTGAGCCCCTGCGCCTGGCCCATTTTCAACTTTTGAATTGGAGACTTAGGCTGACCACTTTGCTCCTGGCCTGTGTAAATGACTCTTGATGAGGAGCGAATTGGGAAAGAAGATGGTAAAGGAGAAAGGCCTGGAAAGGAAGGGAGAATGGGAACCTGGGAAAACAAGTATAGTGGGGAAGGAAAATCAGATTCTAGATTGAGCCAAGCTCCCTGATGGTTTTTGGGATGAGAAGCAAATGAGATGTCCCCGCCGGCAGGACAGAGGTTTTGGTGTCCTTTGTGGTTATCCTGGGAGGCAGAGGTGAGGAGGGCACATTTAGGCATTTCTAGGGTGAGCTCAATATTTCAGTTTCAGTCATTTTGGTTCCCAGTGTATTTTTACTTCCTCCACCAGGCAACTTAAGTTTGGGGACGTAACCAGCCTCTCGGTCAGTCTGGCTTTGTTCTATTTAAAAGTATGTGCCTCCAAAAGTGGCAGGTCTGAGACAATTTTCCTAGGAGGCTGCCAAGAGAGATTGGGGTGACTCTCAACCTTGCGGCGGGTGAAATGAGACTCAGTGCTTCTTTGTTTGGCTGGATGTCCCTTAGAAGGGCTGCCTGGAGATCATTTGGTGTGCAGGGCATTTGCTTCTGCAGGCTGATTTTAACCAACTCTGACAGGAGGGCAGAGGCCCCCAAGCGAGGTCAGGACCACAAATCCCATGCCAGCAGGTGCATGATGGGGAGACTGCGCCCTCCGGATGACCTTCAGTTCCCATTGATTTCCTGTCAAGCAGCCTCCCCACCCCCATCCTGCCACTGCCCCTGGCACCACCCATGGGCCCAGGGCTCTGCAGGAGGACACGGATCAGCTCTCCGGGAAAGACCATGCAGAAGACGTGACTCCAGGGAGTGGCCCTTTCAAGGACACGGATGGATGTGTTGGAGACCATCTTCTGGCACTGCTAGTTTCTTGTGCCAGTATCAGGCCTGGAATGTCCCTTTTGGGCATAGAAAGCAGTGTCTGATGTCTTGAATGGCATTGTGTATCTACCTGGCCCCAATCTCTCTCCAGGTTTGGGGTATGTGGATGGCCATGAGCAAGGTTTGAGTGTGGACTGTGCCACTGACCTGCTGTCATTTATGATGTGTTGGGCAGGGAGGGCCAGGAATGAGGCAGTGGCGGCTGTGTGACTCTTATTTCCTATGCTGGGGGCCTCCTGCCAGCACTGACTTCCAGCCCTCTACAAGGCCAGGCTCCTGTATCATGCAAGCTGTCAGTTGCAGGTGGGCCTAGAGCTTTCATTTATTTGTTCAGTGGTATCTGTCGAGCATTTCCTATGTGCCAAGTTTTGCCTTGGGGGCTGGGAATCTGGTGAGACAAGGACCCTGCACTCGTGGCACTTACAATTTAGTTGTATAGAGATGATCAGTAGGCAAAGAGAAAAACTTTGATAGAGGTGTTATGAAAAAAAGTATATGAGATAGCAAGGGGTAGGGCAGGGCAGGGTGGGCTACTTCCAGATAGGGTGAACCCAGGAAGACTTCTCAGAGGAGCAGCCAGCCATAAGAAGATCTGGAGGAAGCATGTCGTGCCAGGTAGAGGAGACGGCATATGCAAAGGTCCTGAGGTGAGATACCCTTAGTATAGAAGAGGAACAGAAAGGAGTGCAGTGGGGAAGGAGACAGGGGACAGGATGAAGCAGGAAAGGTGAGCCCAGCCAACCTGGGGACCTGTAGCCATGGGAGGAGTTTGGATTTTGTCCTGAGTACAGTGAGAAGACATTGGAGGTGTTTGTAGGAGAGAATGTTGTGGCCTGATTTACATTTTTTTTTTTTTTTTTTGAGATGGAGTCTCGCTCTGTCGCCCAGGCTAGAGTGCAATGGCACAGTCTCAGCTCACTGCGACCTCGTCTTCCGGGTTCAAATGATTCTCCTGCCTCAGCCTCCCAAGTAGCTGGGACTACAGGTGTCCACCACCACGCCTGGTTAATTTTTGTATTTTTAGTAGAGACGGGATTTCACTAAGTTGGCCAGGATGGTCTCGAACTCCTGACCTCGTGATCCACCCACCTCGGCCTCCCAAAGTGCTGGGATTACAGGCGTGAGCCACCGCGCCCAGCCCTGATTTCCAGTTTTAAAAGATCATTGGGGCTGGGTGTAGTGGATCACACCTGTAATCCCAGCTCTTTGGGAGACTGAAACAGGCTGACTGCTTGAGCCCTGGAGTTCCAGACCAGGCTGGGCAACATGACAAAACCCCATCTCTATAAAAAAATACAAAAATTAGCCGGGTGTGGTGGCGTGTGTCTGTAGTCCCAGCTACTCTGGAGGCTGAGGTGGGAGGATTGCTAGAGCCTGGGAGGTGGAGGCTGCAGTGAGCTGTGACTGCACCACTGCAATCCAGCCTGGGCAACAGAGCAAAACCTTGTCTCAAAAAAAAAAAAAAAAAAAAAAAATCACTTGGGCTGCTGTATAGAGAATTGACTATAAAACAACATGTTCTTTGTGGCCATGGTAAATACCAGACTGATATTCCCTTTACTGGGGAAGGCAGCACCCTTTGCATTCCAGTGGCAAAGATGAGGGCTGGGGATGTGTTTGTCTAAGAATTGTCTGTAATCAATAGTCTGCTTCTATAGGCGATCACACCCAGGAGGCATCATCCGAGTGCTCTGCTCATAGTGAGAGTTTCAGGAAGGATTCAGTCTGTGGATCAGGAAACTAAAAATACCTTCTCAATCAATGAAATTTCTGTGATGGATGCATGTTTTCTTTCTAGGTATGATTCACCCTAGATAAAGCAGGCTTCCCCACCACCTCACTTTTGTTGCATTCTACACATTCGTTAGCCTCCAGAGGAGAGATTTATTTGGTCATGTCTGGATGCCATTTGAAAGGCAAACCTAGGGTACAAGAAAAGCTACAGTCCTCTTCCTCCCCGGAGCATCCCCGTCCTGCCTCCCCTGCCATCCCACCGTTATTTACTGGAAGGAATCACACTGCTTTTATCCTGCCTCCAGTCTCTTGTCCTTGGCAGCCCCTTGACTTCAACCCCGAGATGCGTATGTCATCAGAACACCCAGTGGCAGCTCAGAAATCATGGCCAGGTTCAATATAAATTCCGTCTTGCTTAGGCAGCTTTGCATAATAAGTCCCTGAAAAGTCTTCACCAGGGTAGATGCTGGAAAAGGGATTTATTGGGTCTACTGGGTCTGAGCATCAGACTGAGCCACATCGAAGTCATGATGGACATTCAAGCTGTTTGTCAGACATGACTTTCCGAGGGGATACCTTTGTCCCCAGTGTGCCCTTCCTGGGATGTTTTGAAGATCAGAGCTACCCACAGAATGACTAAGGATGTCAGATCTTCATACATTTGCCTTGACCAGGGCTTCTGGCAATTTTGTTAGGGATGAGGACTTCTGTGGGATTAGTCTGCTCCAGGTTAGTGCTGCCAGGGTAATCCATGCCAGCTGCCTGAAAGAAGTTTTCCCACAGAAACAAAACCAGCTGAGTGAAACAAAGTCGGCTAACTGGGCCGTCCAGCTCTGCCATTCAAACATGGCGGCTGAGGAGCAACACAAGGCCCCTCTCGTTCATGCCCTTGTTTTAGAGGTTGGGGAGCTATCTTTAGATCAGCTAGTCTCACATTTCTCAGGATCACTGGGGAGCTGATGTCTGGATCACATCCCAAATCACATCCCAAACCTCTAGAATCAGAATTGCACAGCTTCCTACCCCTTACCGATTCTTTCACAATCCCAAGTTTGAGAGCCTTTCTTTTGGAGAATGTGGTGATGGCATTCTCACTAAGCACAAGAAAGGCATTTCTACCCACGCAGAGAAGGAGCTGGTTCTCCTGGCATAGGTCTGATGTCAGCATCATTGAGAATTCAGTGAGCTTCTTGTAAAGTTCAGAGAAGGAGAATGTCAGTTCTGTGGCACCTTGCAGGGTGGCATGAATTTGCATATGGAGAAATGAAAATCTCAGGAGCTGAAGTGACCTTTTTAAGGACATGGGAAAAATCTCAATAGGATTTGAACTTGGAGGATATCTATTTTCAGATACCTAATCCTGGGCTCTGGAGAAGTAGCCAGATAACTTCAGGCTCAACTCATGTTCCCATGGAGAAAGGTAGAACGTCCCGAGCACCTCTCAACTGTGAAGCTTTCATTAGTTTGCTGAGGATGACATGATAGTTCAGTCAAGCAATCTATCACATGCTTCTACATTCCCAGCGCTGTGCGTGGTTGGGTAGCATGCACGCACATAGCTCTCAGTTCCTGTCTTTAAGATACTTCCAATCTAATTAAGTGAGCAGAGATAAGAAAGATGGCAGAGACCAGCGAAGATAAAGTAAGACAGGTAAGGTAGCTCAGAGAAGCCAGAGAGCAAACCCTACTGGTAGAGATAACTTGTGAACCTTCCTGGAAGAAGCAAGTTTTCAGGCAGCCCTTGGCTAGGGTAAGATCAGCCAGGACAAGGACAGAATACAGAAATTCCAGCTGGAGGGAAGGATATAAATAAAGTATTTTGTTGAGGTTCAGGGGTAGGGCTGTCTGTTTCATATATGCAGGGGGGTAAGAGGAAGATTCATTCACTCACTCACTCACTCACTCATTCATCATTTACCCAGTGTGGCAGGCATGACCCAGCATGTACTAGACTTTGGGAGAGAGCAGTAAACAAGCCAGATGTGGTCTGTGTGCTTAGGGCAGTCCTTGGGTGGATTGCTGGGGTCACCATGCATCAGCTGCCCTGCTCTCCTGGATGTCTGAGGCTCAGCCTTGGTGACTCAGAGGCCTTCTGTCCTGCAACAGAAGTTTGAGTGGGTCCCCGACAGCCTTAAGGACACCACGATAGTGAGTGTTGCATCACATGGCAGGGATCAGCCTGCTCAGGCAGAGGGTCATGCCACAAAGTGGCAGCAAGTACTATACTTTGGGGAAGAAGAAAGGAACGGCTATTGATTGCAGACATTTATGTCTGTGAGCCAGAGGTTCTAGCTTATTAAATTTTCTCACAGGTCTGAAGTAGGGATCATGTTACCCATATTGTGAGTGGTAGACTTGGGGCCCAGGGAGGGTAACTTGCTGAGGGTTGTGTAGTTATTAAGGGGTGGAGCTGGACTCAGACATGACCAATTCCAAGTCTTCTTTCCACTTTACCCCAATACATAGTTTTCCTGGGAGCCTCCTCAGCCCGGCAGAGGAACCTGGGCACCATGGGTGCCATCTTGGGTTCTACACTGAGGAGTGAAAGAATAAAAATTGAGTTTCAGGGAGAATTCCTTTTGCCAAGATGGGTAAGAGTAGGGCTATAGCGCTTGCAGTTAGGCTACTTAGTGCTGCAATGTCCCAGGTGCTGGGTGATGAGGACTACAGGAGCTGAAGCTGCAAGTGGACAGCCATCCAGTGTAAATCGCCAGTCACAGACTCTGCAGACTGTACATACCCATGCCACATTCGCCTTCCTGCTCTAATTTAAATGCCTGCCCTAGGTGAGTGGAATGTGAGTTGTCAAATGCTATTCAATGGAGACTTACTGGGCACCTGTTATGTGCCGGGCTCTGTGCTGAACACTGTGGGTAAATCAGCAAGAAGGCCAGGCAGGTATGCAGGGGTGCTGGGCTCCACCATTCCAGGGGGTGGCCTTCACATTGATGCTGATGTGAATGGTACTTGCTGGAGTTGTTCAGCGTGAGTGGCTGTGTGCAGTGGCTCTGCAGATGTGGCCCCTGTTCTCATGGAGTTTATAATCTAGTAGAGAAGACAAATACTAAACATTGAATTGAGTTGAAATTGATATTATAGTGTTATTATTGTTGTCTTTGTTAGAAGAAGAAAAAATGAGGAAGGAAAGGGGATTGGAATCTCTCTCGCCCATCCGCCTTAGCCCTTTTTTGGGAAACATCCAGAAACACTTCCTCAGTCATGTTCAGCTGCTGTATTAAAACGGCATAGACTGGGTAGCTTAAACTGGTAGTCTCCAGCCTTTCTGGCACCAGGGACTAGTTTCATGGCAGACCATTTTTCCACAGACTGGGGTGGGGGAGGGAATGGTTTTAGGATGATTCAAGTGCATTACATTTATTGTGCACCTTATTTCTGTTGTTATTACATTGTAATATGTAATGAAATAATTATACAACTCACTATAATGTAGAATCAGTGGGAGCTCTGAGCTTGTTTTCCTGCAACTAGACAGTCTCATCTGTGGGTGATGGAAGACAGTGACAGATCATCAAACATTAGATTCTCATAAGGAGTGGGCAACCTAGATCCCTCACATGTGCACTTCACAGTAGGGTTTGCACTCCTATGAGAATCTAATACTGCCATTGATCTGACAGGAGGCAGAGCTCAGGCAATGCTCACTTGTACCCCACAGCTCACCTCCTGCTGTGCCACCCAGTTCCTAACAGGCCATGGACTGGTACTGCTCTGTGGCCCAGGGGTTTGGGACCCCTGGCTTAAACAATAATTATCTGTCAGATTTCTAGAGGCTGGGAAGTTCAAGATGAGGGTGCTAGCAGGGTCGGATTCCTGGTGAGGGTCCTCCTTATGGCTTGCATACAGCTGCCTTCTTGTGTCCTCTCACGGCAGAGATTGAGAGAGTGAGAGAGCTCGCTCACGTCTCTTCCTTATATATGGGCCCTAATCCTATCATGAGGGCTCTGTCCTCATGACCTAATTACCTCCTGGATTGGGCCATTCTTGTATTGCTATAAAGAAATACCCGAGATGGGGTAATTTATAAAGAACAGATGTTTAATTGGCTCATCGTTCTGCAGGCTGTACAGGAAGCACAGTGCTGGCATCAGCTTGGCTTCTGGAGAGCCCTCAGGAAACTTACAATCATGGCAGAAGGCAAAGGGGGAGGAGGCAAGTCACATGACAAAAACAGGAGCAAGAGAGAGTGTCAGCGGGGAGGTGCCACACACTTTAAAATGACCAGATCTTGCAAGAACTCACTCGCTATCACAAAGACAGCACCAAGCCATGAGGGATCTGCCCCATGATCTAAACACCTCCCACCAGGCCCCACCCCCAGCGTTGGGGATTATAGTTCAACATGAGATTTGGGCAGGGGTAAATATTAAATGATACCACCTCCCAAAGGCTCCATCTCCAAACACCATCATATTGAGGGTTAGGGCTTCAACATGTGGATTTTTTTCTGGTGAGGAGGAACAACACAATTCAGTCTGTAACAAACACTAAACTTGGTCTTCTTTCAAGAGATGCATTAGGAACAGGACCACTTCAAGGAAAATAAAAACTTTCCCCCACCTTGCCAGATATTGCCCCCTGTGTGCCAGTTATTCTAAAAGACTAAATGGGAGACAGAGCTTTCCATGAACAGTTTGAGTTAAACATGTTTAAATGCAAATAGCAGGAAGTTAGCGTATTGGTGTAGATGAACTTTCATGTGTGTTTGTGGGCGGCTCTGGCAGTGTGAGCAGCTGAGTGAGACAGCAGGAAAACTTGATGCCCACAGTGAGGAAGAGGCGCCGCTGGGGGAAGAAGAGCCCCAAAATCCTGCCACAGGCCAGGGCTTCTCTTCAGCTCTGCTTATCTCTGCTTCTGTGCACAGATAGTAGTGATGGGCCAAGGTCCTGTTTACACAGCAAAGAGGACTTGGGGCCACACAGGGGGAGTGGAGAGAAAGGACAACTTCCTGATAAACGAAAGAACTCAGTTCCAGATGGGTTGAAGGCAAGGGAAGAGTCAAGGCCAAGTTGCTAGGGAGAGGGAGGGCAGCATAGCCTTGGCCCCCACCCCCGAGGAGGATTGAGACTTGGGTGGGTGGAAGCAGGCTTCTGGCAGAAGATAAGAAACTTGCTGTTGGACACACATTTCTGGTATGGCAGGACACCTGTCCTCGGGTAAGAACACAGAACAAGAGAGATAGTGAAAGGGAGGAGCCCAGGTGTCTGGCTGGACCTGAGAGTGATCTGAGAAATCGGAGCAAGCAGGTGTGGTCTTGAGAGCAGGAGATTGGAGGACGAAGGGCAGAGGGTCTTAGAGGGGGTGTGATTCACAGGCTCTGAAAAATCACGTTTGGAGCCTGGTTGGCAGTCACTTTGGAGAAGTCTCATGTTTCCCATTCTGAGTCTTCTTTGGCCCCCTGGAATCCATCTCCACAGAGAGGCTAAAGGAGGGTTGCTGAAAATCTCATGTGGAAACAGCTCTCAGAGCTGGGATGGCTTCTCACTTCAGATGGGATCACAGAGGGACCTCTATCCCTCATAAAGACCCCTAGACTGAGGCAGCCAGCACTGCTGCAACCAGAATGCTGTCTGGGGGGCCTGGGCAGCCCAGCAATTTGCTCCCCTTGCCTTTCCTATTTCTGATTGCAGCCTTGAGTAGCCTGAAGTCAGTTGTTGATAAGAACATCATTCTACCCTGCCTTGTGCCAGCTTCCTCCAGCTGAAGACATCGATCATCCCTTGGGGATCCAGCCCCCCTCCGTTTGGTGCATGCAGGTGATGGCGGGGACTGTCCCATGTGTGATCCAACCCAGGGTACACTGGTCATCTCTCCACAGATGAGTCATTTGCTGCCAGCCTTTCCTTGCTCCGTCTGACCCCTTCGACTTTAATGTAAATGTCACTCCTGGGATCCTATCATTGTGGGATTTTTTTTGTTTGTTTTTGGTAGAAATACCATGTTGGAAAGGACATTTGTCCTCTACTGTTTAAATTGCTTTCTACGGGTTAGGGAGAACTAGCCATTGATTTTCTTCTAGAGAGCATAGCAAGCCCTGTGAAGATTTTGGCTAATTAACTTTTGGAGCAGTGCTTCTTGAATTTATCAGGGAGGTTGAAGTCTCTTTTCTCCTCTTATATCTTGAAAAAGGCTTTAAATTTTGGTTCCGAATCTCTGTCAACACCTGGTCTGTTTGAAAGGACTTCCCTGGAGATGATGGTAGAGGGGCTGTTGAATGTCATGTTTTTGCAGCTTCGATCTTTAATGCAGTTGTCCCAGTCCACAGAAAGTCTTTTCTGTTTACATAAGAGAAGTATCATTCACACAAAGATTACATTTAGAAATATACATTTTCCCCCAGCATGCTTGTTACTAATAACATTGCATGTTATGAAAGTGGAAAGTATTTAAGATGAAATTAATTTTCGCCCAGCGTGCCACTTTGTTTGACATTCTCAATCCAGTTGGTGTGGAGCACCAATGTTGGCCAACCTCACTTTGCATTTTTAGCAAGTTCAATTTCTTGTTCCTCTTGTCTGGACTGACGCTGTTGGAAGTGAGTTACTAGCATATTAGGACAAGTCCAATTTGGAATCCTACTGTGTAGATTTCTTTTGTATTGGTTTCCAGAAGTTGATTTTGAAAATGATCATCTCCAAGTAGATGAGTTTTGCTATATAATTTTTCATTTTCATTTTTTGGGGGGCCTGATTTTATGGGTTCTCTTTTCAGCAGAATTTCTGCGGTTGGGATAAGTAACATCTTTTTTTTTTTGGCAGTCTGTTAGAAGGTCCTGGGAAAACAGATTGCTGCTCTCACGTTGGACACCTCTCCGTCAAATGTTCTTGTCAGTTCTCATCGATGTGGTGTGGCTGCTTGCTGTTTCATGGGTGGGGGCTGGAACATCCAGGACACCCTGAACAACCTGGGTCATCTTGTCTGGGCCAAGCTGCCTGTGAAAGTTCTGTTCCACTGAGCTACATCACCATAGCAGAAGGAAACATTTAAGCTGGTGTGACACAAATACTTTGTAAAAAGTGGTTCTTTATTTTTGATCAATCTCATGATCCTTGTTACCAGCTTTGATTACATCAGCTTATGTGCCATTCAGTTTTATAGCATCTTAATGGGCTTTCATATCCCCTCCCCAATTCATTTCCAGCCGTGTGACTATTACAATTTGATTGCAGTTTGGTTTTGCAACTGCCAGGGCACTTTCTGAGCATATTATGCCTTCCTTGTGAATGTGAAGATGTTCAGAGGTGAAAAAGGAGCAAAGGGATTTTTTTGTTTTGTAGTTTGTTTTTTTGGATGCTTGTCAACAAGTAATTTCCAAATGATGCCTCAGAAGCTTCCAGGGTTGTGTTTTCCCAAGTAAGGTATTTGTTTTAAGCTCTTTGTTAGAACCTGACCCGTTGGCTTTTTAAAAGAGTACAGAAAAGTGCATTTAAAACTTTGCTTTCTAACAAGTGGTGATGAGAATGTGGGGTAGTTGGAACCCTTGTACTCTGTTGCTAGAAATGTAAAATGGTATAGCTACCATGAAAAACAGTATGGTGGTTCCTCAAAAAATGAAAAGTAGAACTACCATAGGACTCAGCAATTCTACTTCTACTCCTGGGTATATACGTAAAAGAATTGAAAACAGTTTTTTTTTTTTTTTTTTTTTTTTTTTTTAAGACAGAGTCTCACCTGTCGCCCAGGCTGGAGTGCAGTGGCACAATCCCAACTCACTGCAACCTCTTCTGAGTTCAAGAGATTCTCCTGCCTCAGCCTCTTGAGTAGCTGGGATTATAGGCATCCGCCACCACGCCCGGCTAATTTTTGTATTTTTAGTAGAGACGGGGTGTCACCATATTGGCCAGGCTGGTCTCGAACTCCTGACCTCAGGCGATCCACCTGCCTGGCATCCCAAAGTTCTGGGATTACAGGCATGAGCCACTGTGCCCAGCCTGAAATCAGGGTTTTGAAAAGATATTTGTACACTCATGTTCATAGCAGCATTAATCATAATCGCTAAAATGTGGAAGCACCCAGATGTCTACTGACAGATGAATGGATAAGCAAAATGTGGTGTATGCATACAGTGGAATATTATTCTGACTTAAAAAGGAAGGAAATTCTGACATATGCTATAACATAGGTTAACCTTGAGGATATTATGCTAAGTCAAAGAAGCCAGTCACAAAAAGACAAATACTGTATGACTCCACTTTTCTGAAGTACTTGGAGTAGTCAGAATCATAGAGATAGAAAGCAGAACGGTAGTTTCTGGAGGTGGGGGCAGAGGGGGAATGGGGAGTTATTGTTTAATGGGTACAGAGTTTCAGTTTTGCAAGATGAAAAGAGTTCTGGGAATGGCTGGTAGTGGTGGTCGTACAACAGTATGCATGTGCTTAATGTCACTGAATTGTACACTAAAACTGTATACTTAAGATGGGAAATTTTATGTTATGTGTATTTTACCACAATTAAGAAATTGAAGCCAGGCGTGGTGGCTCACGCCTGTAATCCCAGCACTTTGGGAGGCTGAGACGGGTGGATTTCCTGAGGTCAGGTGTTTGAGACCAGCCTGGCCAACATAGTGAAACCCTGTCTCTACTAAAAACACAAAAAGTTAGCCAGGCATGGTGGCGGGCACCTATAATCCCAGCTACTCAGGAGGCTGAGGCAGGAAAATCGCTTGAACCCAGGAGGCAGAGATTGCAGTGAGCCGAGATCGCACCATTGCACTCCAGCCTAGGCGACGGAGTGAGACTGCATCTCAAAAAACAAACAAACAAACAAACAAACAAACAAACAAACCAAAAAAACCCCCCCAAAAAAACCCCCAAAAAACAAATCCCTAATTTTGTTTTCTTTATTCCTCTAAATACTTTGGTTAAGAAATATTATTTTTAGAGACTTTCCCTCTCATTTTGACTTTCTGAAATCTACATAGAACCAAAACAAAAAGATATCATAATGTTGCTTCAGAATAAACTCTTGATTCTTCCTTTTGTCCCTGTGACCTCTGTGGCTCCTTCCCTTCCTACTTCTTCTTCCCATATTCCACTCCTTTGCACCCACTGGCCCCTGACCCCAGCAATAGGCTTGAATTTACCTGGCATAGGTTATGTTATTACATTTGTATTTCTTTGAGACATTTATTAGCCTGTGCCTATGTTTTATTTGGTAGGTATTTGATCTCATTGATTATTTTAGTGCTTTGCATTTGATCAATTATATCAATGCTCTATTTTTGGTCTTTGAAAAGGACACTATCTTAAAATTAGTAGCATCACCACGTGTCCAAAAATACCAGAGTCAGGAAAGTAAAACCTACTGTGCTTGATCAGATTCTCAGTCCAGCAAACCAGAAAGGTCTTTCTGTTTGTTTTTTAAACTCCTTGAGTTGAATTATTTTGAATTCAAAATTGTTGAATTCTGTTTGCTTTCTATCAGAAAGTTATTTTTCTTTAAGTAATACAGTTTTAAAAGATTGGTGCCTGTTCCTCTACACCTCCTCCTTCCTGCAATATCCCTACTTTTATAGAATGTTTTTTTCTGTCCTAGTTTTTGTTTATATGGAGTGTTTCTCTTCTGTTACAATGGAAAACTGGGTATCTTTGCTGGTGATTTGGGTTCACCTAGAGTGCCTTTGCTGGTGACTTCTGAGAATAAAATGTAGCTAATATGAGTGAGGAGGTTCTAGAAGTGTGATGTCCTCTAGATTCCACGCAGAGGTTGTTCCAGAGCTACCTCCCTTCTGGAGCGGGACCTCATGCTTTCTAGAACATAGACAGCTCTCTTTTACTGGTGACTCATCCTTGGAAGCCCATGCTCTTTGTTAGAGGAGTTTCTAAGTTGCCTGGTGGATTTGGGATAGAAAATAAAATCTGGTCAAGACCTGACACTGAGTTGCATTCGGCTCATTTTCAAGGCTCTTGGTGCTCATTGCCTTGGTCTGCATAACTGGGGGGTCTTCAGTCTTCCCAGGGAGGTGTGTTTGTTTCCCTCTGGATGTGTTTCAGTCTTTCCTGGCCTCACCCTTTCACTCTCTGACTCTGGCAGGCTGGGGGACCAGTTCTACAAGGAAGCCATTGAGCACTGCCGGAGTTACAACTCACGGCTGTGTGCAGAGCGCAGCGTGCGTCTTCCCTTCCTGGACTCACAGACTGGGGTGGCCCAGAACAACTGCTACATCTGGATGGAGAAGAGGCACCGAGGCCCAGGTGAGCCACGCCACTCCTGGGACATGCGCATGTGCAGGCTCCCAGTCTGGAGGGAGGAGGACCAGAGCTTGTCTGGGAATCCAGGCAGCTTGGGTGGGATCGGAGTGGGGCAAGCTGCACACGGGCCTCTGAAATCCCTTAAAGCAACTCAGTTACTTTATGGCTCCTGGCAGGTGTTCTGAGGAATGCGACAAGGATGGTGTGGGGCATTGAAGCCATGTAGCAGGGGTGGGGTGGAGTGGGGAGTGAAAGAGCTAAAGGTGTTTCTCCCAAAGAAGGCAAGACTGAGGACATGACAGCAATCTTCATCTTTTACCTTTGAGTGTTGGTTACAAGCCAGAAATCTGCCATTAGATCTTGGTGTGAGGCTTAGCTTTGTCACCAAACTTCTGTCCTTCAGGTTCCTCATCTGTAAAATGTAAATAATAACAGTACTTACCACATAATATTTTGTCTGAATTAAATGAGACTATTCCTAAAAACTCATAACATGAGTTTAGCACATAGTAAGTATGTACTTCCGAAATGCTGGGTGCTATTATTATTATTGTTATTATTTTTTTGAGATGGAGTCTCGCTGTGTTGCCCAGGCTGGAGTGCTGTGGTATGATCTCGGCTCACTGCAACCTCCGCCTCCCGGGTTCGAGTGATTCTTATGCCTCAGCCTCCTGCGTAGCTGGGATTACAGGCCCAAGCCCCCACACCTGGCTAATTTTTGTATTTTTAGTAGAGATGGGGTTTCACCATGCTGCTCAGACTGGTCTTGAACCTCTGATCTCATGTTCTACCCACCTGGGCCTCCCAAAGTGCTGGGATTACAGGTGTGAGCCACTGCACCTGGCCTATTATTACTGATATTACTGGTACTATGACAGCTGCAATGACACTAGTCTTCTAGGCTGCAAAGAACAGAATAAAGACCTTTTTATTAGGGAGATAGCTATAGGAATGTGATTTTTCTGGCTCTGTCTGGATATATTTTAAAAAATGTTTCATTTGGAAAAATTTCACCTTCATATAAAATTGAAGACAATAGTAAAACACATCCCCACGTAGCCCTGCTTCAACAATGGTCAACTCATGGTCCGTCGTGTTGCATCTGTACGCACTCCTTACTTTCCTCCCTGACCTCAGATTATTTTGAAGCAAATACGTAAAAGCACGTGATTTCATCTGTAAATATTTTGTTATGTATCTCTAAATGGTAAAGAACTTAAACAAACAAACAAACTCACAATCACTATCAGAGCTCAAAGAATTAGCAATAAGACTTTAATATCATCAAATATTTGGCCAACATTAATTTTTTCCCCCTGTAGTTTAAATCAGGATCCAAATGGGAGCCTTACATTGCAATTGACTGATGTGTCTTTTAACATCTCTGCGTTTCTCTCTGTCTCTGTCTCTGACTCTCTCTTTCCTCCTTGCATGTTACTTGTTGAAGACACTGCGTTGCTTACACTGTAGGATTTCCCAGAAGGATTTGGTGCTTGCGTTCCCATGGTGTTATTCCTGTGAATTGGTAGTTAGGTCTAGAGATTTATTCAGGTTCCTTTTTTTTTTAGGTAAGAACAACTCCTAAGTGGTAGTGTGTACTTTCATCAGGAGGCTCATACAGTCTGGTTACCTCCTTTACTGACGTTAGCAGCCCTTCATGGTAATTGCCTAGATTCTTTATCCCATTAAGGGTTGCAAAAAGTTAATATTCAATCCAAGACTATCATTATATCTTCATTTGTTAGTTCTACAACTTCTATAAAGAAAAACATTCCCTCATTAAAATTTTAGTTATTGTGAGATACAGTTCACATATGAAAGGCAGGATAAATGACTTTTTTCCCCTCTATTTACTCATTAAAATTTTAGTTATTGTGAGATACAGTTCACATATGAAAGGCAGGATAAATGACTTTTTTCCCCTCTATTTACCAGTTTTCAAAATAATGAGTTGGTTCCCTAACATTCTCCAAAGACAATCAATATAATAATAATTATTTTTTTGAGTACCACCAGGAACTCACAGATTTAAACATATTTGATGTATTTTAATCCAGTGTAGTTATTATTCTTATGAGGCTTATATTGCCTCATCTTTGGCCATTCTGGTCAGTGCTGGTGTTTTTTTTTTTTTTTGAGATGGAGTCTCTCTTGGTAGCCAGGCTGCAGTGGCATGATCTCGGCTCACAGCAACCTCTGCCTTCCGGGTTCAAACAATTCTCCTGCCTCAGCCTCCTGAGTAGCTGGGATTACAGGCATGCACCACCATGCCCAGCTAATTTTTGTATTTTTAGTAGAGATGGGGTTTCACCATGTTGACCAGGATGGTCTCGATCTCTTGACCTTGTGATCCACCTGCCTCGGCCTCCCAAAGTGCTGAGATTACAGGCATGAGCCACTGTGCCCGACCCAGTGCTGGTATTTTGAAACAACCCCAGTAGTTTCCGATAGCCTTCTTGCCACCCGAATAGTAGGATGAAATATTTCAGGCTCATCCTGTACACTTCCTGCTCTCCAGGCCTGAAATCAGCTACCTCTTGAAGAAATCCTGGCTCCTTTCTGTAGGAAATGTTACTTAGAGACCGCAGTCTAGTGTTGTTCATTACTCCTGGCTTGGTCTTTGTTTCTAGGCCTTATCAGTGACTAGTACTAAGAAATATGATTTTTTTTTTCTTTTTAAGAGAAAATACATTATGAAATTGTGTTGATACATCCCATTCAATTCAGTTTTAAACAGTTTTTAAGTATCTTAATTCTGTATCTACTTTCTCCTACACCAAAAAAATCCTAGAAATGATATTGATGTTATTACTTATTTGCTTTATTTTACACACACACACACACACACACCCCCCACACACACACACTATCAGAATAACAATATGACTATTAACAATAAGATTACTGAAAAAGGTTTAAGATATTTTCTTTTTTTTGCAATTCTTTTTGTCCTTAGGGTATATTCCATTAAACATGTGCAGCCAAATTACTCTCCTTTAAGGTCACTTGAAATAGTTCCTCTGTGTGGTTGTGCCACTAACTCAATACACAGTTGGATTTATTTGTTTCATTTTGCTTTCACTTGTCAGGGATTGCTTTTGAGTGGGGAAGGGGATTCATATAATTTCTTCTTTATTAAATCAACTTTTCATCTTGAAATAATTAATAATTGCAATTGTGACTATATTTGCAATTTGCAGTTGCAAATATAATACAGAGAGATAGCCTATCTTCTTCACCCAATTTCCTCCAAGATAAATACATCTTACAATATCAAACCCAAAAAACTGACATTGTGTAGCTCTGTGCCATTTTATCACACATGTAGATTTGTGTAATCACCTCTACAATCAAGATACAAAACTATTCTATTACAACCCAACACTCTTATTACTTAAATCCTTTTACTCTCCTCCATTTATAATATAGTTGTCTTAAATATTTCCTTTACACACATTGAAAACCACACCAGTGTTATAATTTTTGCTTCAACCATCAAACATTATTTAGAAAACATAAGAGAAGCATTTATTGTATTTACTCATATTTTTACTCCTTCATTGTTTTTTTTCCTTACTGACATTCCAAGATTCCTTCTTTTAGCATTTGCTTTCTGATATAGTACTTTTTAAAGCCATTCTTTTAGCGTAAATCTGATGGTTACAACTTCTTAGTTTTCCTTCATTGGAGAATGTCTTGATTTTGCCATCATTCCTGGAGGATATTTTTGCTGGATATAAAATTCTGAGTTGATAGTCCTTTTATTTTAGCAGTTGAAAAAGGTTTTGGCAGTTCTTTCTGATGGTTAGTGATGAGAAATCTGCTGTCATTTAAATTTAAATGTTGTTTTCCCCTTATAAGTAAGGTGTCGTTTCTCTCTCATTGTTTTCACGTTTTTTCTTTGTTTTTAGTTTCAGAAATGTGATTTTGATGCGTTTTGTCATAGATTTCTTTTGGTTTATTCTGTTTGAGTTTACTCAGCTTCTTGAACCTGTGGGTCTCGGGTTTTTTTTTTTTTGTGCCAAATTTGGGAATTTTTCAGCCATTATTTCTTTGAGTATCTCTTCAGTTCCACCGTCTTTCCCCTCTCTTTCTTGGACTTCAACAACACAGATGTTAGATCTTTTGTTATAGTCCCAGAAGTCCCTGAGGTTGTGTTTATTTATTTTTAAAATTCTTCTCTCTGTTGCTTAGCTTGGGTGATTTCTGTAGTTTTCTCTTCAGGTTCACTGCTTCTTTATTCTGTCCTCTGCCTTCTGCTGTTAAGACAATCCATTGAGAGCTTTTAAATTTTTTGTTACAAATTTTTTTTGGTTTTCAAATTTCTATTTGATTCTTCATATTTTCTATTTCTTTGCTGAATGTGTTTTATGTGTTCATAATTGCTTGTTGAAACACTTTTAATAATGGCTGCTTTAAGATCCTTGTCAGATAATTCTAACATTTTTGTTATTTTGTTGTTGGTATCTGTGTCTTTTCTTTTTTGAGATTTTCCTGGTTCTTCATAAGATAAGTGGCTTTGACTGAATCTTGGACATTTTGGCTGTTATGTTATGAGACTCTGGATATTATTTAAATCTTCTGTATTAGCAGGTCTCCTTTCAAGCTATGCTAGTAGGCGAGGCAAGGCTCCCCTCATTACTATCAGATGGGTGTGGAAATCCAGCTTCTCTACTTGGCTTCTGTTGACAACCTAGTATGACATCCTCTTTAACAAGGGGAATAACACCTTTTTGTTGCTGGGTCGAGGTGGGAGTTCATGCTCCCCACTAGGCCTCCACTGGTATTATCCTATTTGGGAGGAGGAGGGCCTCTACTCATACCACAAGTCTCCGGCTCTTTCCTTAGCCTTCTCTGACACCAACCGAGCAAAGCTATTGGGATGCCTGCTTGTGTTGCTAGGCTGCTCCTTTCCTGGTCCTCTGGCTAGAGAGAGCAGGATTTTCTTGAGGCTTTTATTGGTCTTCATTTGTTGGTGTTTCTGGGTTATTAGCTTTTCCAGAATCCAGTCCAGGATATATGAGGCATAAAGGATACCCAAGATTGGGCCAGACACAATGGCTCATGCCTGTAATTCCAGCACTTTGGGAGGCCAAAAGAGGAGGATTGCTTGAGCCCAGGAGTTTGAAACTAGCCTGAGCAACATAGTGAGACCATGTCTCTATAAAAATTTAAAACTTACCCAGGTATGGTAGTGTGTGCCTGTAGTCCCAGCTACTTGGGAGGCTGAGGCGGGAGGATTGCTTGAGCCCAGGAGTTTGAGGGTGTGGTGAGCCAGGATTGCGCCATTGCACTCCAGCCCAGGCTACAGAGTGAGACTTTGTCTCAATAAATAGCTAGCTAGCTAGTTAGACAGCTAGATAGATAGGTAGATAGATAAAAGAATACCCAGCGAGCTCACTACCCACCCTGTTGTTTCTCAGGTCCCAAAGTCCCAAGCTGGTCTGACTGGTTCTCTTCATCTTTCAGTTATTTCTTATGTCTGTTCTATGAATAATGTCCAGGATATTTAGTTGTACTTAGTGGGAGGAATATAAAAAAGTCTATCTATTTCATCTTTCCAGAAGCAGAAGTCCCCGAGATTGCCTTGTTATTAAAAAAGTTTAACAGCTTTATTGAAGTATAATTACATACAATAAATTGCACATGCTTAATGTGTCCAGCTTGATAAATTTTGACATGTATTCACCTGTGGAACCATTACCACGATCAAGATAATGAACATATCCATGTTTCCTATGTGTCTAGAAATCCATCCTTCCTGCGCTTCTCTGTGCCTCTACCCTTCTTTACTCCCTCCCCAGAGGAAGCCACTGATTTGCTTTCTATACTGGGACCACACTCTGTGTACTCCCTGTTTTAGGGACAAGGGCGTGTCTGGCTTCTTTCACTTAGCATAATTACTAATTAATACTCTATCAATAATTCCTTTTTATGCTGAGTAGTAGTTCATTGCATGGCTGTATCACAGTTAATTTATCCATTCACCTGTTAATGGACATTTGGATTTGTTTGCAGTATTTGACTACTATAAATAAAGCCACTATGAACATTTGTGTACAAGTCTTTGAACGGACATATGCTTTACTTTCTCCTCGTGAGGTTAGCTACCTAGGAGGAGAACAACTAGATCATAAGGGAGATACATGTTTAACTTTAAAGAAACTGCCAGGCTGTTTTCCAAAGTGGTTGTACCATTTTACATTCACTCCAGCAGTATATGAAAGTTCCACTTCCTTCATATCCTTGCCAACACTTGGTGTGGTCAGTCTGAAAATTTTTTTAGCCATTCTAATAGATATATAGTAGTATTTCATTGCAGTTTTAACTTGCATTCCCCTCGTTAATAATGATTTTGAGCATCTTTACATGTGCTTATTTGCCATCTGTAAGGGAAAATAGACTGTCTTCTTCTCTCTACTTTTACTCAGTATTTCTGTGTGCAGATGTGTGGATGTCTTTTCCCCTACGCCAAGCAATTCTCCAATTCCCTGCAGACACCAACTGGGTGTTCCACAGTTTAAGTCAACTTTGACACTATCTACTGTGAGAAATCGTCAGATTCCGCAGACTAAGGTCTCAGCCCACAGCACTGCCTCAACTTCATATGCCAGTTTCAAGTTCAGGTTGTCAGCTGTGCTTCTGACCAATGGGCTATAAATGGAGGTTTCCATGACTGCCCCTCATGTTCGATCATTTGCTAGAACTCAGGAAAACAGTTTACATACTAGACTGCCAGTTTATTACAAAGGACATGTATCTGAAACAGCCAATGGAAGAGGTACACAGGGCAAGGTAAGGGGAAAGGGACATGAAGCTTCCATGCCTTCTCCAGGTGAGCCACCCTCCCAGCACCCCCACATGTTCACCAACCCAAAGCTCTCTGATTTTAGTCCATTTGGATTTTCATGGAAGCTTCATTATGTAGGAATGGTTGATTAAATCATTGGCCATTAGTGATTAGCTCAACACTGGTGCCTCTTTTCTTCCTGGAGGTCAGAGGTGGGAACTTAAGAGTTGGGGCTAAAAGGTACAGCCTGCTAATCTTGTGGTTGGCTCCTCTGTTAATAATCCCCTATCCTGAGGCTATCCAGCAGGTCCCAGCCAGGGTCATCTCATTAGCATATAAAAAGACACATCACTTGGAGATGCCAGGGGTTTTAGGAACTGTATGCCAGGAAGTGGGGATTAAGACCAAAATATATATTTCTCATTATATGACAATATTACACCATCCATGTATGTTCTTTGGTAAAGTTAAAATCTTTTGTCCATTTTAAAATTGAGCTATTTGCCTATTACTGAATTTTGATTGTTCTTTATGTATTCTAGGTACAATAAATTTATTAGACATATACTTTGCAAATTTTTTTTACAATCTGTGTTTTGTATTTTTATTAACTTAGCAATCTCATTCAAAGAGCAGAAGTTTTCAATTTTGGTGAAATCCAATTTATCAATTTATTCTTTCATGAATTGTGCTTTTGATGTTATGTCTAAGAAATTACTACCTAATGCAAGGTCAGGGTTTCTCTTATTTTTTTTCCTAAAATTTTATAATTTTAGGTTTCCCTTTCAGGTCTATTATTCATTTTGAGTTAATTTTGTATATGGTACAAAGTATAGATTAGTTTATTTTGTTGCAGATGGATATTCAATTGTTTCAACATAGTTTGTTGAAAAGACTAGTCTTTCTCCACTTAATTGCCTTGTCAAAAATTAGATGTCCACATATATGTGTGTCTATTACTGGACTCTCAGTTCTGTTTTATTGATCTATTTGTCTATCTTTACACTCTTACCACACTGTCTTGATTATTATAGTTTTATAATGCTTGAAATCGGGTGGTGTTAGCCCTCTAAATTTGTTCTTGTTTTTCTTAGTTATTTTGATTATTCCAGGTCCTTTACACTTATATATGAATTTTATAATCAGTCTGTCAATTTCTACAAAAAACTGGCTAGGAGTTTGGTTGGGATTGTGTTGCATCTATAGATCCATTTGGGGAAAATTGACAATTTTCCGTATTGAGTCTTACAACCCATGAATATGGCATATCTCAATTTATTAATATCTTCTTTAATTTTTCTCATCAGTGATTTTTAATTTTCAGTGTGTAGATCTTTCACATTTTTGTCAGATTTATCTCTAAGTACTTAATTTTTTGATACTATTGTAAATACATTTTTATAAATTTTAATGTCTGATGTTTGCTAATATACAGAAATACAACTGATTTTGTATATTCTTCCTATATCCTTCAGCCTTGCTAAACTCATTAGTTCTAATAGCTTTCTAGAGATTCTGTAGAATTTTCTATATAGTTGATTATCTGTTAGTTCGCTAATAGATAACCTGAATAGTAAATAAAGAAAACTTACTTCTTTCTTTTAATATGGATAACTTTTATTTATTTTATTTGTCTCTTGCACTGGTTAGACTCTCCAATATAATGTTAGGTAAAAGTGGTGAGATTGGACACCCTTATGTTGTTCCTGATCTTAAGGAGAAAACATTTATTTATTTTTTTATTACTAAGTATGACATTAGGTGTAGATTTTTTTGTAGCTATTCTTTATCAGATTGAGGATGCTCCCTTCTATTTGTAGTTTGAGAGTTTTTTTAAAATCATAAATGAATATTTGATTTTGTCATCTGATTTTCTGTGTCTATTGAGATGATCATGTGGTTTTTCTTTTGTTCATGGAAGCTTCATTATGTAGGAATGGTTGATTAAATTTAATATCTTAAATTTACATTTAACATAAAGAGTTACATTGATTGATTTCTGAATGTTAAACCAACATAACATTCCTAGGATAAACCCCACTTTGTTATACTATTTTATCTTTTTAATGTATTGTTAGATTCATGTTGCTCAAGTTTTATTAGATTTTTTGCATCTGTGTTTATGAGAGATATTGGTCTATAGTTTTCTTGTAATGTCTGTCTGGTTTGGGTGTCAGGGTGATGCTGGTCTCATACAATGAGTTGGGAGGTATTTCTTCCTTTTTAGTTTTCTGAAATTTTATATAGGATTGGTATTATTTCTTCCACAAATATTTTATAGCATTTACCAGTGAATCCATATGGATCTGGCATTTTCCTTGCAATAATGTTTTTAATTGTAAATTTAATTTCTTTTATAGATAGAGGGCTATTTAGGTTATCTGTTTCATCTTAAGTAAGCTTAGTATGTGATTTTGTTTCTTTTATCTACATTCTCCTAATTGGTTGCACAAAGTTGTTCAAATATTGCTGCATTACCCTTTTAATATATGTAGAATCCGTGGTGACATATTATTTTACTCATTATATTGGTATTTCAATGTTATTTTTTACCTCATCATTCTGACTAGGAGTTTATCAATCTTATTGATCTTTTCAAATAAATAGCTTTTGGTAGAACTGATTTTCTCAATTGCTTTTTCTGCTCTAAATATTATATTTCCTTCTATTTACTTTGGATTTAATTTGCTCTTCTGTTTCTTCTTCTAATTTTTTACTATTTGTGGGTACATAGTAGGTGTATCTATTTCTTAAGGTGTAGACAGGTTGTTGATTTGAGATATTTCTTCTTTTCTACTACATCATTTTCTGATATAATTTCCCCGTAAATACTATGTTAGCCTCATTTAAAAATTTTGATTTTGGGTTTTTATTTTCATTCAGTTCAAAATATTTTCCTGTTTGGTTTCTTCTTTTACTCATGGATTATTTAGAACTGTATTGTTTAGTTTCCAAACACTTGGGACATTTCCAAAGATGTGCCCATTATTTATTCCCAAGTTAATTCCAAATGGTCAGAGAATGATTTTTATGGTTTGAATTCTTTTAAATTTATTGCAACTTGTTTTATGGCACCAAATATGGTCTACCTTGGTGAATATTCTGTTTGCTCAGGAAAAGAATTGTGTTTTGCTGTTGTTGTTTGGAATGTTCTGTAAATATCGATTAGGTCAAATTGGTTGGTAGTGTTGTTTAAATCTTCTGTGTCCTTACTTGTTTTCTATTTATTCTATGAATTATTGAGAGTGGGGTATTGAAACTTATGACGATAATTGTGGGTTTGCTTATTTCTCCTTACAATTCTATTACTTTTTGTTTCATGTATGTTGAAGCTTTGTTATTAGGTACATAAACATTTAGTATTGTTATGTCCTCTTAATAAATTGATTCCTTTATCATTATAAAATAATCCTGTTAATCTCTATTAATATTATTTTCTCTGAAATCTCCTTTGTCTAATTCAAATATAGCCACTCCAGCTCTCTTTTGATTAATATTAACATGAAATATCTTTTTCCATTATTTTACTTCTTGCCTATTTGCATCTTTATATTAAAAGTAGTTTTTTAATAGGCAGCATATAGTTGTGTTATGCTTTTTACATGTAATCTGACAATATTTTTAAATTAGGGGTATTTAGACAATTTACATTTAATGTGATTACGTTTTCTCTCTTTTTTGTTGGTTTATTAACTATAACTTGTTTATTTAATGATTGCTTAGTGTTTATAGTGTACATCTTTAATTATAGTTAACCTTCAAATTATATTATTCTTCTTCATGAATAGCATAAGGAGTCTACAATAGTACTGTGATAAACAGAATAAGGCCCCTCCCCCACACCAGACATCCACATTTTAATTACTGAAATCTGTGCCTATGTTACCTTACATGGCAAAAGGGACTTTGAAGACAGGATTAAGAATTTTGAGATGGTAAGATAATCTTGGATTATCCAGGTGGGCCTAATGTAATCACAAGGGTTCTTATAAAAAGAAGACAGAGTTCAGGAGGAGTTCAGAGTCAGACTGGATGTGATGATGGAAGCAGAAGTCAAAGTGACACAACAGAGGAACAGGCCATGCACCAAAGAATGTAGGTGGCCTCTAGAAGCTGTTATAGAAAAGGCCAGGTAATAGGTTGTCTCCTGGAGTCTCTGGAAGGAATGCAATTCAACTGACACGTTGGTTTTCGTCCACTGAGACTGATTTTGGCCTTCTGGCCTCCAGAATTGTAAGATAACAAATTTGTGGTGCTTCAAAGCTCTAAGTTTGGGGTAATTTGTTACAGCAATAGAAAATTACTACAAGTATACTTCTTTTTTTGTTTTGTTTTTTTTTTTGTTTTTTTGTTTTTAGATGGAGTCTTGCTCTGTCGCCCAGGCGGGAGTGCAGTGGTGTGATCTTGGCTCACTGCAAACTCCACCTCCTGGGTTCATGCCATTCTCCTCCCTCAGCCTCCCAAGTAGCTTTGTGCAATTGTTGTTATACATTTTATTTTTTATGTATAGTATAAACCACATACTACATTGTCAGTGTTTATTTATTTATTTATTTATTTTTAGACTGAGTTTCACTCTTGTTGCCCAGGCTGGAATGCAATGGTGCCATCTCGGCTCACTGCAACCTCTGCCTCCTGGGTTCAAGCGATTCTCCTGCCTCAGCCTCCCAAGTAGCTGGGATTACAGGCATGTGCCACTATGCCCAGCTAATTTTTGTAGTTTTAGTAGAGATGGGGTTTCTCCATGTTGGTCAGGCTGTTCTTGAACTCCCAACCTCAGGTGATCTGCCCACCTTGGCCTCCCGAAGTGCTGGGATTACAGGCGTGAGTCACCGCGCCCGGCCGTCAGTGTATTTTTTAAAATAGTCAATCATCTTTTAATGATTTTAAAATAATAAGAAAAACATCTTGTATAATCATTCATGTACTAAACCATTTCTGATGCTGTTCATTCCCTTGTGTAGATCCAAATTTAGATCTGTTATTACTTTCCTTTTGCCTGAAGGACTTCTTTTTAACATTTCTTAGAGTATGGGTTTGTTGATGAATTATTTCAGCTTCTGTATATCTGAAACTATCTTTAGTTTGCCTTAGTTCTTGAAAGATATTTTAGCTGGATATAGTAATTCTAGTTTGACAAGTTTTTTTTTTTTTTTCTTTCAGTATTGTAGGGATGTTGAACTACTCTTTTCTTGCTTGCATTGCAAAGATAAGGATGTTCCTGTATATGTAACATGTCTCCTTTCTCTGGTTACTTTTAATATTTTCTCTTTATCACTATTTTTGAGCAGTTTTGATTATGATATGCTTTGCTATAGTTTTCTTAATGTTTTTTATACCTAGTTTTATTGATTTTATTCTTAGATCTATGGGTTTATAGTTTTCATCAAACTTCAGAATTTCCAGCCCTTATTTCTTTTTTAATTCTTCCTTCCTTCCTTCCTTCCATCCTTCCTTCCTTCCTTCCTTCCTTCCTTCCTTCCTTCCTTCCTTCC